>NW_011494937.1:1779037-1779376 GCF_000754665.1 Bison bison bison
GTGAGCCCCCGACCCGAGGCGCCGAGCCGCCGCCGCCCGATGGGCTGGGCCGTGGAGCGTCTCCGCAGTCGCAGCTCCGGCCGCCGTCTTCACAGCATCGGCGGCGGCGGCGGCGCCTTCCGCATCGTTCGCCGCAGCGTAACCCGGAGCCCTTTGCTCTTTGCAGAATGGCCCGCTTCGGAGACGAGATGCCGGCCCGCTACGGGGGAGGAGGCTCCGGGGCAGCCGCCGGGGTGGTCGTGGGCGCCGGAGGCGGGCGAGGAGCCGGGGGCAGCCGGCAGGGCGGGCAGCCCGGGGCGCAAAGGATGTACAAGCAGTCAATGGCGCAGAGAGCGCGGA
>NW_011494937.1:1779657-1798136 GCF_000754665.1 Bison bison bison
GGGTCTTCCAGGGGGTGGGAGAGGGGGCACCAGGGAGGAGTGCGGAGCGTCTCTCCACCCCGATCTGGGTTGAGCTACTGTGCAGGCTTGGGGTTGGGGGGGGCCAGGGGGAGTGGATTCCTTCTAAGGACCGATTTCGGAAGGAGGGCTGGGCCCTGGGGGTCGTACAGGGGCCTTTAGAGCCAGTTCCGGGTGGGTCAGAGTTCTCCGGAATGAGCATGGACCCGGCCAGGGCCTGGGTGCTCTGGCCGGGGCAGGGGAAGGACCGGGGCGGGGGAAGGCCTTGGCTGGGTTTCCCTAGCCGCCCCTCACCAGAGTCCACGGTTAGCTCTAGAGCCGGGCCCAGTCTCAGCTCTCAGGCCTCTCCACCTCTGCTGGCCCCGAGGTTGGGGGCCGCCCTCTCAAGGAGGGGACCTAGGGGCTCCCAGGGCCAAGAGCCAGTATGAGAGCATATGGCCTTCATACGGAGGGGCCAGCACTGGCCAGAATGAATATTCCCTAGTGGGCCGCTGGCTGGGAAGGGATGAGGGGCATTTATTCTCCCCCATGTCTGCAGGTTCCATTGCCTTCTGCCACTGATTAGGGATCTCATCATCTTTCGGGGTGTAGGATACATCCCAGTTTGCCCCATCTGGGGCCCTGACCTGAAAGACCCAGGATGGGCCACTTCCATAAGAAAGACAGGACAAGAGAAAATGAGGTGCCAGGTCCTTCCTGGGGTGCCGTGTCAGGCCTTGGGTTGGAATCGGCTTCTTCCACCCTAGAGACCCAGGAGGGGACACCAGGAGAGTCAGCCTCCATGTGGACATCTCGGGCAGGTAAATGCCTTTTTTTTTTTTTTTTAAATTAAAGCTCCAGAGGAAGAAGGTGGAGTCCAGATTTCCCTCTGTGGAGATGCTATTAAAATGCAGATCCCCCTGTGTTTCTTTAAATTCGTGCCTGCTTGAAATAAACCTTGAGGAGGGCTTAACATCTGTTGAGATGTAGGCAGGCAAGGATGGGTAATTAGTCGGGCTTTCTAGCAGTTATCTAAGCATGACCCAGATTCCAAGTCGGGGGAATGCACCCTGCTCCCCAGGCTGGCCGGACACCGTGCCGTGCCCAAGTGTGCCGCTCCTCGGCTGAGTTCCAACTGGCTGCCCTCAGTGTAAAAATGAACAGGACTGGCTGGTCCCTGGGCTTCACTGATGAGTCCCCCATCCTCTTTGCATATGGTTTTGACTGTTATACACCCTACAAGGCTGAGCCCTGGGTGGTCCTGGGGTTGCTTATTGGAGGAACATGTTGGCTGGTGGATCCACTTTGAGCAGGATTTGGGCTTCTGGGCGCCGAAACTGCAACAGAGGGCTCTGAGCTTTTGGAGTGTGTGTGAACAGTCTACTTGGAGGGTGGTGAAAATTCAGAGGTTCAGCGGCTGTCTTTTGGGAGGGGTGTACCACTAATCATGATGTCATTTTGATGGGTGCCCCAGGCAGGAGCCAGGTCTTTGCCTCCCAAGTTTCAACCTTGTGATGATCTGTTGAAATGGTCCGGCGTCTTGTATTCACTCTGCCTGTCTCCTCTCAATCCCTGGAGGAGTAGGAGGGCACAGAGAATGGCAAGATGTCAGTGTGTGCAGGATCAGATAAGTCGGAGGTGCCCAGGAAGGATTCACTGGGCTGACAGGTTTCCGGGTTGAAAATGGTTTTAGATTGCCTTCCGGAGCCTGTATTTAGAGTCTTCTAAGAGGAAAGGAAGAAGGTGGGAGTCCAAATGTGTCCTTAGCTCACCCCAGTCCAGCTTGAATCCTGCAGATCAGAGGACTGTTGGGGAGGGGATGGCAACAGTCCTTTGGAAGGAGGAATCTTAAAAGAGAGATGCAGGTGACCTGAGAGCATTCGGTCCTTGAGAGGTTTTCTCTGGCTTTCATGCTCTCAGGAGCTTCGTGATGAGTTTGTGCATTTTGCTGTTTGCTGTCAGTTTCTGTTCACTCTCTGGGCCCGAGGCAGCAAACACATTATACAGTCCCACTCTCAAAGGGTCAAAGGGGAGAGCTCTCCACTCCCCTAATCTGTCCCCAAGCAGAATCATCCAGGACTGAGCTTTCTGGGGAGGAGCGGGGGGAAGGAGAGAGGATGAGAGGGGAGGGGACAGAGAGATGGGGGCTGGGTAAGGAAATCTGGGCCAGTGCAAAGAGACGGGATGTATGGAAACACGGAGGAGTCAGGGTACCGGGGCAGAACATTGACTTGAGTATCCAAATATTTCTGCCATTCAAAAATGTGTTTAAGTACTTATTTAGAACTTTAAAAGTAATGACTTACATATATGTATATATTTCCCTGTGTTTATATAGAGAGAGGAAAGTACCCAAGTCAAGTCCAACTTAGTAAGTGAACATTCATGCCATTAGCATCTGGGCCAAGGAAAAGAAAGTGACCAGCTCCCCAAAAGTCCCCTCCTGCCCCCTTCCAGTTAATCCCCCTACAAGGGTTACCGCTACCCCGACTTCTGACCCCATGGGTTCATTTGGACTCCTTTTAAGCCTCCTGGAAATGGAGTCAGAGGCTGTGTTCCTCTGTGTCTGGCTTTTTTTTTTCCCCGCTCAACGATCTGTCTGTGAGATGGATCCATGTCACTTCAGGTCATTGTTGGTTTTCCTTCTCAACACTGTGTGCTACTTTATTGTTGACTCTCTGCAGTGTAGCTCTCCGTTCTATGGTTGAGGGCCATTTGAGTAATTTCCAGACTGTGGTGCTGGGATCATTCTTGTGTGTGTCTTTGGTGGAACTTTGTGGGGAAGGCGTTTCTCTTTGAGTTTGTACCTAAGAGCGGATGACGTGTACCTGGAAGTAGCATTTACTGAGGGTCACAGGTGAGTGGGCAAAGCAGATTTCTCACTGTCATGTGAAGGAGGAGTCATTACGCATCCCATGAACTTGGCTGTGGGCTCCTAGGGCCTAAGCGTTACCTCCACATGCAAATTCCAGCATGGTACGCTGGCGGAGGGTGCAACCTTGCATTCTCCATGCTCACGGGCACTTTGCCACTGTGATCCACCACCCCGCCCCAAGCTCCATTTCCGCACCCCACTGTCCTCGGCAGCTTCAGCTTGAAGCCAGCAGATTTAAAGAGATTCTCAGGAATTTCATTTTTCTCTTCCTAAGTCAGAAAACCCACATGGAAATCTTTGATGTTCGGGTTTCCATTGGTTTCCTTCACTCTCGAAGGAGTCCAGTCAGCAGAGCTGTCTGGACCACACACCTGGGTTCCGTGTTCTCGTGGATGGGAAGGCTGATTTAAATATGGCTGTGACGGGCTCTGATGATGACTTCTAAAGAGCTCAAATCTGTCAGCTCAATAAGGCACATCTGTCAACCTTCCTCAAGCCCCCATTTAATGCCACTCACTCCTGACACTCTCCCCGGTGCCAGTGTGAATGTCATCTTCCTCCAGCCCTGCTGATGCCAGCAGATCGTCCCCTGAGCACTGTGTAGGAATGTGGGCCATGGCAAGAGCCGCAGACTCTGGTCTCTGTCTTATCCTGCTCCTTCTCCTGAAGCACATGCAGGATCCCAGGTTTTCACCCTTTGTTTTCAGGAATCTCAGTGAGAAACCCAGAGTGCCCTCACATCAGATGCCCACTTTTTTTTTTTTTTTAATAAAAAACTCTCTAAAGAGGAATGTTCTGTATCGGAAGCAGACGTCGACGCCCTGGGAGATGTTGGAGCATGTTATCAGAGCCTTGGCCCACTCAGAAAAGTAGATTGTGCTAGAAGGGCAAGGGAGAATGGCTATCTGATTCTTCTCCTAGATCAGTGTGGCAGATATTTCCAGAAGAGCAAAACTCTGTGGAGTAGATATTAGTGTGACTTTTCCCTTGGGATTTTTTTTTCCCCTCCACAATCCCCAAATGCTGACAAATAAAAGATCAGCTCATTGAGGAGTTAAAAACCTACCTGGAGCTGACCCCAATGTCTACTCTTAATTTACGGTCTTCATTGATCCTACTTGGTGTGCATTTTGGGCTTCCCAGATGGTGCTAGTGGTAAAGAACCCACCTGCCAATGCAGGAGGCATGGAGGTGCAGATTCACTCCCTGGATTGGGAAGATCCCTTGGAGGAAGATATGGCAACCCACTCCAGTATTCTTGCCTAGAGAATCCCATGGGCAGAGGAGCCTGGCAGGCTTCAGTCCATAGGGTTGAAAAGAGTTGGACATGACTGAAGTGACTTAGCGTGGTGTGCATTTTGGTATATTTTACTGAAGAAATGGTAGGTATGCTTGATTCTGGGGTGCTGCTCCAGCCATCCCACTGCAAGTGTTATTTATATACATTGTAGTACTTTCTAGACTTAACTGAGTGTGAGGATTGCCTTGTTAAAATGGTGAGTTTTGTCCAGCAAGTTTGGAGTGGGGTTTGAAGTCAGATGGGGCTTCCCAGGTGACTCAATGGTAAAGAACTCACCTGCCAGTACAGGAGACATAAGAGACATGGGTTCCATCCCTGGGTCAGGAAGATTCCCCTGGAGGAGGGCATGACAACCCACTCCAGTATTCTCACCTGGAGAATCCCATGGACGGAGGAGCCTGGTGGGCTACAGTCCATGGGGTCACAGAGTCAGACACAACTGTAGCAACTTAGCACGCACGCTGGAGTCAGACAGGCTACCATTGCACCATAAAGTCACTGGGGTGGGGTCTTTTCTAACAAGCCTCCAGGGATTGACCATGCTGTTTGTCCACAAGTTATAGTTGGAGCATCCAGGTCACATCATAGATGCATCCTTTTTTTTTTTCTTTTTCTCAAAAACCGGGTTTATTGAAGTATTCAATATAAATTACTTCCAGTGAAATTCACCCTTTTAAGCATACAGTTCTGAGTTTTGACAGATGCATGCAGTCATGTAGCCAACACCAGAATCAAAATAGGGAATAATTTCATCAACCTAGAATATCCCCTGGTCCTCTCTGAGTCAGCATCCCACTATGCAAGCCCTGATCTTTTTTCCATCCTTATTGCTGTTGTCTAGTCACAAAGTTGTGTCCGACTCTTTTCGACCCCATGGACTGTAGCCCACCAGGTTCTTCTGTCCATGGGATTTCCTAGGTAAGTATACTGGAGTGGGTTGCCATTTCCTTCTCCAGAGGATCTTCTCAATCCAGGGATCGCGGCTTCTGCATTGGCAGGCGGATTCTTTACCACTGAGCTATCTGAGAAGACTCTTTCTATCCTTACAGTTTTGCCTTTTTTAGGAGGTCATATAAATAGAATCAGACAGTACGCAGCCTTTGAGATTCACTCATGTTGTTGTGTGTATCATTTATTCATTCTTTTGAGTGCTGAGTCGTATTCCATGGGATGGTTGGAGCAGAGTGCATTCTTCCATTTCCCAGGACATTTTGGGTGTTTCCAGTTTGGGCGATTATGAATAGAGCTGCTACAAACATTGGTAGATGGGTTTTAGTGGGAACATTTGGGAATGTACATTTTATTTCTCAGATAAATACCCAGGAGTAGGTTTGCTGGGTTATGTGGTAAGAATGTGTTTAGCTTTGTAAGAGAATGCCAAACTGTTTTCCAAAGTGGTTGTGCCATTTTGCATTCCCATCCTGTGGTCCCTTTAAAAGCAGCGTGTTCTAAGCTCCAAAGTGCGTCTGGCCTCAAGGGTTTAGCATAAAGGGTTGTGGATGTGTGGAGAGTAGCAGAAGTGATAGCAGTAAGTGCCAGTCGGAGAAATTAGAAGAGGTGAGGATGTCATATGAAGCTATGTGCCTGCTCTGGTTTGAAGTCTAGCAATGGAGTGGGATCTCCAGTGTGGCAGAAGAAGGTCTCTGATGGAGAGGGGTGCTTTGGTTCGGTGCCTCGGCAATAAAAAGTCGACCTCTGAGGCTGTGAGACCTTTGCCCACCACCCTTTTCCCCACTGCCACCCCAGCACATTTGGCACAAAGTAGGTACTCCATAAATGTTTGTCCAATGAATGACAAAAATGTCCCTCTTTACCCATTTTCCAAATTATAGGGATCTGATTCACCTGTGTACCCATGTTTTAGGTTTTCAGTGGGTTTTAGGTTCGGATGGTGGGATGATGGGAGGCATGTGTATACATGAGGTTAATAGACCAAAGAAGATCTCTGAAGTGTTAGTGCTAGAGAAATCGGGGAGCAGTGGCCCCTTGAGAGTGGAGTCTTCCCCTGGGGCTTTTGAGGGGACATCTGTTGGGTTGTTGTTCGGTAGCTAAGTCATGTCTGACTCTTTGTGACCCCATGGACTGTAGCACGCCAGACTTCCCTGTCCTTCACTATCTCCCGGAGTTTGCTCGAATTCATGTCCACTCAGTCAGTGAGGCCGTCCAGCCATCTCATCCTCTGCCACCCCCTTTTCCTCTTGCCCTCGATCTTTCCCAGCATCAGAGTCTTTTCCAGTGAGTTGGCTCTTCACTTCAGGTGGCCAAAGTATCGGCGCTTCAGCATCAGTCCCTTTCCAGTGAATATTCAGGCTTGATTTCTGTTGGGTACCTGGAGCTTATGGACACCCCGCCCCATTGCTCGCCCAGTAGCAAGCACACACATGCACTCCTTCAACAATGGAAGGCACCGCTAGGAAGGTGGAATCAGTCCAGAGATATGGGGTCTATCGTTCATCCTGAAACCCCAGTTAATACATTTCCAGGGATGCTAACTCAACTCCTCATAAAAGGATGCAGGTGGTACCGTGAAATATAACAGAGGTGAGGGAGAGCACTGTGAGCTTTAGGTCAGCCAGGCCTGGGTTCAGATGACTCACGAGGGGCCTTGAGCATCAGAGCCTCAGTTTCCTCATGCAGTTGATGAGGATATTGCTTCTGAGTTCATGTTCCTGGGCAGACTCTCGAGGAGGTCACAGGGGATCAGGCATGAGAAATGCTCAGCCCAGTTTCCTGTTACGGAGAAAGCTCCAAAATGCATGAACCATCACATTGGAGAGTACTTTCTTCTCCTTACGTTCTATTTTGGAAACGTTGTCGAGAAACCAGGCTCTCTGGGTAGGAGTGGGAGAGAAGGGCCCCTCTGTTGACTGGCTGGTTTGGATTTATTAATCTGAGCGTGCACCCTTTTCTTTTAAATTGAAATACAGTTGATTTACAGTGTTGTTAGTTTCAGATATACAGCTTAAAGCTTTAAGATTCAGTTATGCATATGTATTTTTTTTCAGAGTCTTTTCCCTTATAGATTATTATAAACTATTGAATACAGTTCCCTGGGCTGTACAGCAGGTCCTTGCTGTTTGCCTATTTTTTATATAGTGGTCTGTTTATCTCAATCCCAAAGCCTTAATTTATCCCTCCCCTCCCCCTTTCCCCTTTGGAAGCCCATTTGCGTTCTCCTTTCTCTCTGGAAGCTTTAAGTTGGGGGCGGGGAGGAGAAATACATGGCCACTTGACCTATTTTTCTATTCTCTTTGGTCTGAGGTAAAATTGTCTTCCTCTCCCTTGGTTCCTTCCTTTGTGGGTGACAAGGTGAGGGAGTTTCAAAGTGTATAATTAGCTTCCCTGCCCCGCCCCTTCTCCTTCTTCTGAGCCAAAGGGTCCGACGCAGGATGGAGACCGCAGGCCTAGGACAGTTGCTGTGGCCGTCCTGGGCGACTCCTGAGAGTTGAGCAGTAGACCCCTGCTCAGCTTTGCAGTTAGATTACATCCCCTTCCCTTCCCCAACGGTTTCTGTCTTTCTTCTTTCTCCCTTCTCCCTCACTTCCTGGGAGCATAGAGGAAGACAAGGAACATTCCAGGAGAGGAATCCAGGTGTTCAAAAACCACCGGGCGTTAGTCCTTGTCTGGGTAGGGTGACCAGATGTCCCTGTTTGCCTGGCCCTGTCCTGGTTTTAACATCTTGAAAAGCCCAGCAATTTGGGGCTAACAAGGACTTTGGTGGCCCTACTGTTGAGTTTTTCTTTTTAACTGGAGGATAATTGCTTTGCAGTGTTGCATTAGTTTCTGCTGTACAACAATGTGAATCAGCTGTAGGTATACATATATCCCCTCCTTCCTGAGCCTCCCACCCACCCTCGCATCCCAGCCCTCTAGGTCATCGAAGAGCACCAAGCTGAGCTCCCTGTGCTATTCAGCTGCTTCCGGCTCGCTATCGATCTACTAGTGAATTCTTAACACCCCAGGGATGTAGGGAGCCAGAGATGGTGCCAGTGCCCAGGAAAGATGAAGATAAGTAACTTTTTTTCCTCTGAAAAGCTGAGACTTTATCTTGGAATGAATTGTGCTTTTGGAAGCTACTTATTTAAGGCAGCTAATGCGAGAGAGATCCCAGCTCTGAAGCGCGAAATTCCAGAGTTAAATACGGATCAAGTTTTGTCGTCTCTCTTGGGTCAGAGGCGGCTTTATCTTCTTTTCAGCTTGGGAACATTCTTGGGTCTTCCTATAAGGTGTTCTTTACTCAGGTTGGACCTGGAACTCGGGTATTAGCAGCCCTTCCCCCAACAACACTATTTAAGAGGCCCACCCCGCCCCCTCCACGGAGCAATGAAGGAAAACGCAATTTCATCGCCCACCTGCCAGTAAATAATATTCATGCTGTTAAGTTCTGTTCTCATTTTAGGTCTGTGCGTAAAGTATTATATAATTTTAAACCAATTTTAAAGTATTTTTATACAAGCGTTTGCAGGAGGGCGAAGTCTGATCTTAAGAATAAAACCGACAGATTCGTCTTAAACGAGACTTGGGTACAGACCTAGAACTTGTTCTGTGAGGGGGTTACCCAGTTTCTGACCTTCCAGAACTTGCTATATCCTTTTTTAAAACTTTTTTTTAAAATTAAACTTTTTATTTGATCCTGGAGTATAGCTGATTAACAATGTTGTGATAGTTTCAGGAGAACAGCAAAGGGGTTCAGCCATCCATATACATGTATCCATTCTCCCCTAAACTCTTCTCCCATCCAGGCTGCCACATAACCTTGAAGAGAGTGCCCTGTGCTGTACAGTAGGTCCTTGTTGGTTATCCATTTAATTTTAATTAACAAAAATTTTTTTTGGCAAGGGGATTTTCTTTATTTGAAGAGGCACTCTTGGTTTGTTTGTTTGTTTTAAAAAGACTTCTTATTTTGTATTGGGATATTTCCCTGTCTTATAAAATAGGTCCTTGTTGGTTATCCGTTTTAAATATAGCAGTGTGTACATGTCCATCCCAAGCTCGCTAACTGTCCCTTCTCCCCATCCTTCCCCCGCCCCCTGCCAGCAACCATAAGTTTGGAGAACCTGTTGTGTTTTTTTGTTCCATTAACCTTTATCATTTCCTTTATTAGTAATAATGGGCATGGGAACCTCTGCTGATCCTCACTTGCTGCTATGAAATGTTTGTGGTGTCCATGGAGGGATGTGCTTGTTTGAGTAATAAGCACCAGGGTTGGAGGCTAAAAGGAGAAGAGGTTGGGAGGGAAGGTGATACGGGTGGAGGTGAAGCAAAGGGTTTGGGAATAGGTGGCTCCGGTTGTGCATCTTAGCTCCAACTCCCAGTAGCTGTGCCTCAGTCTCTTCGTCTGTAAAATGGGCATAATAGTCCTACAACCAGGACATCATGAGAGGATTAAAAGATACATGAAAGCATGTGGTGGATATGATTATTTTGTAAAAAGCATCGGAATGGGGGAGAGTATCAGAATGGATACTGTAGATCCATGATTGCCAGGGCTAGGTCTGTTGTGGTCACCACTCTGGCCCTGTGCTTGGCACCTACAGTAGCTGAATACGTGACTCTGAGATGTTTTCTTGCACCTTATTTGAACAGTGACTTGCTTTAATCCTGTTCTGGGTTCACAACACATTCTGAATATTGTCTCTCCTTTCGTTTGTTTTTCCTTATTTATTTTAATACCATATGGAAACACACTGATGGATCCGCTACCTGAGTAAAGAACTAGAACAGTGGCTCCCAAAGTGTGGTCCCCAGGCCTGCAGCGTCAGCAGCACCTGCTGCAGGGCCAAGATGCTTACCCTTGGGCCCACACCACTATGTCCTGGGGGGCTGTTGAAGCACAGGTGGTTGGGCTTTGCCCCCAGAGTTTCCGATTCAAAAGGTTTCGGGTGGAACCCGAGAATTTTCATTTCTAGCAAGTTCCCGGGAGCTGCTGATCCTGCTGGTTTGGGGATCCCTCTGAACTAGAACATGCTCAGTAATTTACTTCTACCTATAGCCTCTGACCCTGCCTTGGCTTCCCGCCCCTCCCCCACTCACTCCCCCAAAGGCAACACTCTCTCTTGGATTGGGTGTGTAATTTTATTTATTTATTCATTTATTTACTTAGGCTGTGGTGGGTCTTCGTTACTGCGTGGGCTCTCTCTAGTTTCAGGGAGCGGGGGCTGCGCTCTGGTTGTGGAGTGCAGGCTCCTCATTGTGGTGGCTTCTCTTGCATTGGAGCTCGGGCTCTAGGGCACGCGGGCTTCAGTAGCTCTGGTTCCCAGGCTCTGGAGCACAAGCTCAGTAGTTAGACGCATGGGCTTAGTTGCTCTGCACAACGTGTGGAATCTTCCCAGACCAGGGATCGAACCCATGTCTCTGGCACTGGCAAGCGGCTTGTTTACCACTGAGCCACCAGCGAAGCCCCTGGATTCGGTGTGTCTTATTCCCTTTCTTTCTTTTTAAAGATGTTTTATCACACATTTACATATGCCTTAACTCTAATGTTTTACTTTCGTGGTTTCTGAGCCTTTTTAGCCTTCTGGAACTTGCCCTTGCTTTTTTCACTCAATTGTATGTTTCTAAGATTCATCTCTCTTATTTGAGTGTAGCTGGAGGTCATTTATTTTTCTCTGTATAATATTATATTCTGCGATGATACAACAATTTATCCACCTTCCTGGATGATGGACATTTGGGATGTTTCCAGGTTTCTTGTTTTTTTTTGCTATTATGAACAGTGCTGCAGTACTGAATAAATAATTTTGGAATGAATGAATTCAAGGTGTTAATTTTAGTCTGTGTACTTGGGAATGTCGCTTCAGCTAGAATCAGCTGAGATTCATCAGCATTTATGGAACACCAGCCATCTGACAGGCACTGGCTAAGCCATTTCACAGTCTACCCATCCTTCTCTCTAAGGGCTGGGTCAGCCAGACAGCCTCTGTTCTTCCTTGTCTTCTGAAAGTCAACCTGTGTCTTAGGCATTGGCAATTGCTGTTAGTAGAGGAGTATCAGGGCTGATTTGAGAGCATGGACTCTGGAGCCAGGGGAATGGGGTTCCAATACTAACTCTTGCTAGTCACTAGCTGTGTGACCTTGCTCAAGTCATTTAAGTTATTCTATGCCTCAGTTTCCCAGTTTGTCTAAAGGGGGTTCTAATAGCACCTATCTGGGAAGATCAAATTAGTTAATACATGTTACGCTTAGAAAATAGTGCCTGGAACTTAGCGCTATATGTGTTTATATATGGATGGATGGAACAATGGATTGATGAGAGGGAAGAAGGAAGGATGGGCTTATTTGAGTGGCCTTTCTGACCCAATGCTTGGAATAGTGCATGACACATAGTAGGTGCTATGTGAAAGTGAAAGTGTTCGTCGCTCAGTCGTGTCTGACTCTTTGCAACCCCATCAACTGTAGCCTGGCAGGCTCCTCTGTCCATGGAATTCTCTAGGCAAGAATACCGGAGTGGGTTGCCATTCTCTTCTCCAAGGGATTTTCCCAACCCAGGGATCAAACCTAGGCTTCCTGCATTTCAGGCAGATTCGTTACCACTTGAGCCACCAGGAAAGTCCTACGTGCTGCATAGTATTAGTTATTATTCTGCCTTTGCTTGCCAAGGCTCTTAATCCCCTTGATCTCTCTTATTCTTTGGTATCTATCTTGAGACCCCATCTTCCTGGATTATCAACTGAACCACCATTGCGCCAATGTAGAATTCAAGGGGAAAACAATCAGGGGGGTCATGTTATCAATATTTGTAGATACTAGAATTCCATGATTCCAAGGCCCAGGCAAATTTTTTCTCATCTCAGCAATCCTTGTCTATATCCCTGATCAACTTCCTCTCCCATTCCCTATACCCCACTGCCAGGCTCTTTCCAGTCTGCTTACAACTTCCCCTTCTTCTAACCATACCCTGCTTTCTAAGTGTACCATCTTTGAAGACATCAAAGACTTCAAACCAGTGAGAATAGGCCAGCTTCTGTGCAGGTCTTATAAGGACTTGGAGCATTTGGGTCTTGCACAAATTAGAATAGTCAAAATTTTTTGGAAGAGTTGTTAGAATGTAGAATTTTAACAATTTGGCCTGTTCCTAATCACAACAGAGTCTAAAGTTTAGGATCATTGATGAATATTTGTGATTTAGAGGGGAGAAGTATCTTATGCAGATGAGTAGATAGTTGGATAGATTTGTGGAGGGTTGGACAGATGGACAAATAGGTGAATGGGTTAGATGGAATGAAGGAGGGCAGGATGGATTGATGAGACAAAGAAAAGATGAATGATACTGGATGGATGGGTTATAAGTGGGTGGGTAAGTAGATTGATGGGTGATAAGGAGATGGGTGGTGGACAGATGGATGAATGAATGAGTGATGAAGGAAAGAAAGGATGAATGGGCAAATATATGAGTGGATAATAGATGGCAGGTGACTGGACTGAAGAGTAAAAAGATGAATGGATGGATGAATAGATGGATGGAAATGGATGGATGGGTGGGTGGATGGGTGGTGTTAGATCTCAGGGTGTGTGGAAGGGTGGGTGTCCGTGTCTGGGTCTCTGATACTTGATGTTCTTATTGGCTTGGAGATTGAATCCTTCCACTTACCACCCTCAATGCTAAGTGACTCTTGCTTGCTTTGTGAAAAGCAGTAAGATGGTATGCTTGTGTCTTACCTCTCATTAGAAAGCTCCTTGAGGGCAGGGAACAGTGATGTACCTTCCTCACATCCCCCAACAGTTCCCACATTGTATGATGCACGAGTGTTTGTTGAGTAGTGATGAGGAAAATTAACAGTGTTCTTGACAAAGATTATTAAAATTCTGGAAACAGCACTTCCATTTTTTTTTTTTAATTTCAGTACTGGGACTAAAAGTGGAATTCCTTGGATTTTGCTCCCTTGGTTAATAGTGGTGGGCTAATGGAATATCTCTCTTCCAAGTAGGTTGGGTAAATGTCCCAGATGCTTCCTCACTGGTCAGAGATTGCAGATTATAGATGTACTAGGTTCTACAAGGCCCCTCATGATCTAAAAAGTCCCTGTTTTGTCTTTGATCTCATTTCTTCCATTCTCTACCCCTTCCACTCTGTCCCAGCCTCACTGACCCTTTTTGCTCAAATCCGGCTTTTGCATCTGGAGGCATCTGTGCTGGCGCTTCCCGCCGCTTGCATCATTGTTTCTCCAGGTCTCCCAATGGCTGACTCCTTCTCTTCGTTTAAGTCTCAGCCCAAAAGTAACCTCCTCCAGGAGGCCTATCCTCTTCATTTGTTGAATATCTGAAGTACAAAGAATATGAAATACATGCATACTCTCCTATCCAGAGCGAATCTCTGGTGACATTTTAATCTATTTCATTCCATCTATGCTTATGGATATAAGCTTTTATGAACACATTTCCATGCCACTAGATATTCCTGGACAGCAACATCAGGACTACCGTGTAGAGCTGTATAGACTGCACACTGCACAAGGGTATTGTATCTCCTATCATAACTGTACATTTATTATTTTAGTTTCTCAGATGATGAAAGCTTAAGTATCTTGTTCTAGCAAAATGAAGATATTATGACAATCTTTTGACAGATGGACCTAACAACTTGCAAAAGGGGTGTCTTATTTAAATCCACACAGTGGTGCTGTATGGGTTGGCATCAACTCCAGAAAAGACTGTTGCTAATATCTGATGACATTCCACTTTATGGATATACCATACTTCTTGTAACCAACCCCAGTCATTTGTTTTGTTTATAAACAACAGCACAATGAACATCTTTGTGCGTAAAGCTGTGTCCACAGTGCTGAATATTTTCAGACTGAAAATAATCTGGTCTAGAGGTTGCATTCAAGTCTTAAAACTGTTGCTGCCTCTTTCCTTGAATCTGAAAAGAGATTTGGAGACTAGGTGACTTGAAATTTGGGAAGTCGAGGAGGAGTATGGAAAGAACAGTTGATTGGTTTGGAGTTTTTCCTAGGCTGCATGTGGAGCAGTGCTTTTGAACTGGGGGTGATTTTGCCTTCCAGGGGACTTTTGGCAATGTCTGGAGATATTTTTGGTTGTCACGAATGTGGAGGGCGGGGTGCCACTGGTACTTAGCAGATAGAAGCTGGGGATGTACTGAGCATCCTAAAATGCACAGGACGGCACACTCCTGCTCCCATCCATGAAAAACTATCCAACCCTAGGTGTCAATATTGCAGAGACTGAGAAATCTTGATGTAAAAGATGTCACGGATTCCTTGAGTGGGTGGATTTAGGGTTTGGGGGTTACTTAAATTTTACTTACAGTTTCTCTTGCTAGCTGGGTGTCTGAGCCAGCTTTCTCTGAACTTTAGATCCCACACTATCAGCAACAGGCTTGCTACTGACAGATTCGTTGATGTAAATATAGATGAGTATATAGAAGGAAGTCTCAGCTGGAGTTGGAAAATGTTGGAATGAAAGCTGCTGCAACCTTCCTTTCTCTCTCCTTCTCCTTCTGTTGCCCAGTTTTTAAATCGTGTCTCACTTTCTTTGGGCTCCTGGCATGGTGAGTGCTGCTGGAAGAGACAGTGGTTCTGTTTCTTTAGTCTCCACACCCAAGGCTGGCCTTGGGCATGTCTAGGACACCCCTGAGACAGATAAGCTTGGAGATGTGAAGGGGGAGAAGAGTGCATTCATGATAAATTTCATTCATTCAAAAATGTTTACTGAGCACCTCCTATGTGTCAGGCAAGGGAGGGGAGGTGCAGGGAGGCAGGTGACAAGGGTAGATTGTGTGGACCACAGAGAAGACTTTTACTCCAAAGGAAATGGCAGCATCATTCCTGTTTTCCACCTGACACGTGTATACCTTTTGTTTTCCATCACAGAAAATAGGGTCTTTTGTGTGTACACAGTGTTTTGCTGTCTTTCCTCCAATACCAGCCACACTACGAGGACCTCACTATTTCCTTAGGACAGATTGCTGGAGGTGGCATGGCTGGGTCATCTATCAGGCTTTGGGGCCAGGTTGCCAGGAACAGCTAGACTGTGTCTTTTTAAACTCTGAGGTCCTGTTTCCCTGATCATGTGGCCCAGCTAGCTGTCCTTGATTTTACATCATAACCAATCAGATAAGTGAAAAAAATGGACTCTCTTTGTGATGCAATATACGTTTCTTCAGTTTGCAAAGATGCAGAGCATTTTCCAGATCCATACGGGCTATCTGTGTTTCCTTTGTGATGTCCCTGGTCGCATCGTTAGCTCCATTTTCTCTAGAGACATCTGTCACAGATAGCTTTTGGGGAAGTGGCACCAGGTTCTATAGACACTGAGGGGTTCTTTGATTCTACGTCGGGTTTGAAGCAGTGTAGTGGTTAAGAGGGAGGGCTGTAGAACCAGGCTACCTGGGTTAAATCCCAGCTCTGCTTCTTTCCAACCTCTTAATGCTGGACAAGTACTTCACCTTCTGGACCTCAATTTCCTCATCTGTAAAATGGGTATAACATGAGTTCCTGTCTCGTGGGGTTGTTATAAGGCTTAAACAGCACTTAATGCCTGGCACATGGTGGGTGTGGAATCAGAGTTTGCCCTTATTATTGTGTGCTTATGTTGGTGCTGAAAACCCTCTTATTTCAGGGTGCAGTAGCTACCACGTGATTTAGAGCAAGCTGTCCAAGCATTTAGTGCTAGTCACAGCTCTTCCAGCTAACCAAACAGGATCTGCGCCTTGCTGTCCCCCCAAAAGCAACTGGATCATTTGCCGCATTTATGATGGGTTTCGTCTCTTCAGTCCTTATGCCTGTTCGTGCCTGGAATTTCACTGGAGCTCCAATAAAGAGGAAGTGTTTTTCAAGTCTAGTTGGTAGCGTCTCTGTATGGAGAGCTTAGGAGTCCTCAGGCTAGATGGGAAGCTCTTTGATTTAATCTTTACATCAGTCCTGCGGGCTTGGTGGGTTTATTTTTGCCCCCGTGTAACATATGTTCGCACTGAGGCTCAGAGACTAAACTCGATCCCTGGCTCTGAAGGACGAGGACTCGTTCTTGCTGGAAACAACTTTTACTTTCTTTGGGCATCTTAACTCCACTCTTTTTTTCTGGAAGGTGGTCTCCTCCACTCCTGGCTTGCACCAGTGCTCTGCCAAGGTCTCACATCTAACAAATGGGGAAACCTCATGGGACAGCTAATGGCATGGCAGGAACAAAGGCCCAGATGGGGCAGATGCTCAGGTTATGCCTGGGAAAACGTGTGCTTCAGAGAGGTTGGCATGCCTATAGGAAGAGATAGTATAAGGGAATAGTTAAGAGACATTGAGGTCAGCCAGGACTGGGGCCCTCTCTGACAGTTGGTGTTGCCAACTGTCAGAGAGGAAAGATACTGAACTTCAGCGATCCTCAGTTTCTTCATCCGCACAATGGGAATAGTATTTTCTGCCCAGGGATGTTTTAAGGATGAAATCAATATGATGAGTGAAAAATATCATGCTTGGCACAGTGTAGATGCTTGACAGGTGGCTGAAGCTCTTTGCTTTCTCCTTAGTACAAGCACTAGAACACAGACACAGACAGACAGACCCAAACCTCTGCCCTGATGCGGCTAACATCTAGCTGGGGGACAGACCAAGGACCACGTAAAGGCTCCAGTTGACGTGCGGTTAAGTGCTACAGTGCAGAAATAAAGCAGGAGAGAAGACAGGGTGGTGAAGACAGAGGGTGTTGGTACTGACACCTGAACTAGAAGAGATCTGAGGAGAGGTGTGGGCTTGATTTGGGTCGCTCTAGGGAGCAGGACGGAGAAGGCGATGGCACCCCACTCCAGTACTCTTGCCTGGAAAATCCCATGGACGGAGGAGCCTGGTAGGCTGCAGTCCATGGGGTCTCGAAGAGTCGGACACGACTGAGTGACTTCACTTTCACTTTTCACTCTCATGCATTGGAGAAGGAAATGGCAACCCACTCCAGTGTTCTTGCCTGGAGAATCCCAGGGACAGAAGAGCCTGGTGAGCTGCCGTCTATGGGGTCGCACAGAGTCGAACACGACTGACGTGACTTAGCAGCAGCAGCAGGGAGCAGGAAAGATGAGGAGCAGGTGTGGTGAGGCTGGCGGTCTCTTTCCTAGAGGATTCTGTCTAGATGGTGAAAGGGGTAGGTTGGGGAGACCCAAGGTAGGGCTGATGAAGGGAACAGGCGAGGGTTTCTGAGCAGGTGAGAGATGCTTTAAAAAAAAAAAAAAAGAACGGAGAAGAATCAACTTTTTGGCTCTTGAAGATGTCTTCTCATCCTTTGTGCCAGGTCTTGGGTCACTTAAAGATGTAGTCAGGGACTTCCCTAGCCATCTAGTGTTTAAGACTCCCAACTTCTGCTGCAGGGAGTGCAGGTTCGATTCCTCATCAGGGAACTAAGATCCGGCATGCTGGGTGGTGCAGCCAAAAATTAAGAAGAAAAATGACACAGGCAAAGAGAATGAGCTCTGGGTTATTTTCAAGACTCTACGTTATTTATTCAAGTTTGAGGATATAATTTTTTCTAACCTGTTGGATGTCTTGCATCTTTCTTTCCTTGGAATTTGTCTAGACCTACACTGCCCAGTAAGGTAGCCACTAGCCCCACAGAGCTATTTCCACTTAAAAATTCATTACAATTAAACAAAATAAACAAGTCAGTCCCTTAGTTGCAGCAGCCAAATGTCACGTGCTTAGTTACCATGTGTGGCTAGTAACTATTGTATCAGACCTTACAGATGAGAGCATTCCGTCATCGTGGCAAATTCTGTGGATGTGCTGTTGCAGAACCTTCCTGGAGGGGAGCTTGTTGGAAATGAGAATCTCTGTCCCTCACCCCAGACCTGCTCAATCCCAAACTGTATCTCAGCAAAATCCCCCAGGTGAGGTTGGCTCTAGTTGCAGTCTACCTGAAAGTTTTAAAGATGCTGATGCCCTGAGCCTCACCCCACAGATGGTGATGAGATTGGTCCAGGACTATCCCTAGGCATGGGGATTTAAAAAAACTCCCCAGGTGATTCTAAAGTTCAGCTGGGATTGGCAGAGAGCACTGGGTAGTTAAGAACACTCAGACAGTAGGTGGACTGGAGTTGGAGCTGTGTGACCTAGGGCAAGGCACTTACCCTCTCTGAGCTGTGGATTCACCTCTCTGTAAAACCAAGGACCTGTTGGCATCTCCCTCCCAGGACCGTGAGCATAAATGATATGATGGTTCCTTGTGCTAAGTAGGGGGCCAGGGATGTGGGTAGTGAGCACTTCGTACATAAATGTGTTAATTTTTAAGAAATTAGTTCTGGAATATAGGACTTATTCACGTTTTGCTTCCTAATCTTTCTGTTGTACAGGGCCAGATCTCCTCTTAGCC
>NW_011494937.1:1798236-1798530 GCF_000754665.1 Bison bison bison
CACTTTCATGCATTGGAGAAGGAAATGGCAACCCACTCCAGTGTTCTTGCCTAGAGAATCCCAGGGCTGGGGGAGCCTGGTGGGCTGCCGTCTATGGGGTCGCACAGAGTCAGACACAACTGAAGCAACTTAGCAGTAGCAGCAGCAGGGAGCAGGAACGGAGAAGGCACTGGCGACCCACTCCAGTACTCTTGCCTGGAAAATCCCATGGACGGAGGAGCCTGATAGGCTGCAGTCCATGGGGTCGCAAAGAGTCAGACATGACTTAGCGACTGAACAACAAAGAGAGATTGT
>NW_011494937.1:1798630-1831810 GCF_000754665.1 Bison bison bison
AAAAAAAAAAAAAAAAAAAAAAAAAAAAAAAAAAGAAATTAGTTCATCGGCCTTAGAGCTAATAGTTGGAGTAGAGGAAACAGAACTCTTTATAATGGGTAATTTTTCCATTTTTCAAAAGACGGTAGTAAAATTCACATATAATTAACCATCAACCTTTTTATTTTTTAATCTGTATTTTGTATATTACATAGTTGATTAACAGTGTTGTGTTAAGTTTCAGGTGTACAACAAGGTGTTTCAGTTTTATTAATACATATAACTGTTCTTTTTCAAATTATTTTTCCATTTAGATCATCAGCCATTTTAAAGTGTACAGTTCAGTGGCATTTAGTGCACTCACAGTGTTGTACACCAGTCTCGTTCCAGGACATTTTCATCCCCCCAAAAGGAAACCCCACACCTATTAAGCAGTCACTCCCCACCCCCACTTCCTCCCCCGGTTGCTAGTCTGCATTCTTTCTTTATGAATTTACCTATTCTGGCTGTAGACTTTTATAAGTGTCCTGTCCCTGGCTCCATCACCCCTTGGCATCCTGTGTGAGACTGGGAAAAGGCCCAGCTCTCTTTATCTCTGGGTCTTTCCGCCTCGGATGAGGGATGTCCCCGCCTGTGGCCCCCTCCGGCACCCTGGGTCTCACCCGTCAGCCGCACTTAATCCCAGCAGCAGGCCCCGTGTTCTTCTCTCCTGGGGCTGCCACAAATGAGAGGTTTCATCTCAGCTGGGTTCCTCCTAGTTAAATATTTAATAAATAAGACCTACAACTTGTGATGCTGGGAGTGTTTGATAGTGAAATTAATGAGGAGGAGAGAGTCGCAGGCTGCCCACAGGTCCGTCCATGTCTGAGCCTGGCCACAAGTGCCCTGGGGGCAGACATCGAGGCCACCACGATGGACCCTGCCATCCTGTGTTCCCCTGGCTATTGACTCCCTAGCACTGTGTCTGGCACAGAGTAACTACGTGATAAATATATGTTAAAGAGAGATCATGTGTTAAATATAAATTATGTGTTAATAAATATGTATTAAGGAGACAGTGTCTTAAAAAGCAAAGATATTACTTTGCCGATAAAGGTCCGTGTATTCAAAGCAATGGTTTTTCCAATAGTCATGTACACATGTGAGGGATCATAAAGAAGGCTGAGTGCCAAAGAATTGATGCCTTCGAACTGTGGTGCTGGAGAAGACTCTTGAAGAGTCCCTTGGACTGCAAGGAAATCAAACCAGTCAATCATAAAGGTAATCAATCCTGAATATTCATTGGAAGGGCTGATGCCAAACCTGAAGCTCCAATACTTTGGCCACCTGATGTGAACAGCCGACTCACTGGAAAAGACCTTGATGCTGGGAAAGACTGAAGGCAAAGGAAGAGAGCGGCAGAAGAGGAGATGGTTGGATGGCATCACCTGCTCAATGGACATGAGTTTGAGCAAACTCTGGGAGATGATGAAGGACAGGAGAGCCTGGCATTGTTGCAGTCCATGGGGTTGCAAAGAGTCAGACATGACTTAGCGACTGAACAACAAAGAGAGATTGTATGTGATGTGTGTGTGTGTTTCTAGAAGAGGTGGAGAAGGGAAGGAAAAGGAGGGAGAAAGAAAAATGGAAAGAGAGAGAGACGGAAGGGGAAAGAAAAAGATCTGGAGGAAGGCAAGGAAGACGATGATGGGGGTGGGAGAAAGAGACCCAGAGAGAGATGGAGAGGGAGAAAGATGGAGGAAGAGAGAAATAGAGGGAAAGTTCATACAAAGAAAAAAGAACAGAAAGAAGAGAGACAATATCGCTTCATGTATCTTTTCCCCTCCTCATTATCCTTGACAGCCCTTTCCCCCCTTATTTCGCTCTGTCTCCCCACTTTTCATTTCCTTACTGATGCCTCTTGCCAGTCCCTCATCCCTTTTCATTTCCTGTGTCTCCGTTATCTTTTAATTTTCTGTCTCAGTGTTTGTCCCTTTTCTCTTTCTCTTCATAAACCAGCATATGTGTCTTGTTTTTTCTTAGTCTTTGGCTGACTCTCTGTGTGTGTGAGAGAGGAGGGGACGGGGAGAAAACAAACTTAGCGGAGAATGTTGGAACATAGATTAGCACTTTAAAAACTATCAGTTCACTTCCGTTCAGTCGCTCAGTTGTGTCCGACTCTTTGCGACCCCATGGACTGCAGTATACCAGGCTTCCCTGTTCATCACCAACTCCTCGAGTTCACTCAAACTCATGTCCACTGAGTCGGTGATGCCATCCAACCATCTCATCCTCTGTTGTCCCCATCTCCTCCCACCTTCAATCTTTCCCAGCCTCAGCGTCTTTTCAAATGAGTCAGCTCTTTGCATCAGGCGGCCAAAATATTGGAGTTTCAGCTTCAGCATCAGTCCTTCCAATGAATAGTCAGGACGGATTTCCTTTAAAACTCATGTCATGATATAAATGAACATATTTACAAAACAGAAAAAGGCTTATAGACACAGAAAGCAAATTTATGATTACCAAAGGAGGGAGGGATAAATTAGGAGTTTGGGATTAACAGATACACACTGCTATATATAAAAGAGGTAAGCAACAAGGTCCAAAGTATATAGCATAGGGAACTATGTTTCATATTGTATGATAACCTATAGTGGAAAAGAATCTGAAAAAGAATGGATACGTATTTATACGTATAATGGAATCACTTTTCTGTACATCCAAAACTAACACAACATTGTAAATCAACTTTATTTCCTTTTTTAATCAACTAGTTTTTGTTGTTGTTGCATTGGGTTTTTGTTACTGTGCATGGGCTTTCTCTAGTTGCGGCGCATGGGGGCTGCTTGTCATTGGAGTGCAGTGGCTTCTCTTGTTTCAGAGCACAGTCCCTAGCGCTCAGTCTCAGGCGTCATGGTGTGCAGCTCTAGGGTGCTCAGGCTGCAGTAGTTGTGGCTCATGGGCTCCAGAGCACACAGGCTTAAGTAGTGATGGCTCGTGGGCTCTAGAACATAGGCTCAGAAGCTGTGGTGCATGGGCCTACTTGCTCTATGGCATGTGGAATCTTCTCGGACTAGGGATCAAACCCATGTCCCCTGCATTGGCAGGTGGATTCTTATCCACTGTGCCACTAGGGAAGCCCAGCTGTATTTCAATTTAAAACATTTTTTAAATTAATTTATTTATTTTAATTGGAGGCTAATTATTTTACAATATTATGGTGGATTTTGCCATACATTGACATGAATCAGCCATGCATTTTTTACCCAGATCAAGAGCCAGGAGACCACCATCTCCTCAGATTTTCCCATATCTTCCATCACAACCCCTCCTTCCCTCCTGGATGAACCACAATTGAGGATTTTATGAGGACCTTTAGCTTGCTTTTCTTCATGGTTTTACCATCTAGCTTTGTGATATAGTTAAACGTTTTATGGTTTTTAACTTTATAAATTTAAAATTCTGTGATATGAATTGTTTTATATTTTGACTCCTGATTGCATTGGAAAGATCCATTTTTACTGTGGTCACTGTGGCTCCTTCATGGTCATATTTGTTCGCCAGCGATGAACATGTTAGTTTGTTCTTTTTGTTGCTAACGATAAACGGCGTTGCTAGTTGTTGTGGGTTTTGTTGCACACGTACAGGAGTCTCTCAGAGGTACATGCCTCTGCAAAATTGCTGTATATTAAGAGGCGTGTGTCTTTAATTTGACTAAATACCTCTAAACCATTCTTACACAGCGTTTGTGCTAATTTACACTCCTGCCAGCAGGAGCTGAGCGTTCAGGTTGCTTCACATCCTCACCAACACTTGGTGACTTTTTTTAACTGCAGCCTTTCTGGCAGATGTGTGTCAATTTCTTGCTTGTGAGCCGCGTTTGTGCTACCCGATGACAAGGTGGGTGAATGTATTTTAATGCGTTTATTGGCTGGTCAAGTTTCTTTTGTGAAATGCCTCCTCATGCCCTGTTCACTGTCTTTTTTGTTGGGTTGCTTGGTTTCTTTTATTGATATGTAGGTGATCCTTATGTATTCTGAAAACTAGTCCTTCATCATTATATGCCATGCAATATCTTCTCTTGGCTTGTCGTTTTGTCTTTTTTTTATGACATCTTTTGATCAATAGCAGTTCTTAATTTTAATATAGTTGAATTTGGAACTCCTCTCCTTTATGGTGTGTGGGTGTTGTATCTTATTTAATAACATTTTTTCTACCCTGAGGCCGTATTATTTCTAAAACGTTTACAGTTTTGCTCACTGTATGGCTTTGATCAGCATGGTATTGATTTTCGTGTATGGTGTGAGGTAGGGGTCCGATTGCCTTTTTATTCCATAAGAGTTGTCCCTGCACCATTTTCCAAAAAGCCCATCCTTGCCTCAGTGATTTGCAAGGCGACCTCCCTCACTGTTTAACTTTTACCTCTTTTGGTCTTGAGTATTTTCATGCTCAGAAAGTCAAACCACACTTATGTATTAAGTGCCAACCATGTACAAGGCACTGGGTTACCATGATGAACATGGCAGATGCAGTCAGTGCGTCCATGGAGCTTACAGTATGGCAAGGACGACAGGTGAATAGCTACGGCCACTTAATTTACAATTATAAATGCTATAAGGCCTTAGGAGGGACAAATCTTGCTCTGAGAGGAACAGAGAAAACAGCTTGTACCCAAGGAAGTGGTGATAAAGCGAGTCTTTAGTGGAACTTTGATATAGAGATGGCAGGAATGGTGGGAAATATGTTCTAACCAGAGGGAACAGCATGTGAAAAGGCCCTGTGGTAGATGCTTAAAAATTTGATATTTATCCTAAAGGCACCGTCCAGTCACTGGAGTAGCAATGCAATTAGATTATATCTGTGAACAGCCCCACTAACTGCTGTGTGGAGAATAAATTCTATGGGGGCAGGAAAGAAAGCCCTGAGACCAGTGAGGAAATTATTGTAGTCCTTAAAGGAAGAGACAGTGTGTCATAGACTGGCATGATGGCTGCGGAGATGGCAATCATTGGTCAGATTAAAAGGTATTTCGAGCTAATATTTCAAATGGATAACCAACAAAAACCTTTTGTATAGCATACGGAACTCTGCTCAAAGTCATGTGCCAGCCTGGTTGGGAAGGGGTTTTGGGGGAGAATGGATCCATGTATATGAGTCCCTTGACTATTCACCTGAGACTATCACAGCATTGTTAATTGGCTATACCCCAATACAAAACGTTTTTGGTGTTAAAAAACTAAATTAAAATTAATATATATATATATATATATATATAAGAAAGGTTCAAAAAAATCTTGATATGGCAAAATTTTAAAAAAGAAATTTTGGGCTAACATGATTTTTCCTGGGGGCTTCCTAGGTGGCTCAGTGGTAAAGAATCCAACTGCAATGCAGGAGACTCGGTTTGATCCCTGGGTTGGGACGATCCTCTAGAGAAGGAAATGGTGACCCACTCTAGTATTCTTGCCAAGGAAATCCCATAGACAGAGGAGCCTGGAGGGCTACAGTCTGTGGGGTCGCAAGAGAGTTGGACACTATTGAGTGATTAAACAGCAGCAGCAATGATTTTTCCTTCTCTGCTCGATCGCTGTTCCTTTTCTGGTTGAGTTTTCTGGGTGAGAAAAGCTGTGTTCCTGCCAAAGGTATGTACTCTGGAGGATATATTTGCCACAGATGGTCTTTGGAATTCTAGCCAAGAGAGTCACTGGACAGCCCCTGGACCCCAGGGTTTTCTGGAATTAATTCAACAATGGCCACCTATTAATAGCAGTATGTTATTTATGAACAATGAGTGAATAGTTCTTTCTTCAAAACACTGATTAGCTATTGCATCCTGTGTCACCCCAGCTAATGCTAACGAGATAAGTAAGGGAGAGGGGGAAGAGTTTTTATCTGTTTTATTTTGCATTAGGGCGTGCTTGAAATCTCACCAAAAAATGTTGGTTTGGGGATTGGAATTCAGTATTTGACTTCTGGCCCAACCCCATTTATATAAGATCACAAAATACTCTTTTGCAAGCCATTTCCTACTAGAGTGCTTCAGGGTAATTAATAGGGTATAAGAATACCCACTCCCATATTCTTGCCTGGGAAATCCCATGGACAGAGGAGCCTGGAGGGCTACAGTCCACAAAGTCGCAGAAAAGTCACACCCGACTTAGCAACTGAACAACTGGACGTTTAGTCCATCTATGCGTCTAGGAGGTGGAGGCTTGGTGAGCATATTACATTGTCTATTACATAAGCCCAGGTGGCCAAAAAAAAAAAAATCTACTTTTCTGCTATTATTAGTGGTGATGGTGGTGATTATTGTTTTGCTCTACATGCTAATACCTCCTTCACTCTTTCCTTGCTCTGAGAGTTCTTTCTCTTTTAGTGGAAATCTTTGGGTGTCCTTGAAAGGTGTTCAGTTCTATGCCAGGTTTGAGTGCGGGGCCCTCTGCTTAAGACACATGATAGTTTGGCTGTCAGCAGGCAATCTGTGCCCCTGGCAAGACTCTTGGCGTCATCTCAGGCTGTGGTGGGAGAAGGAAGGTACGTGGATGGAGTCAGAGAGGGAAGCTTCCTGTCCAAAGAAACTGATCATCTACCTGGAGGTGAAACCTAAGGGAGGTGCCTCAGGCTGAGCCAGGGAGGTGGATTACAGGCAGGAAGCAGGAAGCAGCTCCCCAACACCCCTCATCTGCTCCTCCTTCTCTTTGGCAGCCAGAAGTAGGTGCACAGGTGAAATTATAGCCCGGAGATGCAAACAATGGCTCGTGCCCTCCCTGCCCCAATCTAGTGCAGCTGTATTATCAGTGGATCCCCCATCTCCAGCCTCCTCCGGGGTCAGCCCAGTGGCTGAAACAATGGCCTGTTCCCTCCCAGCCTTGCCCATTTCTTTGAATCCCTCGAAACTCCATGTTGATAAGGCAGCACTGTCTTGACTTCCTCCATTCAAGCTTAACTGGCCTCTTCCCACCTCGTGGTGAGCGGAAGAGCAGCCCCTCATTGCCTCTGGCAGCCAACCAGCCAGGTCCCTTCCCACCCCCCGCCCCGCAACAACTCCAAGATCAAGGACAATGAGGAGAGAGGTGGTCAGACCCAAGTTCCCCAGGGTGATGTGTGGGGTCTGCCTCTCATGAGCTCCATGGTTCCTGATTTTCATCACCCTCTTCCCAACTTTGCTGGATCCCTGCTTCTGACCATAATGGCAGCACAGGTTCATATCTCAACTGGACCACTGGACCAATGGGCAAGTGACTTCCCTTCCCTCTGCTCCAGTTTTCTCATCTGTCAACAAAGACAGTCATAGGAACAGGAGTTCCTATGACTCCAGGAGTTCGGGACAATAGGGCAACCACCTCAGGAGTTCGAGACAATACGACAAGCACCTTACTTTCATCAATTAAGTTCGTCCTCTAGATGCCTTAAGGCGTGGGCACCACTGTCATCATCCCATGTAACAAAAGAGAAAACCAGGATGGGGAGAGGTTCAGTAGCTTGTCTGAGCTTTCCAGGAGCAACAGCGGTGGGGTTTGAACCCAGGCTCCCTGGTTCCAGAGTCTGTGTTCTTTATCAACAACAGCATTAATGATAACGTCCTAATTTAATGAGCTGTTGAACAGATTTAACGCAATGACATAGGCAAAAAAAGCTTCATCCGGTGCCCAGCACCTGATGAGTACTTACAGTAGATGTGAGCTATAATCATAATTACCTCATTTTATGTTGTAGAGTTATATATTAATATATAAACATATGCTGTAAGTACTTCACGTTTTAATATGTAGTTCTACCTTGTTGTTATGGTTACAGGGGCCGCGTAACTTTTTCTGCAAAGGGCCAGGTAGTAAAGATCTGAAGCTTTGTGGGCTGTAAATCTCTGTCAGGGCCGCTCAGCTCCACTGCTCTAGCAGAGGCACCCATGGATAATACGTGAAGAAATGGGTGTGGCTGTTTTTCAATAAAACTTTATTTATAAAAGCACACCATGAACATCAGCTTCCAGGTGGCACAAGTAGTATGAAGAACCCACCTGCCAGTGCAGGAGACGTAAGAGGCATGGATTTGATCCCTGGGTTGGGAAGATCCACTGGAGGAGGCATGGCAACCCACTGCAGTATCGTTGTCTGGAGAATCCCATGGACAAGGGAGCCTGGTGGGCTACATTCCATGGGGTCACAAAGAGTTGGACACTGCTGAAGTGACTTATCACACAGGCACGCCCACCACAAAGGGCCATACTTTGCCAAGACCAGATATAGTAAGTATTAATATGTATCAGCAGTTTCTTTTCCGTGTTCCTCTGTTTAGATCCTGCTTTTCCCTTCCTTTTTCACCAGGCCAACCTTTCTCTCCTTTGTTCTGGTCTTTTAGGAAGCGTGTCAGGCCACTGGAATGTACTTGCTCTCCTGACACCAGGCTTGTTTGTGTGATAGAGACACGCAGGCTGAGGGTGGTGGGAACTCAGCTCAGGCCGCTCTTCCCGCCCCCATTCCTGAAATGTAGAAGTCACTGTTCCCCTAAACCGTTACTGGGCTTCTGTGCCTCAGAGAAGCCCAGGAGGATTTCTAGGCTCCTCTCCCCAAAGCCCTCACTCCTGCCATGCTGGCCTCTCTCCTCTTCCTCAGAGCAAGAGTAGCGCCTCCATCGCTTCCTCAGACACACCAGCTATGCTCCTACCTCCGGATCTTAGCACTGGCTCTTCCCTCTGCCCGGATCCTCCTTCCCTTCCTCCTAGCAACCTCATGGCTTCTCTCTTATCTCCTCCAGGTCTTTACCAGAAGGCCACCTTCTCAGCATCCACCCGATTTAAAAAAAAAAAAAAATTATTTATTTGGCTGTGTCAGGTCTTAGCTGCGTCCCATGTGGGATCTTCCATTGTGATGCTTGGGTCAGTAGCTGTGACACAGGGGCTCAGTTGCTCTGAGGCATGTGGGATCTTCCCGGACAAGGGATTGAACCTGCATTCCCTGGGGTTCAGTTCTTAACCACTGGACTGCCAGGGAAGTCCCCACCCAATTTTTAAATTGCCCACCCAGCACTTCCCACTCAGTCCCCTGCTTTGTTTCTCCCTTTGGCATGCTCTAGTTATATGTCTCCCCACTTTACTGTGGCCTCCACAATGGCAGGTGGTTTTATTGGTTTTGTCCACCAATGTGAATTGGAACCTTCTAGAACACGAATAGTAGGTGGCTAATAAACATGTGTTGGATGAGTGAGTACTACAGCTTCATTCATTTTTATTGCTGAGTAGTATCCTATGGAGGTATCACAGTCTGCTTATCCTGTTGATGAACATTGGTTTTATTCTTGATTTATCTTATAAACAGAGTCGTGAAATTCTCTGACCTTCCCCCAACTCTTCACTTGGAGAAGGCTTATAAATGCTTATAAATCTCCCATTAAATGGTACATTCTTAGAGACCTTTTCCTGGCCCAGTCACCACCACCTTCAAGTCTAAATTAGGTCTCTCCTTAGCATTCCTCAGAGTGCTTATCAGAGATGGGGAAGCAATGGAAACAGTGACAGATTTTATTTTCTTGAGCTCCAGAATCACTGTGGCAGCTATGAAATTAAAAGACACTTGCTCCTTGGAAGATAAGCTGTGACAGACCTAGGTAGTGTATTAAAAAGCAGAGAAATCACTTTGCCGACAAAGATCCATATAGTCGAATCTATAGTTTTCCAGTAGTCATGTATGGATGAGAGATTTGGACCATAAAAAAGGCTGAGCATCAAAGAATGGATGCTTTTGAACTGTGGTGCTGGAGAAGACTCTTGAGAGTCCCTTGGACTGCCAGGAGATAAAACCAGTCAATTCTAGAGGAAATCAGTCCTGAATATTCATTGGAAGGACTGATGCTGAAGCTGAAGCTCCAGTACTTTGGCCACCTGATATGGAGAGCTGACTCATTAGAAAAGACCTTGATGTGGGGAAAGGTTGAAGGCAAAAGGAGAAGAGGGAGGCAGAGGATTAGATGGTTGGATGATATCACCGACTCAATGGACATGAGTTTGAGAAAACTCTGGGAGACGGTGAAGGACAGGGAAGCCTGGTGTGCTGCAGTCCATAGGGTCACAAAGAGTCGGATGTGACTTAGCAGCTGAGCAAAAAAAAAAAAAAAATGGTGGGAACCATGGAGGGTTCTGAGCAGAGGAGAGACGTGATCTGATTCAGAGGTGCACAAGCTCCTCTGAACACTGTGGGGGAGGTGGAATCAAATTGTGGCAGGGGGAGGGTAGAAACTGGAGATTGGGGAGGAAGCGACAGTACTGGTTCAGGCCGATAGGGGGCGGGACTAGCTGTGGAAATAATGAGTGGTTGGATTTGGGCAACCTTTTTTAAATGTTTCATTGTGGTAAAATACATATAACATGGGTTCCCAGGTGGCTCAGTGGGTAAAGAATCCACTTGCAATGCAGGAGACACAGGAAACAGAGGTTCTAGCCCTGGAGGAGGACATGGCGACCCACTCCAGTATTCTGGCCTGGAGAATCCCAGGGACCAAGGAGCCTGGCAGGCCACAGTCCATTGGGTTGCAGAGAGTCGGACACAGCTGACGAGGCTGAGCATGCACACACACATAACATAATATTTACTATTTTGAGGTGTACGATGTAGTGGCCTTTGGTACATTCACAATGTTGTACAACCATCAGCTCTTTTAGTTTTACAGCACTTCATCACCCCAGTAGGAAACCTTATACCTGTAACTATGTGCTCAGTCTAGCTAAGTCGTGTCCAACTCTTTGAGACCCCACAGACTATAGCCCACCAGTCTCCTCTGTCCCTGGGATTTCCCAGGCAAGTATACTGGAGTGGGTTGCCACTTCTTCTCTACTACTTGTTGCTAGTCACTTCTATTCTCCTTCCCTTCCTCCCCAGTTCCTGGCAACCACCAGTTCCAGATATGATTTGAAGGTTGACCAGTAGGATTTCTGGATGGATGGTTGGTGAGGGCTCAATGAATTAATGTGCAGAAAATACATAGGCGACTGAGCAACTTCACTTTCACTTTTCACTTCCATGCATTGGAGAAGGAAATGGCAACCCACTCCAGTGCTCTTGCCTGGAGAATCCCAGGGACGGGGGAGCCTGGTGGGCTGCCATCTCAGGGGTCGCACAGAGTCGGACACGACTGAAGCAACTTAGCAGCAGCAGTAGCAGCACATACTAGGTGCTCTCAACTGAAATGGTGGTGATGGAGAATGCTTTCCTACAGCTTTGCTCTAATGCTAAACTGGCCTCCCTATCTAATTAGAATTCTTGCTTGCTGGCTGAGTGTACAGTAGAGCCAGGATCTCTCGCACTTCCAGTCTGGCTTGGGTAGGGGTGGGGGAAGAGTACTGAGAAAAGCCAAGCCAGCACCATTCGTTCTGGAACACCATCCAACTCCAGCCCTGATTTCCCAGAACCGTGCAGGAAAATGTCCAGGGAAGGGACAATGCCACTGATGGGAGTTCTGGCAAGCGTGGCCTTGGCTTCCTGAGGCTGCTGTTATACCAACGAGTGGTTGTTGGCTCTCCAACCAAGATGGTGGCTTTCAGCGCAAGAGCAAGAAGCAAACTCGTCCTCATCATGGTTGTGCCCCCATGTCCTTACATGGTTTCACACAGATCCCTACTCCATCCTCTGTTGCTGCTGACATCTCTGAAAGATGCGTAAGACTCTGTTATTGTCATTGTTGTTTAGTCACAAAGTCATGTCTGACTCTTTTGCAACCCCATAGACTGTAGCCTGCTAGGCTCCTCTGTTCATGGGATTTCCCCAGACAAGAATACTGGAGTGAGTTGCCATTTCCTTCTCCAGGGAATCTTCCTGACCCAAGGACTGAACCCAAGTCCCCTGCATCGCAGGTGGATTCTTTACTGCTGAGCCACCACGGAGGTCGTGAGACTCTTCATCCCTTTCCTTATATTGGTGATGTGTTGTGCTTTCTAAACAGACCTCTTTGCTTGGGCTCTGTTCTTAGCTTTCTGCCTCCCACCATCTCTCCCTCACTCAGTGCATTATCCTCCTTTGTCCCTTCTCCCCCTACCTCCATTGATATTTATCCTCCCTATTATCTAGACTTTATTGCCAGTTCTTGTCCTGTGCAGGATGGTAGAGCTTAAAGAACAGGCCCCATAGAGTCCTGAACTCTGATCCCACTTCTGCCACCTTTGAAGTTGTTTTGATTTTGAGCAAGGCATTTAATCTTCCTAAGTGGAATTTATTCACCTTGCTTAGCTAAGATTTTCTGGTTCTTCTCTGATTACACAATGGGATGTCTTTTCCCCTACCTCCTTCAAGACAGGCATGGCCATGTAACTTGCTTTAACCCATAGAATATGAGAGGAACATCACAGGTGTCTCTTCCAGGTAGAAGCTTTAAGAGGCAGTATATGATTCACTGCGTTTCCTTTTTCCTGCCTCCACCATCAGACACAACCAGAGAGGGAGCCTTCCTCAGACTAGATGCTGGAGAGAGAATGGTGTAGAACAGAGTCCTCAGCCCAGCTGCAGTGGACATGTAGCATGAGCAAGAAAATAGACCTGTGATGTTTTCAGTCACTAAGATTTGGAGTTTTTGTTACTGTAGGATGATGTAGAATATTCAGAATGTATATTCATCATCTGTTCACTGGGGCTAATGTCTAAGCACAATATTCTCATGAGGGGTATGTAGACTCACATTTAAATTTCCAGCTAACAAAGATTATTTCCCTTCTGCTTTCTTCCTGTGGGGAGGGCTCCACTTCCTGTCTCTGTTTTTCAGTCTTTAAAAAATTATTTATTTGTTATTTGGCTGTGTCGGGTCTTAATTGCGACACGAGGGTGCACAGACTCTCTAGTTGTGGCGTGCAGGCTCAGTTGTGGCATTGGCTTAGTTGTTCCGCAGCATGTGAGGTCTTAGTTCCCCGATCAGGGATCGAAGAACCCACATCCCCTGCATTGCAAGGCAGATTTTTAACCACTGGACCACCAGGGAAGTCCCTGTTTTTCAATCTGGAAAAAAAACATTGACAAAGAGTTGACTTTTCCTTTGGGGGAGATGAATGGTTTCTAACCCCCTGGGCATTGATTCAGTCACCCTCAACCTCCTTTTTCTTATGACTTCTTTCTCTCTCCTTCCCTAACCACCTTGTAACTGTGGAGGGGTGAAGGAATCTCTGTTTTAACTCATTCAGTTTTTAACTCTTACCATCTTCAGCTTCCTTTTCCCCACCTCCCCTTTGCCTGCTCTACTCCCGCTCACCCCACCAGGGAGTTTATCCTCGGGTTCTAGAACCCACAGTGTTCCTCCACTATCTTTGATTTCTTGCTTGCTTAGCACCCCCTGGGAATCAGCTGTAGTAGCAAATTAACAAATAGCGCTGAGGTACCTCAAGTTTGAAGACATTTCCTTTTGCTCACCTAAGCAGGATGCTGGAGCAACTGCAAATCCCCTGTCCGCTACTGTAAATCCTTCTTCATCATTGCAAGAGAATCCGTCAGGATCACTGAAGACCCAAGCAGAAGATCTTGGCCAAGCCTTCTTGCTGTTTCGGCTGCACTGGCTGTTGTCATATTGATGAAGCTCCTGGGACCGCTGCCAGCAGCCTCTAGGATTAAATCAATAGAGTTTGCAAAAGTAAAAGCTTCTTTTGGAGGCAGGGAATATATTGGTTTATTTTTTAATGATAAAGCCTCAAGGAGCATCTTCATGGATGGCAGAGCCAGCAGAGAAAAAGGCCGGGAAGACCCAGATATTTGAAGACGTGCATAGGGGAGCAAATGAAGGAGGTGTCACCTGGGGCTTGGGGCTTTCCAGAAAATCTGTTTAACCTGGGTTGCCAATGCAACAGCTGGGAGAGTTGGAAGAGAACGTGAAAGATGCAGACGGACCGCTGCTGAGATGTAGAGAGAAATGAAATAGATGAGGATTCATTTACTCGTTAGACCAACATTTATTGCGGTCTTGCTGTGTGCTCAGCACTGGGATGGGTGCTGAGGATGTAATGGTGAGCGAATTCTGTGACAAGTGTTCTTAGAAGAGGTGAGGAGGAGAGAAGATCCAGGAGAAGGTCATGTGAAGACAGAGGCAGAGATTGGAGTGATGCTCCTGAAAGCCAAGAAACACTCAGAGTCACCAGAAGCTAGGAGAAACAAGAAAGGATCCTCCCCCAGAACCTTTGGAGGGAACTTCTTACTGACGCTTGAATTGTGGATTCCTAGCCTGGATAACTGCTAGGGAACAAGTTTCTTTTATGGGTTTTTATGGGTGGGTTTTAAGCCACTCAGTCTGTGGTAATTTATTACAGGAGCCATAGAAAATGAATATAGATGTACCTATGAAGTTTGAGATGTCTCTGGGAAGGTACAACAGGACACAACCATTGCCAGAACCTCACTATGGATCAGGGAGGAAATGGAGGATGAAGAAATACCCCAACTCCCCTTCTTTTCCTCCAGTCTCTTGCTTCCCATTGGCCAAACCCACCCGGAAGGCAGGAGATGAGGAAGGCTGGATAATGCCATTTACCAGAGGAAGTCCTGCTTCTCCCAGGACACAGAGCAAAGCAGTGAGTAGATAGATGGGAGGAAAGGGCAGAAGGAGGCGACAAAACACATCAAAATGTATAAGGCCCCCTAGAAAGTGGATCTAGGTAAAAAATGGAAGAAAACTGAGCCCCAAGGAGAACCAACATTGAGAGATTTAGTAGAAAAGGGGTCGTGAGAAGGGGAAAACAGAGAAATAGTGACAAGAAAGTTAATAGGAAGACATCAAAGGGGGGCATGACCAAATCAGCTGAGTGGAGAAATGTGGCCCTGGGATTTGGCAATCTAGAGGAATTTGGCGACCCTCGCTAGAAGAGTTTGAAGAGGGACTTAGTTGTGGCACATGGGATCATCGATCTTTCCGTGCAGTGCGCAGGATCTTTAATTGGCCTTTGAACTCTTAGTTTCAGCATGTGGGATCGGGTTCCTTGACCAGGAGTCAAACCCAGGCCCCCTGCACTGGGAGCGCAGAGTCTTAGCCACCGGACCACCAGGCAAGTCCCCAGGATGCTATAAATCTTGAATGGCCATACAAGGTTTAGAATCAGAAAAGCAACTGGTTGGGTTCATCCAGAGGTGTACTTTTCCTGGGAGTGATATATAACCATCCTATGTGAGACTGACAAGGAAGGTGATGAAGGTAGGAGAGAGTGCTGGAAAATGGTGGAGTCAGCGGAGTGCAGGACTTCCGAGTTGGTTAGCTGGGAGGAGGAGTGGTTAAAGAGAAAGATGATGGGAGGGGCATTTGGCATTTTGTTGCTTGTGGGTGTACATGGCTCAAGTGGCTTGGAGTTGACATTGGTTGTTGAGGAGGAGGTAAAGATGTCCTCCAGTGATCAGGGATAGAAGGGATGAGCTTGGACAATGGTCTCTCCACATGGAAATTGAAGATCATAGTTATAGGCTCTCCCAGAGTCTTGGGACTTCCTTGGTGGCTCATCAGTGAAAGATCCACCTGCCAATGCAGGAGACACAGGTTTCATACCTGGGTCAGGAAGATCCTCTGGAGAAGTGGCAACCCACTTCAGTATTCCTGCCTGGGAAATCACATGGACAGAGATGTCGCAAAAGAGTTGGACACGACTTAGCAACTAACCAACAGCCAGATTTGCTCCTAGCTTTTGTTTTCCTGTGGACCCCAGCATCCTGGCTGCAGAGGCTTTGACCTTGGGCTTCCTGCTGAGCCCAGTGGCCCTGGGAGGGACCTTTGTGGCCTTGTTTGGTTTGGGGGAGGGGATCTCTTGGCCTTGCTGCCTTCTCAGGGCCTTCTCATTGGCTGCACCTGGTTTTGAGGGAGCCTTCTTCACCTCAGCTGGCTTCTTGCATACCTTTCTCACCTCACCTGTGTTGGGAGGGTCCTTCTTTGACTCTCTTGCGGCTCTTCTTAGGGTCATCATTGCAGATGTCTCCCTGGTTTGGATTTTCCTTTTATTTGGGGGAACTAATTTGAAGCCACCACTGGCCCTCTGTGCTCGGAGTTAATTGTTTTCAGGATATTTCCAGGTTTGGATTTAAGCCAAAGGGTAGATGGAATGTATAGAGAAGATGCCAAGGGAATGGAGGATCTCGCTGACCACGGCACAGGAATGACAGTACAACGAGATTGGAGAACAAATCTCCCCTCGGTAGCCTGAACATACTGGGGAGCGCGGCTATAAATTGGACCAGGAGCCAGAGTTCTCACATCATTCAGGTGTCTCCAGGGAACTTTTCTGTCCTGACAAAAGAGAGAGAGAAAAACAAAGAGAAGTCCTCAGTCATTCTTTGGAGCCTCAGATTCCAAGAGGCTCCAAAGTTAATACTATTTAAAAATAACCACCACCTCCTGCTCCAGACGTGCCTTGATATTTTTTCCCTTTTTCTTTTTCATCAAGGGAACTTCATTGTGTTGTGTGTGTGTTGTGTTGTTGCACTGTTTTCCCTGAGTCGTGTTAATTCTTCCACATCTGAACTTTTTGTTACCGAGGAACTTTTACATTTAAATCAGGGATTTAATTTCAGAATGAATGCACACACTCACCTCACTTTCTAAAAACAGTGTAAAATAGAACTCTGTGAATCTCCAGGGTTGAGTTGGTAGTGTCTGTGACAAGTGTGCACTCCCCCCTCTAACCCAGCAATTCCACATCTTGGAATTTAGCTGGCAGGAAAAAAAAAATCCTGACAAATGCACAAGGTTGTATGGTCAGATTATTCATCACAGCTTTGATTGTAATAGCGACAAACTGGAGTCATTTAGGGGAATATTAAATGAGTGATGATGCATCCGTTTATGGTAATGCTGTGCAGCCTTTTATAAGAGGGACATTCAATGTAGAAAACGCGTCCAGTGTGGTGAGGGGCACAGCAAATCATGGGACATTATGTGTCATGATCCCAGTTGTGTAAAAGGAAAATGCAATTAGATACGCTTGTTTTCATGCATTTAATGGTATGTGCTGAGCACCTACTATGCGTCAGTATTTTCCTCCTTGCTGAACATACAATCAAGAACAAGTTAGACAGATCCTTAGGGCTCCCCCCACACCTCCCTTTAGTTAGGGCTGACCTTCCAGTGAGGGAGACCTCTGTAAGTAAGATTTAAAAAAAAAAAGATGTAATTTGTTAATGTGGAAAGTTGCAACAAACTAACAAGTGAAAAACAAACAGCAGAGAGGCAGAAAGGTTGACAGTGTTGCGATTTTAGACCTGGAAGCCAGGGAAGGCCTTACGGGAAGACTGTCTTTTTTTACCTGAACATTAGTTGGTTTACAATAATTTTTAAAGTAATTAATTACTTTACAATATTGTGATGGTTTTTGCCATACCTCAACATGAATCGGCCAGAGGTGTTAGTTTCATGTGTACAGCAAGGTGGTTCAGACATATATATACACACACATAATCTTTTTCAGATTCTTTTTCATTCTAATTACTACAAGACATCGAATGTAGTTCCCCATGCTGTACAGTAAATTCTTGTTGTCTGTCTATATATTGTGGTGTGTATTTGTTAATCCCATACTCCTAATTTATTCATTCCCCCACCCACTTTCGCCTTTGGTAACCATAAATTTGTTTTCTGTATCTGTTGAGTCTGTTTCTCTTTTGTAAAAAGTTCATTTGTATCATTTTTTTTTAGATCCCACGTATAAACCATATCATGTATTTGTCTTTCTCTGACTTGCTTCAGTTAGTGTGATAATCTGTAGGTTCATCTGTGTTGCTGCAAATGGCATTCCTTCCTTTTTTATGGCCGAGTAATATTCCATTGTTTATAGGCACCACATCTGGCTTATCCATTCCTCTGTTGATGGACATTTAGGTTGCTTCCATGTCTTGGCCGTTTTAAATAGTGCTGCTATGAATATTGGGGTGCATAGATCTTTTCAAATTAGAGTTTTCATGTTTCCCAGAGGTGTGCCGGGGAGTGGGATTGCTGGATCACATGGTAGCTCTAGTTTTTGTTTTCTAAGGAGCCTCCATACTGTTTTCCCATAGTGGCTGCACCAGTTTACACTCCCGCCAACAGTGTAGGAGGTGTCTTAGTACAGCCTGAAGGAGGTGAGAGAGAGCAGCCAGTGTGAAGCATGTGTGTAGAGGAAAATCCGAAAGAGAAACACCAAACTGCTAGCACTGATTATCTCTGGGAAGTGCAGTGGTGTAAGGACTTTTCACTTTTCAAGTGACGTATTATACATTTTAAGAACTAAACATACAATAAACACATATTCCTATTATAATTAAAACCATTTGTTTTCTAAAAGGGATCTTGAGGGCTGTCTGAGGAAAAAGTTATCTGCAAAGGTCAGTGAGTAAAAGCGTATGAGGGGAACTCTGAAAATCAAGGGGTGGGGGAAAGGAGAAAGATAAAGAACAGGGTTGTTGTTTTTTTTTAATTAAGATTCACATAACTAAAGTGAACAGTTCAGCAAATCAACTATATTTCACAACCTAAATGTCCATCAACAGATGAATGGATAAAGAAAATTTGGTGCACTTATACGATGGAATATTACTCAGCCGTGAATAGGAGGGAAATGGGGTCATTTGTAGAGATGTGGATGGACCTAGAGAGTATCACACAGTGAAGTAAATCAGAAAGAGAAAACTGAATATTGTATATTAGCACATATATGTGGAATCTAGAAAAATGGTATTGATGATCTTATTTGCAAAGCAGAAATAGAGACACAGAAGTAGAGAATAAATGTATGGATACCAAGGGGGGAAGTGGGGAGAGAATTGAGAAGGGGAGGAATTGAGAGGCTGGGATTGACACATACACACTCTTGATACTATGTATAAAATAGATAACTAATGAGAACATGACTGTTTACAGCACAGGGAACTCTGCTTAATGCACGGTGGTGGCGTGAATGGGAAGGAAGTCCCATAAGGAGGGATATATGTACATGGCAGGTTCACTCTGCTGTACAGTAGAGACAACAACATTGTAAAGCAACTATACTCCAATAAAAATTAATTAAAAAACATAAAAAGTAAAATGACAGTTGAGTGGCATTTAGTAGTTCTCCACCACCACCTTGATCTAGTTCTCAAATATCTTCATCACCCCAAAAGGAAACACTGTAGCCATTATGCATTCCCCCTCTTCCTCCCCGCTATTCTTGAGGTAAACAGAAGATTGAAACCACCCCAAAGTGGGTAAATGGATAAATAAATTGTGATGTATCCATACAATGGGATATTTTTCAGCCATAAGAAGAAGCAAATTATGGATACATGCCACAGTGTGGATAAACCCAAGAACATTATGCTATGTGAAGGAAGCCAGACACAAAAGCTTGTGTATTATAGGATCCCGTTTGTATGAAACATCTGATGGGTGTTTTTGCAACATTTATTTTAAGCCTGATATTCAGGGAGTGGACTCACTGTGTTTTGTTCCTGAAAATGCTTCGGATTTGAAAGACAACCTGATCAGCCATGATGAGAGTAGGTGTTTATACTCTTCAGTGAAGGGAGGGGAATGAGACTACATGACTAAAAAAGAAATTGAAAAAGTTAATAATACTAGTGGTGGCATTTGAAATAAAAACAATAAACATTGATTGCATGATTACAATGAGATGAACCTCGTGTTATGCTTTCATAAGCATAGAACGTTTTCTGATCATCATAAGAACCAGAGTAAACAAGAACAAAATACTCAGATTTACTGAATACATACTGGGTTGGCCAAAAATTCATTCGGGTTTTCAGAAACATCTTACAGAAAAACCTGAGTGAACTTTTTGGCCAACCCAATACTATGTACCAGGCCCTGTTCTGCATGTATTATTGAGTGTATCCACTCATTACATTCTCAGTCAGCCCTAGGAGGTAGGTGCTACATTTCACATTATATGTGTGTGTGGAAACCAAGGCTTGGAGAAGGAAACTCCTTTGCCCCAGGCCAAAACCATGTCTGACCCTGAAATCCTTTCAACTGCCCTGCTCTATGATTTCTCATGCAGATATATCCAGTTTTCTGAGCAAAAGCACAATTTAACTGCCCTGGTAGACTTCTCTTTTCAGAACCAAAGAATTGGAAATCATTGTGTACTTTAAAAAATAAATAGCACGTAAATCTATTTAAATTTGTATTTATTATTTGGCTGTTCTGGGTCTTCGTTGCTGCACACAGACTTTCTCTAGTTGCAACGAGTGGGGGTTACTGCCTAGTTGCTGTGTGCAGGCTTCTCGTTGCAATGGCTTCTCTTATTGCGGAGCACTAGCTCTAGGCGCACAGGCTCCATACTTGCCAGACACAGGCTCTAGAGTGCAGGCTCAGTAGCTGTGGCACCTAGCTTAGTTCCCCTGCGGCATGCGAGGTCTTCCTGGACCAGGGATCGAACCTGTGTCCCTGCAATGACAAAGGATTCTTAACCACTGGACCGCCAGGGAAGCCCCAAAACTTTTAGTGTTGGGATTTAAATTTTCTCTGAGATTTTCCTGCTGACATAAAGGATCTTTTGTGTGTATGTGCCTGTACTGTGTATGTTAAAAGTAGGTCTTTGCAGTTGTCTCCGAGACTTGACTTGTAATTAAAAGCCCGCCTCATGCCACTGGCCATGGTGCTGAAACATTCTGGGCATCGCCAGAGTTGCCCTTGTTAGTGCTTCACATCCATCGGTCTCAAGCTGATCCGCTGGTGGAAAGAGTTTGAGATATCTGCGATTTCAAGAAAGACCCTTTGGATTGTTGGAAGTTGATATTGATTGTTATGACCCATTCTGGCTGGTCTTATGAAGAAGTGGACTAGTATGCAACGGTTGATAATTACTATATTAGATTGTGTCAGTGGCTGGAACTCAGGTGAAGACTGATCCAGTTGGCCTCATCATGGTTAAAATCCCAGGTATACCCCAACTCCAGTTTTTAAGTAAAGGCCAAAACATCCACCTTCTAGCAAGTAGGCGTAAGCTGTTGAGTGGTCTGTGGGGACCCCCACCAGCATGACTTTGAAGTGAACCGTAGCATATATATGACCTTGAGCAATCTGTTTAGCCTCTCTGAGCCGTAATTTTCTTATCTGGAAAGTGGAGCTTGCAATAGAACCTACCTTGTAGAATTTTTGCAAGGAATTAACTGAAACAGTGAGTATATAGTGGTTAACTTGGTGTCTGCCCAACAAAGTGCTCAATAAATTGCAGCTGTAATTATGATTGTTGTATCTGTTAATGGCCTCATAATAGTTGATCATATTTCTAAATTAAACCATGGCATCTGTTTAGTGGAGCAGGAAATATGTCCTATACCCAAGGCCTTGGTACCCCCTACTCTTTTCCTGGTAATGGTGAAAAGCATGGAAGTAACATGAAAATAAGACTTGCTTGGCTTCTCCCCACAATCTCAACTGCCTGATTGACTCATTGAAGTATCTGTTTCCTCAGAACACATCCATCAGGCAGCCCCTGTAGTAGAGACAAGACTTTGATGGGTTAACAAACCTGATTTGATTTTTCGCACTAACTGCAGAAGGCTGGAAATGAGATGGGAATGGGGCAAGGTACCACAAAGAGAAGGATGGGTCATTTGGACGTTCTGCAAGGTCTTGCTAAGGGGCTGGGATCATCAGCTATGCCCACTTTACAAATTGATTTTCCTTGATGCTCTGGCTCCCAAGAACAGCTCCTATTCACAGACACGGCCCTTGTTCCCTGTAAAGAAATCACTGGGTCATTTCCTGTGTCACACACAGCCCCTCTCTGGGGCCACTGGGGGTCCTGATCTATCTTATTGTGGGGGAAGTTTTGTGTATCTGTATTCGCCTGTAGGGCTGTTTGCTAGTCTGACTTCCATGAGCCATTTCAGGAGCCAGCTTTTCCTCCCACCAGGGGTGCGTCTCTCCTCCTCATCTCCCTCCCTCTTCTTTTGGCCTCTTCGGCTGGCTGATTAGTCTGGATCCCGCTGACACAGGTGTTTTCTCCGTGAACCAATCGGGGAGCAGGAAGGCTCAGCTCAGCTCACAGAGGCATTGCTCACCACAGCTGTGAGTTAGAACCCAGGCTTTCTAAATAGGGAGGATCAGGCACAACTCAGGGTTGGGCTGAAAATGCCTCATCTCCCCCTGCCTGGACAACCTTTGACCTCTACCTGGGGAAAGAATCTCCTGTGCCAAGAACTCAGTACAGTGCACCAGGCACATCACCGCAGATTTCAAGGAGTTGATCTGTGTCCTTAACGTGCCTACAGAGATTTGGCACATGACGAAGTGAGGGGAGAGATGTGGACAGCAGGACCCACCCACCCTTCCTTTCTTCCATAGGTGTTTACTGAGCACCTACTCTGGAACAGATGCCCTCTTAGGTGCTGAGAACAAAGCATCAAACAAAACAAAGTGTTTTGCTTGTACAGGGCTTATAGTCTGTTAGGCAAAAGAAACAGAGAAACCAGGTAAAGGAGAAAAATACAGCAGGTGTTTGGGGGCAAGGGCCAAGGAAAAAATTAAGTAGGGAGATGGGGTAAAGGGCCTCACTGAGGATGAGAAAAGAGAAAAGACCTAGAAGAGAGGGACGGAATCTTGTGGGTCTCTGGGGAAAGAGCATTCTAGGAGAGAGAATAGCAGGTGCAAAGGCCCTGGCAGTAAAAGGTGCCTTGTGTGTTTGAGAAAGATGGAGAGGCCAGTATGGTTGTAGGTAAATGAACCAGGGGGAGAATGGAGGAGATGGGGGCAGGTCATGCAGGACTGCTGGGAGGGCTTTGACTTTTCTTCTGAGTGAGGTAGTAGCCATGGGAGGGCTGTGACTGTTTCCATGTGCAGTAAACCAGAATTTTCTGTGCTGCGTCTTCATCTCATTCCAACATCACTCTTGATCCATGAAGGTCTTGGGTTTCACCTTGAGTGGAGGCAGAAGACTGGTCCAGGCCTCCTGAATTCTCCTCCTCTGGGGTCAGAACATGGAGGAGAAGGCTTGGAGCAGAAAGGCGAGCCCCCACTTCTTTCTGGATGACTCAAAGCCACAGTAACCGGGGCTCCTCCTCCCCCCTGAAATAGATCTAAGGCAGCACTTTCCAAACTTCAGTGTGCACAGAGCCCCTAGAGATCTTGCTGAAGTGTATGTTCTGACTCAGCAGGTCAGCATGGGGCCTGATGCTCTGCTTTTTTTGCTGGGTGTTGGCCTCTGCTGTTTGGTTCCTGGACCACGTGTTAAGTAGCAAGGGTGTGGACCACACCTTAAGTAACAAGGGTGTAAGGTCAGTGTTGCAGGTTCCCATTTGGGGCGTGTCTTTGGACACTGGCAGGGTGCATGGAGAGAGAGGGAGGTGACATTTGATAGCCAGTGTATCTATGCATGCATGCCTGCTAAGTGGCTTCAGTCATGTCTTACTCTTTGCTACCCTATGGACTGTAGCCCACCAGGCTTCTCTGTTCATGGCATTCTCCAGTCAAGAATACTGGAATGAGTTGCCATGCCCTCCTCTAAGGGATCTTCTCAGCCTAGGGATTGAACCCATGTCTTCTGCATTGCAGACAGATTCTTTACTGCTAAGCCATCAGGGAAGCCAGTGTATCCATACCTGACCAAAAAGAAAAAGAAATAAGATGGGCATGGGCAGCCTCTTTCTGTTGGTTTGCATGCTGACTAAGACTTCATTGTCATACTGGAGAGCTCTGGGTCTGAAACCCAGGTGACCACGGCAATTGAAAGCCCGATAATGCAGCCCATGAAAGTGCAGCTTGCTGCTGGTCTTGTGGGACTCTTCCTGGAACCTCAGCTCGAATCAGATACAAAGGAAGTCACATCCCAGCCATTTAGGGGCAGGAGGCCAGGGGGCCCCAAGAGTGAGGCTTGGTGCAGAAGCACACAGGGAGCTAGTTGGCAGAGAAGGAAAGCGAAATCATCAGATTCAAATCATGGCTTCAGAAGCCTCGGCAAGGGGAGGCCGGGGAAGGGCTTGGCATTGCTTCTTTGTGTACAAATATTGTCTCTTATTTTCTGGGCTGCAGGGTGAGGCAGAATGGAGTATTTGTGCAACACAGCCCAGCTTTGTTCTCTGTGCTTCTAATGACCGTCAGCTCGGAGGCAGGAAGCCAATCAGAGATGATCGTCAGCAGGAATGGCTTTTGTTGACTCCCCAAATTGCCCTGAGTCTTGGATTTGCTTTTCAAAGTGTGCATGGAGTGTGGCTCGACTGCTTTCAGCTGAAGGCAAAGGCTGAAGCGGGTGACAAAGAAGACCTCTTTTCCTTTCTTAGACTCTTATTCCCAGGTTGCCTATTTCAGACTTTATTTTCACACCTGGAAAGTGGGTATATATTCCAACTCCTCCTCCTCCAGCCTGTGAGATCCCTTGGTTTTTATGAAACGTCCACGATACTAAATGTAACTCTAGAGCCAAACAGGATACCGAGGCTAGTTAAGTTTCCAAGAGAGAAAGCTGGGAGGAGGGCAGTAGTTCATCAACATGGCCAAGTTCAAGATATGCTATTTAATCCTTCTGCACAACAGTGGATTTCAGTGTTCCCAGAGGACACTGGACAATATCTGGAGATGAATTTTGGTTGTTATAAGTTTTGATTCTCATAACTGGAGAGGAGGATGCTACTGGCATCAAGTGGGTAGAGGCCAGGGATGCTGGTCAACACCCTACAATATGCAGGACAGCTCCCGTGAAACCCCACCCACAGAGAATTGTTATTGTTCGGTTGCTAAGTCATGCCTGACTCCCTGTGACCCCATAGACTGCCTCATGCCAGGCTTCCCTGTCCGTCACTATCTCCCGGGGTTTGCTCGAACTCATGTCCATTGAGTTGGTGATACCATCCAACCATCTCTCCTCTGCCACCCCCTTCTCCTTTTGCCTTCCGTCTTTCCCAGCATCAAGGTCTTTTCCAATGAGTTGGCTCTTTGCATCAGATGGCCAAAGTATTGGAGCTTCAGCGTCAGTCTTTGCAGTGAATCTTCAGGATTAATTTCCTTTAGGATTGACGGATTTGATCTCCTTGCTGTTCGAGGGACCCTCAAGAGTCTTCTCCAGCCCCACAGTCAGCCCCTCATCATGTCAGTAGTGTGGGAGTTGGGAGACCCAGCTCCAGAGTAACCAATTCCCTCAGGCTTTCTCCCTCTGGCATCCATTTCTCCACACCTAAGCCTCCTTCTCAGAAATTTCCAGCTTTGTTGTGTTAGTGTGTTAGTTGCTCAGTCATGCCCGACTCTTTGCAACCCCATGGACTGTAGCCCACCAGGCTCCCCTGTCCATGAGATTTTCCAGGCCAGGATACTGGAGTGGGTCACCATTTCCTTCTCCAGGGGATCTTCCCAACCCAGGGATTGAACCTGGGTCTACTGCACTGCAGGCAGATTCTTTACTGACTTTTTTATTTAAAGTAATTATTGATATGTATGTTCTTATGGCCATTTTGTTAATTGTTTTGAATTTGTCTTCCTAGGTCCTTTCTCTTCTCTTCCTCTTTTGTTCTCTTCCAATATAAAATTTTAAAAATTAAATTAAAAAGAAAAGAAATTGCCAATTTTGTTTATTAAGGCTGTTGGCCTGAGGATGCTTCTGCAGATCTGGCCGGGGAAACAGGGATATTGTGGATCACCCGCTGATCAGCAGATCAGGTCCTGATATGAAGTGAGCAGGACAGACCCTCCCCAAGGGCAAACCCTCCAGTGGGACTGTCTGGTGGCTGGAGCAGTGTTCCAGGTTTCAGGGAGGCGCTTGTGCCCAGAGAGAGAGGGAATATGCCTCTAGAAATGGCCATATGACCTACACCTTCCCTCCTTTGGATCTTGAAAGGGCTGATTCTTGGAGGCTTGACTACCATGTTGTTCTTTACTGAGGTGAAATTCACACAGCAGTACTAGCCATTTTTAATTCCTTGGTATTCAGTACATTTGGAATGTGTTCAGCTATCACCTTGATCTAGTTCTAAAACATTAAGTAACCACTCACCATTGCCCGCTCTCCCAGCCCCCTCAGTCCTTGGCAACCACCAGTCTGCTTTCGGACTATGGACTTGCTTGTTTTGACCATTTCATATCAATGGAATTCATACAATACATGGTCTTTTGTATCTGGCTTCTTTGACTCAGCATGATGTTTTTGAGGCCCCTCCACACTGCAGTGTGAGTTAGTGCTTCATTTTTATGGCAGAATAATATTCCATTCTATGGATATATCATATATTGTTTAACTATTCATTCCCTGATGGACATTTGGGTTGTTTCCACCTTTTGGCTAATTGTGAGTATTGCTTCTGTGAACATGTATCTGAGTACTGGTTGTCCAGTGCTTTTGGTGTATACCTAGGAGTGGAATTGCTAGCTCTTAACTTTTTGAGGAGTCATCAAACTATTTTGCTCAGTGGCTGTACTGTTTTACATTCTCACTAGCAATGTACAGTGGTTCCAGTTTCTCACATTCTCACCAACACTTTATTTTTTAAATAAATCAACCCAGTTCTTTTTTTAAAAGATTTATTTATTTATAGCTGCACTGGCCTTTATTGCTGTGTGTGGGCTTTCTCCAGTTGCAGAGGGTGGGGGCTCCTCCGTTGTTGCCAGGCACGGGCTCTAGGGACATGGGCTTCACCAGTTGCAGCTCATTGGCTCAGCAGCTATGGTGTCCAGGCTTACTTGTCCTGCAGGGTGTGGGATCTTCCTGGACCAGGGATCAAACCCATGTCCCCTGCATTGGCAGGCTGATTCTTTACCACTAAGCCGCCAGGGAAGCCCACCAACACTTGACTGTTTTCTGTTTTTTTCATTCTTATCATCCTACTGGATGTGAAGTGGTATCTCATTGTGGTTTGATTTGCATTTTTCTGATCTTCTTTGGAGAAATGTCTTTTCAAACTCTGCCTGTTATTTAATTGGGTTGTCTTCTTATTGTCTAGTTGTAAGTGTTCTTTATTCTGATACTAGACCCTTATCAGATATATGATTTGCAAACATTTTCTTGCATTCTGTTGGTTTTTTTTTCACTTTCTTGACAATGTCCTTTGATGCACCAATGTTCTAAATTTTGGCAAAGTCTGATTTGTCTATTTTTACTTTTGTTGATCATGCTTTTGATATCAAACCTGATCACTGTATTTTATTTTTAATTTAATTTTTATTTTAAATTGGGATGTAGTTGATTTACAGAGTTGTGTTCGTTTCAGGTGTAAGCAAAGTGAATCAGTTATGTACACACACACACACGTATATATATTCATTCCTTTTCAGATTCTTTCCCCATATAGGTTATTACAGAATGTTGAATAGAGTTCTCTGTGCTATAGAGTAGGTCCTTGTTGATTATCTATTTTATATATAATAGTGTGTATATGTTAATCCCAAACTCCTAATTTATCCCTTCCCAACCCCACTTCCCGCTTTGGTAACCATAAGTTTGTTTTCTGAGTCTGTGAGGCTGTTTCTATCTTGTGAATAAGTTCATTTGTATCATACTTTAGAATCTACATATAAGTGATGTCATATGGCATTTGTATGTATCTGACTTACTGTATATGATAATCTCTAATTGCATCCATGTTGCCACAAATAGCATTATTTCATTCTTTTTTATGGCTCAGTAATAGCCCATCGTATGTATGTACCACATCTTTATCCATTCTTCTGTGGATGGACATTTAAGATGGACATTTTGATATCTGATCTGATCACTGTATTTTAAATTGCGACCACCAACCTCCTCTCCTGCTTTTTCTCTCTGTGGCATTCACCGTACAGTACCGTATGCCTCTCTTCTACAAGGGCAGAAATTTCTGTGAGTTTTACTCTCAGCTGTAACCCTGTGCCCAGGACCTGGCACGCAATAGGTGCTAAATTGATATTTGTCCAATGAAGGTTGGAGGTGAGATGGAGGAAGAGCATCTACAGTTTCCTTACGGAGTCATCTGCTGGGTTTTCATGGCAGTGAAACTCCTCTGTATGAAGCTATGTTGGTAGATCCATGTCATCATACGCTTGCTCAGACTCACAGAATGTACGACACCAAGCATGAACCATAGCGTAAGCTAAGGACTTTGGATGATAGTGATATGTCAGTGTAGGTTCATCACGGGTGACAAATGCACCACTCCAGTGGGGGACGTTCATAACAGGGCAGGCTGTGCCTATGTGGGGGCAGGGGACATGTGGGAAATCCCTGTATCTTCCACTCAGTTGTGCTTTGAATCTAAACAAAGCTGAAAAGATTTTCCTTAACTCTGTGATACTCCCTTTGAATATATGATTTTAGCCACCATCATAGCAAACTGCATCGTCCTCGCCCTGGAGCAACACCTACCTGATGATGACAAGACTCCGATGTCTGAACGACTGGTGAGTGATGTTTCCCCGCCAGGGTCTCTGCTTTGGGGGCAAACTGATGTGCCTGTGGGATCTGAGAGCAGACTGGGCTCTTAGTCTTGTCTCCAAGAACCAGATCCTGGGCCCCCTGCCTGTTGTTGTTTAGCTGCTAAGTCCTGTCCAACTCTTTTGTGACCCCATAAACTGGAACCCACCAGGCTTCTCTGTCCATGGAATTTCCCAGGCCAGAATATTGGAGTGGGTTACCATTTCCTTCTCCAGGGGGTCTTCCCAACCTAGGGATCAAACCCGTGTCTTCTGCATTGCAGGAGGATTCTTTACCACTGAGCCACCATGAAAGCCCTGGGGAACCTAAATTTCATGAATACCAATAATCTGGGGAGAGAGAAGTCCTCGCTGCCCATCCTCCACTCTTGCCCCCCCAGCAGACCTTTTGTTAATCTGGAGAGGGATGGAGGGGTTACGTTGTCCATGAGGAGTCACATTCAGAACAAAATTTTGGGGAATTCTCTGGCAATTGGGTGGTTAGGACTTGATGCTTTCACTATCAGGGCCCAGGTTCAGTCCCTGGATGGGGAACTAAGATCCTGCAAGTCTGGTGGCACAGCCAAAAGAATTTAAATAAATAAATAAGTTTTTAAAAAAGAAAAACAAACAAAAATTCTTGTGAAAAATATTAACCATACATAAATACATGGAGAACAGTACCATGAACCCCTCATGAACTCCTCATCCAGAGATAACAATTATCAAGATTTTGCCTCACTTCATGTTTCCTTTTGTTTTTTATTTCCTTGGTTTGTTTTTCTTGGCCAAAGTATGTTAGGGCAAATCCCAGGCAATACGTCAATTCACTGCCATATACTTAAGTCTGCATTGCTCAAAATATGGGCACTTTCTGGGACTTCCCTGGCAGTCCAGTGGTTAGTACTTAGTGCTTTCAATGCCATGGCCTGGGTTCAAACCCTGGTTGAAGAACTAAGATCCCGCAAGGCACATAGAGTGGCCAAAAAAGATGCTTTCTTACATCACCCCAGTGACATGTTGACATCCAGCACGCCAGTGGTTCCTGGGAATCATCAAAAACCCAGCCAGTAATCAAATATCCACAGTTACATCAGAAATGGCATCTTACAGGTTGTTTTGTTTGAACCAAGATCCGTACATGGTCTAGATTTGATGTTAAGGCTTGTAATCTAAGGCAGTTATCTTCCCTCCTGCCATTGACTCTGCAGAAACCAGTCCAGTTGCCCTAAGGAAGGTCCCACATTCTGACTTTTGCGTGATTGCTTGCTTGCTGCTGCTGCTGCTGCTAAGTCGCTTCATTCGTGTCCGACTCTGTGCGACCCCATAGACGGCAGCCCACCAGGCTCTGCTGTCCCTGGGATTCTCCAGGCAAGAACACTGGAGTGGGTTGCCATTGCCTTCTCCATTGTGTGATAGTGAAAAGTGAAAGTCAGGTTGCTCAGTTGTGTCTGACTCGTAGTGACCCCATGGACTGCAGCCTACTAGGCTCCTCCATCCATGGGATTTTCTAGGCAGCAGTACTGGAATGGCTTGCCATTGCCTTCTCTGGATTGCTTGCTTAGGGCATCATTTAGCTGGTTTCTCTTTCCCCAGGTTTACTACACATGAATATCAGCTCTGGAGTCAAAATCCAGTTTGATCTGGTGGAACTCTGCAGAGCTGTAAAGTAGCACTAAGTTCTCTCTTGATGCCAAGCCATCCCCCATCCCCTTGGTTTGCCTCCTGGCATTCTGACAACCCCAAGAAGGAGACCTTGCTCCTTCCCATCACCATTTCAAAGCCAGCTTTCAAAACTCAAGTGTAGGGAGAGAGAGATTTTAGAAGTCATTCCTTCCTAATCCACATAATATTGATGATCTCAAGGCTCTTACATGTTAATAGCTATGTATTGGGCTTCCAAGGTGGTGCTGCAGAAGAGCCTACCTGCCAGTGCAGGAGATGCAGGTTTGATTCCTGGGTCGGGAAGATCCCCTGGAGTAGGAAATGGCAACCCACACCAGTATTCTTGCCTGGGAAATCTCATGGACAGAGGAGCCTGGTGGGCTACAGTCCATGGGGTCACAAAGAGTCAGACACAACCTAACACACATGCATGCAGTTATGTATTATAATGTGTTTCCTAAAAATAGATAACTAGTCCAGAAAAACAATGACTTAAAACTTTTTTGTTTGTTTTTGCTTAAGATCAGGCTAAGTAAAAAGAGTTTGTTTAAAGAATAGTAAGCAAATAGTAGTAGCGATGGTGAGCTGGTATGGGAAAGCTCATAGAGGCAGAATGAAAATGACTGAAGCTTGAGAAGCATTGTCATTAACAGATGAGGGAGACAGCAATGGAGAGGCTCTGAGGGAACAAAGTTTATAGCTTAATTCCAAGTATTAATACTATAGAGTGTCAGCTGGAAGCCAGGCCTGGCCGGAGGCCTGGTGGGGAGCTGGGAGCTGGAACATCAGTCATTTACCAGCCAGTGCAGAAGTATTCATTCCAATATTTTCTCAACCTGAACTGCTCTACTGGTGCACACCAGCTTAGAATCATCACAAGTGTCAGATTTGGGGGCTTGGAGGTGAGGTCAGTGCACAGGGGCCAACCCCAGGGTCCTGGATGATGTATGTGACAAGTAAACATTCTAAACCAACGCTTTCTTGTGGAACTTTCTACAGTGATGGAAATATCCAACATCTGCACCGTCCAATATGTTAGCCTGGAATGGGACTAGTGTGACAGCAGAACTGAGTCTTTCGTTTTATTTCACTTAAATTTATTTTTTATTATATATTTATTATTCTTGGCTGTGCTGGGTCTTCGTTGCTCTGCCTGGGCTTTCTCTAGTGGCAGTGAGTGGGGGCTACTCTTTATTGCAGTGCACAGGCTTTTCATAGCAGAGACTTCTCTTGTAGAGCAAGGCTCCAGGTGCATAGACATCGTAGTTGTGGCACTCAGGCTTAGTTGCCCCATGGCATAGGGGATCTTCCCCAATCAAGGATCGAACCCGTGTCCCCTGCATTGGCAGGCAGATTCCCAACCACTGAACCACCAGGAAATCCCTTCATTTCAATTTAAATAGTCACACGTGGCTGCCTAAGTAGTGTGTAAAGTTGGCCAAATGGAAAGGAGTCGTCTTCTCCATGCTTCTGTTTTTCTCGCAGTAGCCTTTGGACAAGGTTACTCCAGGCAGAATGCAGTGAGGCGCGGTGAGGGCTGGAAAGTCTGGAGAGGTGAGGGGAAGTGGGTAGAGATTCTGAGTGGGTGGTTCCCTGTTCATGCCGCCCTCTGTCCAGCCAAAGACACTAATCTTACCTTCTCCCCCTTCCAGGATGACACAGAACCATACTTCATTGGAATTTTTTGTTTCGAGGCTGGAATTAAAATCATCGCCCTTGGATTTGCCTTCCATAAAGGCTCTTACTTGAGGAACGGCTGGAATGTGATGGACTTTGTGGTGGTGCTAACAGGGTAAGTGGTCTGTGGTGTGTTTCTTAGAATTGTCTTGAATGATGAGAACTCTGGAAACATAAGGATTGGTGGCATCCGGGCTGGGCTCAGAAATGCTGAGCCCCCATGTTCTTCCATGTGCTTCTGCCCTCTTACCCAACCCCCCTCACCTCCTCATCTCGGCTGGAGATCACGGCAGATGCTTTCTGTTACAATTAGAATAAATAGCTTTTAGAATTGACTGCTTCCAAAGTGCTTTACGTACATTCTCTCATTTAATCCTCACAACAATCCAATGAATTAGGAAACATTAATATTCCCATGTGAGCCCTGAAGAATCTGAAGCATAGAAGGAACTTGCTCGCGATCACCCAGCTAGTAAGTGATGGAGCTGGGATTTGAACCTGAGATGATATCATTCCGGAACTCGAGTTTGTAACTATTGCGCACACGTAGTCCTTTTGCTTTGCTTGGGCGAATACCTTGCCTTTATTTTAAATTGGTAAATGCTTTTTGAGGACTTAAGGGTGCGAGAGATTGTGGTGGGATTATGGAGAAAACCAGCTGAAGTAAGGTGCAGTCAGTGCCTCTGAGGAGGTTTCAGATCTGATACAATGAGCCAGAGGTAAAAGGTAAAAGGTGAAGGTGTATACTCTGTCCACCTTGTATAAGGTAACTCTAGCTACTATAACGGCTACAACAAAATCCAAAACTAGGTAATGACTTAAACACAACAGAAGTTTTATTTCATGCTCGTTGAAAGATCAAAACAGTTGTTTCTCATTGGCAGGCTTCTCTCCTCTGCACAGTGATTGAGGGACTCAGGCCCTCAATATACATTGTGGTTCCCTATTGTTGACTCACAGATTGGGTCTGCTTGTCTACAGGAAATCATGGAAGAGACATGAACGTGGATGGTGATGCTTGGGGCAGGGAGGCGGTTGTAGAGTCCTGGCTGGAACCTGGCTCATAACCTCTTTCACTCATACAGACTTCTGCTCGAATTCAGGCACATGCCCATACATGGCTCAGGGAAGCTGGGAAACAGCACACTGTGCTTAGAAGGAAATGGAAATGGATTTGGTGGATAGTCAGCCAGTCTCCGTTACTGACCCCAAAGCCCTTTATCCAGTCCCAGTATAGACTTTACCATTTTGTGATGATTTTGAACTCCTTTGCTTACTTACTCCTCTCCTCCAAGCTAAGTCTTTTTCTTCTCTCCCAAGAGCCCTATTCACTGAGAGATATTCCTCATAGTTCTCCTACATGAGAGCCCAGTTTTCCTCTATGGGATTATAATCCTCTATGGGATCATTTTTGGGGGGTGCTCCAAAATCACTGCAGATGGTGATTGCAGCCATGAAATTAAAAGATGCTTACTCCTTGGAAAGAAAGTTATGACCAACCTAGACAGCATATTAAAAAGCAGAGACATTACTTTGTCAACAAAGGTCCATCTAGTCAAGGCTATGGTTTTTCCAGTGGTCATGTATGGGTGTGAGACT
>NW_011494937.1:1831910-1888227 GCF_000754665.1 Bison bison bison
CAGGGACTATAAAGAAAGCTGAGCGCTGAAGAATTGATGCTTTTGAACCATGGTGTTGGAGAAGACTCTTGAGAGTCCGTTGGACTGCAAGGAGATCCAACCAGTTCATCCTAAAGGAGATTAGTCCTAAGTGTTCATTGGAAGGACTGATGTTGAAGTTGAAACTCCCAGTACTTTGGCCACCTGATGTGAAGAGGTGACTCATTTGAAAAGACCCTGATGCTGGGAAAGATTGAAGGTGGGAGGAGAAGGGGACGACAGAGGATGAGATGGCTGGATGGCATCACTGACACAGTGGACATGGGTTTGGATAAACTCCGGGAGTTGGTGATGGACAGGGAGGCCAGGTGTGCTGCGGATCATGGGGTTGCAAAGAGTCGGACACGACTGAGCGACTGAACTGAACTGAACTGATGGGATCATTTCTGTGTGGGAATCACAGTTCTCTCTGTTGTTTAGTCGCTAAGTCGTGTCCAGCTCTTTGTGACCCCATGGAATGTAGCCCACCAGGCTCCTCTGTCCACGGGATTTCCCAGGCAAGAAGACTGGAGTGGGTTACCACTTCCTTCTCCAAGTTTTCTTCCATGGGATTCTATTTCTCCTCTGGGCCTTGTTGCTGCTCCAGGTCCGTTCTCTCTTGGCAGACGTCATGGGTCTTAGTGACCATGCTGTGTTGGCTGGCCTCTCATAATTCAGGTTTTAAATGTATCTGTTGTTTCAAAGCAACATTGCTTCTCACAGAAGGAGCTGTGTCAGTTGGGCTATTTTGGTACAGGCTTTCAGGTTTGAGTGGTCTTTTATGAGGGCTAGCTGTAGTGTTTTCTGACAGGGGCTCTGCTGTGCCCACGGTCCTTTGCCTCATGACCTTGGAAGGTTCCTTGGATGTATCATGGCATTGAGCACTTTTCTCTTTGCTTACTAGGAAACTTGTGTGTGCAACAGCTCAGTGGTTGACTTTGTTGTTGTTGTTTAAAAATGTATTATAAAAAAAGAGGTGATAGAAATAACCATTTCTAAAAAGGTATAATAGAATAATTCTAAAAGAAGTAGAGAATCATATAACAAATGCCTGTGTAACAAATTCTAAAAGAAGTGGAAAATCATATAGCAAATCATATAACAAATATTCGTTGAATGAATATTTGCATTCATTGAATGCAAATATTGAATGAACAATATTCATTCAGTGAATATTTATTAGGCAACTACCATATGCTCTCGAACACAGCAGTGGTCAAAACAGACAAAAATCCCTCCTCTTGTAATGCTGACATTCTAGTGGTGAAGAAAGACAAGATGCATGAATGAATACAATATCTAGTGTGTTAGATGTTGATGAGATATTTTTAGAGAAAAAATAAAGCAGAGAAGGGATGGGTCGTATTATGGGTAGGAGGGCTAGAAGTCAGGGAAGACTAGCATTGGGGAGGTAGTATTTGAATGAAAACCTGGAGGAAGTGAGTGAATAAGCCATGAGCCAAAGGAGGAGAGTGCCAGGCAGAGAGAGCAGCAAGTGCCAAGGGCCGGAGGTTGAGCTGCATCTGGTGGGTTTGATGAACAGTAACGAGGCCAGCATGCCTGGAGCAGAGTGGGTGAGGGGAAAAGTCGGGGAGGTGAGCACAGGGAGGTGATGGGGCAAACTGCCATCGAAATGAAACCTTTACCTGATTAAGAATTTGATATTCCATTTAAAGACTACTTGTTCAAGTAGATTAACCTTTACACAGATTCAACAATACATCATTTGATTTTCTTTTTTCTTTTCCTTTTTTCCTTCAATCAGTAACTTTAGGAAGATCTAGTAAAAAGATCTTATCCGTATTTCACTGAAGGTTCTTTTTGACTAAGAAAACAGTATATTTCAACTGTCCTTGAAAGCACAGGAAGTTGCAGTAAAATATACAACCAATAAAAGTAAACATATTGGTGACCAAAAAAAGCAAAACCTTTATGTATAGCATAGAGAACTCTACTCAGTACTCTGTAATGACCCATGTGGGAAAAGAATTTAAAAAGAGTGGATGTGTGTATATGCAAAGCTAATTCACTTTGCTCTATACCTGAAACCAACACAGCATTGTAAATCAACTATACTCCAATAATAACTTTTTTCTTAAAAATGCAACCGTTTTAATACGGCGTAAGCCCCTGCATTCCCTTTCCTGGCCCCATTCTTTTCTCTCCATCCAAAAGCACTTTCCTGAATTTTGTGCTTATCATTTCCATTTATGTATTTACACTTTTATATAAGAATATAAGAAATACGTGATACTTATGTTACAGTTAATTAGATAAGCATGTAAGAAGTATGAGCTTAATCTGCTTGACAAGAATGGTCCCATCCATCCGTTTTCGCTGCTTCATGGTATTCTGTGGTATGAACATTCTACCATGTATTTATACATTTGGGTTGTTTCCAGCTTTGTGCTATTTTGAACAAAGCTGTCCCCTCGTTCTTGTGAGTGCATTTCTCTAGGGCATATGCCCAGGAGTGGAATTGCTGAGTTGTATGCTCTATGCATTCCCAGCTTCACTAGATCCTGCCAAATTGCTCTGCAAAGTGGTTGTACTAACTTATGCTCCCTGGGGGCTGACTTCTGCTGCCAGAGGCTGGCTTGACCTTGATGGCAGGAAGAAGCCTTCAAAACCCCTGTTTTCTGTGACATGGTTCTTAAAACACCTAGGGAAGCTCATACACTGTTGAGCATATAGTAAGTCTCAATAAGTGATTAGTAAGTTGAAAGGCAGGGCTTCCTTGGTGGCTCACATAGTCAGGAAACTGCCTGCAATGCAGAAGACCCAGGTTTGGTCCCTGAGTCGGGAACATCCTCTGGAGAAGGGAATGGCACCCTGCTCCAGTATTCTTGTGTGGAGAATTCCGTGGGCAGAGGAGCCTGGCAGGCTACAGTCCATGGGGTCGCCAAGGGTCAGACATGACTGAGCGACCAAGACACGCACACACACACAAGTTGAAAGGCAGCCTTGATAGGTCAGTCTGCTGCCTGGATGTTTCTATCTACTACTCAGTTACAACAAGGTGATCTTTTTTTCTCAGCTTCCTGATATTTGATGAGCCTCTAGAGGAGAGAGTCTTCCTCTGGGGCAGATTGATCCTAAGGATGCAAGCTCGTAGTTGGAATTAATGGGATCCATGAGCCATCTGAAATTTCATGCCAAAATTGTGTGTGTGTGTGTGTGTGTGTATTTTCCTGGTCTGTAGTTTTCATCAGAGTCTCAGTGGGGTCCTGATTTGAACGCTACAAGGAGCCCCCCTGCTGTGGATTCTATTCATTTCTTAACCCCCTCTCCTTTCCTTCTTTATTTGTCTTCTTTTTTCCTTTCTCTTGCTTTCATCTTACTTCTCCAGTAATCAGCCCTTCTTTCTTATTGTCTGGTGGTTCTGTCTCCTTCAGATCGGGCACATAGCTCAAATTTTATTACTTCAAATTCCAAGGGGCTGTTGAGTCTCCTCTTGGGTTATAAGCCAGGAACAGACAGAGAAGACTTTAGTGTCCCTGCACGCCTAGACTTCTGTGCAATGTCAGCAATGGGGAAATGCAATAAACTCTTAATTTTGTGTTCTTGGGGGAAGGGGACTCAAGTGTATCAATTTGACATTGAAACAAAGATGACTTGAATGTGCGCTTTCTGATTAAAGCATTGTGTTGTCATATTTCAAAGCAATCTGCAGCATTAAAATACCATTCACTTCTCATGGATTACCAATGTTTTGGCCATCTTTTGGTGTGCCATTTGGTGAAAAAGATCTTATCCATGGATTTTTGTGTGCTCTGTGTAGCTCAAAGCCTCAGAGACATTTTAACTTTGTAGTTGATCAACCCTATTTATAGCATCCTCCACTTGTATTTGAAATTTGATCATTAAACTGAAAATGTATAAGAGGAAGATTTGAGAAGCTTGGCTATATTTCTGAGATAACAGAGATACTGTAATGTTCAAATATATGTATACATCAAAGAAGTCAAATAATACACTTGTGCATGTTAAGAAAAGAGATTGCAAATGCTGCCAGGGTAAGAGCGAAGATGATTGTTTTTTTAATTCATGAGCTTAGCCCTGTACCTGACATATAATAGGTGACCAGTAAAATAAATGTTTTGCCAAGCTGGAAGGTGGTAACATTTCTGATAATCAGAGTGTTCTGGAAAAATCTGTTTTTGCTGTTTAGTTGCTAAGTCATGTCCAACTCATTTGTGACCCCATGGACTGAGCCCCACCAGGCTCCTCTGTCCATTGGGTTTCCCAGGCAAGAATACTGGAGTAGGTTGCCATTTGCTTCTCCAAGAGATCTTCATGACCCGTGGATTGAACCCATGTCTCCTGTATTGGCAGATGGATTCTTTACCACTGAGCCACCTGAGAAGCCCTCTGGGAAATTTACCAAGCTATTTAAGGAGATGGGGACCACTGCTTTGATATAAATAGTTGAACAGTCTAGGAGTCTAGATACCCGGATACCCAGATACCCCGTTCAGATACCCTGACATCAGCTAAGGCAGACAAGGGGCAGTTGAGTAGGTCTTTACCTGCTCTCATATTTTGTGACTATAAAAAAACAAAGGTTCCTTTTTTGAAAGGTCCTATGAACCACCCCAGGCTTTGGGCAGTTTTGTGTTAAGGACAGAAGTGAGGAAAAGACTCAAGTACTTGGAGACCAGCAGGAAAGGATGTTGACTTTGTTTTCATAGCATCATTGAATGTTAGGACTCAGTGGACTCTGGCAGGCCCAACGCCTTTATTTTACTCACAGGGAGTAAAGACACAGAGGGGAGAAGTAATTTGCCCAAAGTCACGTGGAGATGGTGGGTAATCAGAAGTCTTCCAAAATCAGAAGGTATGTTCATGTCAAGGAGGCTTGGTGTCCCAGTTTGGAGGTCAGTGGGGGTGGTGTGGATAACTAATGCCACCCCTTGGATTCCACCATCAGAGCTTTGCCTTCTCTTTCCCTCGTCTCCCCAAATGCCCAGCTTCTGGTCCCTTTCTAGAGATATAGGAAGCCTCAGAGAGAAATTCCAGTTTCCCATTTTTTTCCTTAAATAGTTGAAGAAACTGAGGACCAGAAGGGTCAAAGTGACTTGGCAAGAGTCATACATCTCTCACATTCTCTTGCTTTTTTGATTAATTGAACAGCACATGTAGTTGTTCCTCAGCCTCTGCTGCATTGCTTGCAAATGAAAACAGCATTCCAGACAACAATAAAGCACAACTAACATTCTGACTCACAGGACCAACTAATGGCTCCTATAAATGCCAGCAGCATTTTATTTTAATGTCTCTTTGCATTAATCCCCACCCCACCCCCCAGCAGAGGATCAGTCAGTCACCCCTGGTACCAGAAAGATTCCCCACTGTGGCACAAATGCTTTTTATCGTTCAGAGAGTTTTGTCGTTGAGAGCACATCGATCTTTTTAGTGTTCAGAGCATTTGGTTGTCATGATATTTGCTGAACCATGTTCCATCAAGAATCGCTTCACTTCCTAGCAGCAGGAGCTTGTTTGTCCATCTTGGAGCGACAGTGATGATAAAGATGCTGGCTGCCATGATTTTTATTCTCATCATTTATTGAGCACTTACTGTGTGCCAGCACTATATTAACAATTTCATGTTTGTTATCACTTTTCACTTTCACAAGACCTTTCTTTAGAGGTGAATTTGAGGCTCAGAGAGATCAAGCTACTTACAAAGGGTCCCACAGTTAGTAAATGGCAGATTAGGATCTCAGCTGCCCTGCTAGGACACATCCCTAAGTCTAGGATATCCCTGGGTCAAATTAAGTTCAGACAAAGAGCTATATTCAGCCCAGTATCCTTATGAACATAATACTTGTTATTAAGAACAGTGACAATATCGACACTCTAGAACTTACAAAGCAGTTATAACATGATATACTGTATATATATTAATATATGCTCAATTAATTCTTACAACCCTCTGAGTTAAGTACCACTGTTATCCCCACTTCACAGATGAACAAACTGAGGCTCAAAGGACTTCAATAACTTGCCCAAATTCACCTACCTCAAAATACTGCATCCAGGATTTGAACTCAGGCAGATATGGATCTAGAATCCATTTTTCTTGAGTCCATTTTCCCTAAAGTCAAGTTTTTCAGGGAAGTCAGCAAGCAATCCTTCATTTTCTCCCTCATCTTGGGCTCTGTGGTGGCAGGAAAGAACTGGGCAATGTAGGTTTCCAAAAATGGGAAATTGGCATAGTCTACATAGCTAAGACCTGGGTCTCAAAGTCAGGGGCTGACTGTCTGCCACTGATGAACTTGAGAATGTGAGTTGATCTCTCTGAACCTTGGTTTTCTCACCTGGAAAATATGAGTAATGAGAGCGTCTACCTCTTAGAGCTGTGGTAGGGAATTGTTGTTTAGTCACTAAGTTGTGTCCAACTTTTTTGTGACTCCACGGACTGTAGCCTGCCAGGTTCCTCTGTCCGTGGGATTTCCCCAGGTGAAAATACTGGGAAGAGTTATCATTTCCTCCTCCAGGGGACCTTCCCAACTCAGGAATGGAACCTGCACCTCCTGCTTAGTAGGCAGATTCTTTAACCCTGAGTCACCTGGGAATAGAGAAGGCAAAATAAGTGTCAGATACTGTGACCTGTGCCCCTGAAGGTGTTTGAGTGCTTCATAAATGGGAGTTGGTGAACTGAAGGGAAAGTTAAAGCAGATTCTTTTGGTGGAGTGTGGTTGTTGCTGCACATGTCCCTTTTCATTAGTTCATCTCACCTCTGGGTTTACCAGCAACTGTAATGGGCAGTTCCTATGCAGCTCACCTCTTTGCACCTCCAGCACTCTCATCTTTCTGCATCTCTGATGCAGAGTCTTTTCCAGAATCATAGGAGTTTGTTCAGCCCATGTGACAGACATTGAACACCAGCCAGGAGCAGCCCTCAACCAATGAGCAAGGATGCTGATGTATAAATACCCTCGCTTTCCCATTGTTCAGTGAGAAAACTCAGAGGTTTGTTCTACAGCCTCTTAGAGAGTCTTAGCAGGATTGAATTCCAGTTGCTCACATTGAAACCTATTCATTGGTACACATGTTACCAACTTTTTGCTTCACTGTCTTGTAATTCCGTGGCCTCCCAAAAGTCCTTGTCTTGGATCTCCTTTCAGGGAATCTCAAATCAACACAAGGAGTAATAGCCAGACACCCAATGGGTTAGAGATTTCAGCACCCTGGACAGCGCCCAGCACACTTGCTTGTCTAAAAGCGTCCTCCTTTATCACTCTGCCCCCACCTGGGGTGGGGCAGGATTGAGAGAAGGCCAGATGGCCAGGTGACGTTGTTCTGTGCTGAGCTTCTTGGCCATTTTCCCTGTGTGGCTGGAGAAGACCTTGCCATCTATCTCTCTGCAGGTTTGGGGGCTGATAGAGGTCTTGTCCTCTTGAATTGCTGTGACAAATGCCAGCCGGCCTCTGAAGAGGCATCTGGTCACTGCTTCTATAGTTTTCAGGGCTGATGACTGCTCTCTTCTCACTAAGGCAGGGAGACAGCTGTCCTGCGGGCAGAGGAAATCTCAATGGAACGGGAAGCAAGTGGGTGCCTGGGGCCAAGGTGGAGGCTGCCAGCTGAAAAGACACTGTGCTTTGATTTATGCCGGAAGGAACTATGGGACCTAACGATGCTGTGTTGTGACAGAGGTTGTAGAAGCTGGACAGCCTCTCCTCTCTCCAAAAACCTGGGCCTGATCCAGAGACAAAAGGCTGTCACCTTCAGTGGGGTTGTGTAGTAGAAGGATGAAGCTAAGAACTTGGGAGGGGGTAGAAGAAATCGAGGGGGGTGGTCATTTAAGAAAAACAAAGAACCCATTTTCATGACTTCTCTGGTTACATTCAGCCCTTTGGCTATCTCATCCAACTTTAAGAGTTTAAATACTCCTTCTAGGGACGTCCCTGGTGGTTCAGTGGCTAAGACTCTGTGTTCCCTAGTCAGGGAACTAGATCCCACATGCTGCAACTAAGATCTGGCACATCCAAATAAATAAAAATTTTAAAGTATTTTAACATAAATAAATACATACTCCTATGTTGCTGTTTCCCAAACTTACATCTCCAACCTGGACCTCTCTCAAAATCCCACTTTGGAGGAGGGGTTCACCATCCAAAACTAAGCTCCTGATCATCCAATATTGTCCCTCCATCTCTTCCCCTGACAGTGAACAGCAGCTCTGTCCTTCCAGGAGCTCTGACCAACAATCTTGATGCCTCCTGGCATGGACATAGCAGTAATGTTTGACTCTTTGTGACCCCATGGACTGGAGCCCACCATGCTCCTCTGTCCATGGGATTTCTCAGGTAAGAATACTGGAATGGGTTGCCTTTCCCTTCTGAGGGGCATCTTCCTGACGCAGGGATCGAACCCAAGTCTCCTCCATCGTAGGCAGATTCTTTACCATCTGAGCCACCAGGGAAGCCCCCAATTCTATAGGTTCCAACTTTAACATGCATTCAGTACTTATTCCGCCTCTGCTGTCTCCACCCTGGGCTGGGCCATCATCATCTCTTGCCTGGGTTGTTAGAGCAGTGTCTACCCAGGGCTCTCTGCTTCTGCCCTCCTTCCCCACAGTCTGTTATCAACACAAGCAGCCAGAAGGATCCCTTTAACACCTAAATTAGATCAAATCACTTTTCTGCTCACTTTTCTACTTTGGCTTCTCCACTGAGTGAACCATCCCTCCTGTGGTTCACTCATTGGAGAAGCCAAAGCCCTCAGCCTGGCCCACAAGGACCTACCTGCATCACCTTGCAACTTCATCACTCCCTATTCTCCTTCTCACTCACTTGGCTTCAGTTGCACCAGGCTCCTGTTCTTACTGTTCCTTGAACACTTAAGGCAAGTTTGAAAACTCAGGGCTTTTGCACTTCTAGTTCTTCTGCCTGGTATGCTCTTTCCCCAAATATCTGCTCTATCCATTCCCTCATCTTCAAGACTTTACTCCAGGGTTCTCTGACCCCTTACTTACAATTTTAACATTCCCAACGCTTTCTGTCCTCTTTCGTTTATTGATTTTTTCCCACATACTTGGCACTTTCTGACAAGTTGAGCACTTTACCTATTTATTTTTTGCCCATCTTCTTCACTAGGTCAAATACCATGAGGCAGGGATTTCATTTCTTCTGCTCAAGGTTGTATTCCCCAGTGCCTGGAGTAGTGCCTGGCACAATAAGTGTTCAATAAATGTTTCTGAATGAATGAACCAATCAATGGTACTTATGACCTACCACTGTTAAGGGAAGTTTCACTGAAAAATAAACTGATCCAGAGGTCGAGAAGTCCCTACCTGAATGCTCATGCATGTTGGCTGGTCTAGATGAAGTGATGCAGTTTTGGAGGGCTATAGCCATGAAATTAAAAGACACTTACTCCTTGGAAGGAAAGTTATGACCAACCTAGATAGCATATTCAAAAGCAGAGACATTACTTTGCCAACAAAGATTCGTCTAGTCAAGGCTATGGTTTTTCCTATGGTCATGTATGGATGTGAGAGTTGGACTGTGATGCTTTTGAACTGTGGTGTTGGAGAAGACTCTTGAGAGTCCCTTGGACTGCAAGGAGATCCAACCAGTCCATTCTAAAGGAGATGAGCCCTGGGATTTCTTTGGAAGGAATGATGCTAAAGCTGAAACTCCAGTACTTTGGCCACCTCATGCGAAGAGTTGACTCATTGGAAAAGACTGATGCTGGGAGGGATTGAGGGCAAGAGGAGAAGGGGACAACAGAGGATGAGATGGCTGGATGGCATCACTGACTCAATGGAGTCAGACTCACTCAGTGAGTCTGAATGAACTCCGGGAGTTGGTGATGGACAGGGAGGCCTGGCATGCTGTGATTCATGGGGTCGCAAAGATTCGGACACGACTGAGTGACTGAACTAAACTGAGGAGTGTCAACTTAATTAACTGCTGCATGTACTGGGGGCTGGAATATACCTACACCTGGTTGTGGTCCTACTCCAGGAGTTATGGCATATCTTTTGCATCATAGCTCTGAATGGACTAAAACTCCATTGAAATCAGCTTCGCTAGCTACCTTGCATCAATAAAGTGGTATAAGTATGAACAGATTTGTGCAGAAGGGGGAGAGCCTGCTCAAGGATGTGTTCTCAGGCTTACTGTGTGTGGTTTTACACAGAACCAGGCAGCTGGAGTACATTTTCTTTTTTAAAAAAATTTCTTATTTATTTTGGCTGGGCTGGGTCTTTTTCGCTGTGCGAGGGCTTTTGAGTGAGTGGGGGCTACTCTTTCGTTGTGGTGTGTGGGCTTCTCATTGTAGTGGCTTCTCTACAATGTAGAAGAAGACCACTAAAGGGAACGATAGGAAGAACTGACCTCGCTATTCAAGTGTTATATTCTTCCTTTTTCTTTTTATATATGTGCTAATTCCATATTGATGATTGCATGCAGGCTTCAGTAGTTGCAGCTCTTGGGCCCCAGAGCACAGGTTTAGTAGTTGTGACACTCAGGCTTAGTTGCGCCGCAGCCTGTGGGATCTTCCTACACCAGGGATTGAATCTGTCCCCTGCATTGGCAGGTGGATTCTTATCCACTGTACCACCAGGGAAGTCCTGGAGTACATTTTCTTTCTTTTTATTTTATTTAAAAAAATTTTTTTTCAGGAGTACATTTTCTAAGTGTGTAATTCACCTATGTGTAAATCTCTTTTGGAGACATCATGACTAACGAGTATCGAATACTTTGCTCCCAAGACTGCCTTCAGCCTTATGAAGCTTTGATTTCAGAAGTCAAGTTTTTTTAGGTGGTATTGAAGGGACATAGGCTGTGGGTTGTTTTGTTTTCACTGCTCACGGGCACATTTGGAGACCACCCACAGAATTTCAGGACATGAAACTCTGGCATCAGGGACAGAGGCAGGAAGGAAACCCAAGATTCTTAAGTCTTGCTCTGGGCATGAAAATGTGGCTGGTGCTGTTTCTTTTGCTTCATGTTGGTATTCTAGAGATTATAGGATATTAATAAGATTTAACGGACAGAAGGGATCAGACTGGGAGGTCTTCATAAACTAAACTGAGGAGTTTATACTGATAGGAAGTAGCCTGGATGTTTTCAAAGAAGAAACTGCAAAATGTGTAGCAGAATCACATCTTATGCAAATTTGACTTTCACAAAATCATCAATATGTAATTAGCACATATATAAAAAGAAAAAGGAAGAATATAGTAATTGAATAGTGAGGTCATTTCTCCCAATCATTCCATTTAGTGAACTTTTTCCAAAGAGTCAGCTGAAACCATTCATAGATCCTAGTACATCAGTTTGGAATGCTTTTTTTCTGTAAGTAACAGTAGAGACAACTTTCACATTAGAGGCTTTTGTCACCTGACTTGGAAATCCACAAGTCAGTGGACCAGGACTAGTGAATGGCCCAGTGATGTTGTTCTACCTTCCTCAGGGTGTCGTATTTTGACTTCAGGCTTTCTTGCCTCAAGGTTGCAAAGTGGCTGTCATGTCTCCTTCTCTCACAGCTTCATCCCAAATTAGAAATATAATGGTAGAAAGAGAAAACCTCCATTGGAGGCTTTTCTCTTTTTAATCCAGGAAATCTTCCCCAGAAGTTCCCAGCAGGCTTCCCCCTACATCTTATTGGTCATAACTGGGTCACATGACCATTTCTAGCTTCAGGAAAGACCAGAAACATGAATCCCTAGCACTTTTGCTATTTTATGGGAGACTGGCTCTGCCTGTAGAAAAGATGGGAGAGGGAAATGGCTGTGACAGCAGTGTCCGATGTGGCATGCTATTCTAATTCTTTTGTATCGCACATTATATACACTTATTACTGCTCAGGTTAACCACACAAAACTGTACTTCGTGGATCATTTAAGAGTTTTTCAAATGTATTTTTGAAGTATATACAATTTTTCGTTTCTGCACTGACTTCAGAACCATAACTCTCCCATGTAAGACAAAATATCAGTTTGGAGATGTGGATTCAAACCCTGACTCTGCCACTAAGATACGTGACTCTGGGAAATGACTTATTCCACTTAGTCCTTATTTTACTTATTTGTTAAGCGAGGCTCGTCTTAACACCTCTTTGGGCTGAGGTGAAGATTTGTTGTTGTTCAGTTGCTTAGTTGTGTCCAGCTCTTTGCAACCTCACGTACAGATAGCACGCCAGGCTCCTCTGTCCTCCACTATCTCCTGGAGTTTGCTTAGATTCATGTCCATTACTTGGTAAAGATTAGATGGGATAATTCTTAGTCCATAATAGAGTCTCAATAAAATACAGTCAAGAGGAAGAGGGAGAAGGGGGAGGAGGAAGAGAAGGGAAAGGGCAGAAGAGGAGGAGGTTCCTGACTGTGATGGACTAAGTCCCTTGAGATGATTCTAAGTCTGGGATGATTTGGGACTCACTTAGTGGCAATAGGAAGGAAAAGATGGACTTAAGGTCTAGTTCACCAGGAAAAAGAACATTCCAGAACATGACTATCAACTATTTTTTTATTTTTTCAGTTGAAATATAGCTGATTTACAGTATTGTGGCTGTTGAATTTTTATTTATTTTGGGCTATGCTAGGTCTTCATTCCTTCACTTGGGCTTTCTCTAGTTGCAGTGAGCGGGGGCGACCCTTTGCAGTGTGTGGGCTTCTCATTGTGGGGGCTTCTCGTTGTGGAGCTTGGGCTCTAGGGCACATGGGCTTCAGTAGTTGTGGTGCGTGGGCTCAGTAGTTACGGCTCGAGGACTCTAGAGTGCAGGCTCGGTAGTTGAGGTGCACTGGCTTAATCGCTCCATGGCATGTGAGATCTTCCCGGACCAGGGATGGAACCCGTGTCCCCTGAATTGGCAGGCAGATTCTTTACTGCTGGACTACCAGGGAAGTCCTCAGCTGACTACTGACTGGTATGATGGTGCTGCCATTGCAGGAGTACAGGATGCTTCTAGTGAGAAGAACTTCTTTCAGTCATGTTGAGGTCCCTGCAAGACATCAAAGCAGAAATATTGCTTTGCAGACAGATGGGGATATGTTTAAAGCTTGACTGCCTGTCCAGATTTGAGAGTCATCCACAGAAAAGGTTGGTTAAAGCTGAAAGTGACTGAGCCCTGTAGGCGTGATGGTGTCACAGACAGGAACACAGGGTCAGAGGGGCACCCACAGCTAGGGAACAGAGGGAGAAAGAGGAACAGAGAAGGAAGCAGACGTGGTAGACAGGTAGTTAGGAAGACAGACCAGCTGTGTTGATTGCAGCAGAAGAGACAAGAAAATCCCTCGGGCTTTGGGGCTTTCTACTGACATACCTCGGAGATATCGTGGGTTCAGTTCCAGGCCACCACAATAAAGTAAATAGTGCAGTAAAGTGAGTCACATGACTTTTTTGGTTTCCCAGTACATGTGAAAATTATTTTCGCACTATACTGGTGGTCTATGAAGAGTGCACTAGCATTCTATCTTTTTTCCATGTTGTTGAATGTATCAGAGCTTTTTAAGTTTTTAAAATCTTTATTGGAATATAATTGCTTTACACTGTTAGTTTCTGCTGTACAATGAAGTGAATCAGCTGTAAGGATACATATATCCCCTCCTCCTTGAGCCTCCCTCCAGTCTCCCCATCCTACCCCTCTAGGTCATCACAGAGCACCGAGCTGAGTTCCCTGTGCTACACAGCAACTTCCCACTAGCTAGCTATTTTACACATGGTAGTAAATATATGTCAGTGCAATAGCATTCTATTTTAAAAATGTACATACCTTAATTTTAAAATATTTTATTGCTAAAAAATGCTGACCATCCAAGTAGTAACATCAAAGAGCCCTGATCACAGATCCCCATGCCAAATATATTATGTTAATAATATTGTATGTGTTATTATTAATAATGAAAAGTTTGAAATACTGTAAGAATTATCAAAATATGACACAGAGGCATGACGTGAGAAAATGCTTTTGGAAGAAATGGCAATAGATTTGCTCAATGCAGGGTTCCTACAAGCCTCCAATTTGTAAAAAATGCAATGTCTCCAAAGCACAATAAAATGAAGTATTTCTGAAAAGGGGCTTCCTCTATAGCTCAGCAGTAAAGAATCTGCCTGCCAATGCAGGAGACATGGGTTCAATCCTTGGGTCAGGAAGATCCCCTGGAGAAGGAATTGACAACCCACTCCAGTATTCTTGCCTGGGAAATCCCATGGAGTGGGGTGCCTGACAGGCCTCATTCCATAGCGTCGCAAAGAGTCAGACATGCCTGAGGGACCGAGCATACACATATATGCCTAAATATGAGAGAAAAAGAGGGTTGTTTATAGGGAATTTTGGGGTGCATGAAATTTTGGCAGCAGATGTCTGATTGAAAAGGAAAGTAAGCAATAAGTCTAACTCATTCAGGAAGCTTGTCAAAGACAGGAAGAAAGAAAACATTTGGTCATTCCTACCATCTCTGCCCAAGATATGATGGGTTAGGTGGTCTCATTGGAGAATAGCTCAATTTCCTGGGCCTTTTTCCTCTCCTTAAAATTTTGTATCAGAAGTGTTAGATCATAGGCATGTTTAGAAAGATGAAGAAAATGAGCATCACATATGTATTGTGCGCTGTGCTAAGTCACTTCAGTCGTATCCAACTCTTTGCGACCCCATGGGGTAGCCCGCCAGGCTTCTCTGTCCATGGGATTCTCCAGGCAAGAGTACTGGAGTGGATTACCGCCTCCTCCTTTAGGGGATCTTCCCGACCCAGGGGCTGAATCCACCACTCTTAAGTCTCTGGCATTGACAGGCAGGTTCTTTACCACTAGCACCACCTGGGAAGCCCATATTATTATATATCTCTTCATAAATAAAATTCTGGTTATATTATACCATGGTGACTAAGACCACGGGCTTTGGAATTGGAACAGATATAAAACCCAGCCCTATTGTATCCAAGTTGTGTGGCCTTGGGCAAGTGACTATATCTCTCTGAATGTTAGCTTCTTCAGATGAAAAACAGGAGTAATGATACTCCCTTCCCATGTAGAGTTGTTTCTAAAGGTTTAATGTGTTACTGTCTGACACATTGTGCATTGAGTGTATGTATGATATTTACCAATGGTTGGTCTGAAGAAAGAGGAAGGGATATGACGCTTCTTTGGAGCTCAGCTTCCTCATCTGTGAAATGGGAATAATGATTGTACCTACCTATCAGGTACGATTCAATGAGATAATAGTTGTAAAACACTTAGAAACTGGCAGAGAGTAAGTGCTCAATATTAGCTATTATAAGACTAATAACTATAATTATAGTGATGATAATAATTATTACTACTGCTCCAGGCACAGTTCGATAGACTAGCAAGTTAACTGTAGAGAACATTTGCTCTTATTAGTTGGGGACTCAAATTCCAATCTCTTCTTCCAGTCTGGGGAGAAGCCCCCCTTTGTGTGCCATCCTGCTGAACCACTGGGCCTCATACTCACAAGCTGAAGGTTGAAGCAGGGGGATGTCTTCCTCTCTCCATCCCTTGGTAGTCAAGGCATGTGAGTTAACCTCAGCCAGTCCCAAGCTTCCTCCCTCAGGAATGTGAAAATGGAGTAAGTGCTTCCCCAGTGGCTCAGTGGCAAAGAATCTGCCTGCAGGGTAGGAGATGCAGGCTTGATCCCTGGGTTGGGAATACCCCTGGAGAAGGAAATGGCAACCCACCCCAATTTTCTTGCCTGGAGAATCCCATGGACAAAGGAGCCTGGTATGTTATAGTCCTATAGTCCATGGGGTCGCAAAACGAGTTGGACATGACTTAGCAACTAAACCTCTGACTCAATCATGAAGGATGGTTCTGGATTCCTTCATGGTAGCCTGCTGCAATGAGGGTTAGTCTGGCTGTATTTTTCCTGCTGATTGTCCAAGCCCCCTCCTCTGGCCTCTTGATAATTATCATCTGAGCTTCCTAAAAATCCCTTTTATGCCTAAGACATCTGGTCAGTTTTTAGGTTTTGCAACCCAGAACCCAGACCAACCTTGAGACAAGGATTTGAGGGCCAGTGGTTGTATGCTGATGCCAGGAAACGAAGGAGAGGAGAGGGCTCAGATAATGAAGATGAGGCAGCCAGTAGAACAATCCAGCCAGTCAGTGCAAGGGGTGCAGGTTCAATTCCTGGTCGGTGAGCTAAGATCCCACAGGCCTTGCGGCCAAAAAACCAAACCATAAAACAGAAGCAGTATTGTAACAAATACAATAAAAACTTTAAAAATGATACACATTTTTTTAATGCTAAAATTTTTTAAAGTTTAAAGAAAAGAAAAATAAACAAACAAAAAAAAAGGTTGGATTAGCAAATGAGTTAATATGGGCAACTGGGCTTCCCTGGTGGCTCAGCGGTAAAGAATCTGCCTGCAGTGTAGGAGATGCAGGAGACATGGGTTTGATCCCTGGGTCAGAAAGATCCCCTGGAGGAGGGCAGGGCAATCCACTCCAGTATTCTTGCCTGGAGAGTCCCATGGACAGAGGAGTCTAGTGGGCTGCAGTCTGTAAGGTCACACTGAGTCGGACACGACTGAAGCAACTTAGCTTGCACATGTGGGCAACTAGCTCTTGTTTAATCTCTCTGGAGAACATTGTGAGGCCAAGTGGAACATGCCCCACAGAGTCAGCCCACCAGAGAAGTGAGGGAACTAGACTGTGGGAGGCCTTCTGGGGTGTGAGCTCTCTAGTTCTCCGGGCTTACTCTGCACTTGGGTTGAGCATGCTTCTGTGGCCAGGAAGTCGTAGCTGTTCACAGTGAAGTGTGGGACACAGGCATGGCAGCCACGGTTTCTGCCTTGCTGGCCACACTCTCTTCGTCCTGCTGTGAATTGTTGCTCAACTGCTTATGTCTCCTGGTGAAACGGTTGGAGAATCAGTTCATCCGTAAGCCTCACCCGTTTGGCCCCAAATACAAAGTGAGAAAACAGGTGCTGCTCTGTAGGGAAGGGAGAAATAAGGGGTGGCTGAAAGCCTGACCCTTGTTCTTTGGGGAGTTTTGGCTCCATCCATATTCCTGAGACAGAGCACTCCCTCTCCTTCCTGGCCTGGGTCACAGGATTTCAGTGCAGAGAAGAACAGAGGCCAGCGTGAATTAAAGGCATGGAAATTCAAAGCAGAAGAGTCCAACAGGATTCAGGTGGATCCAGGACCCAGGATTGGGGATGAGTTAGCAGTGTTTTTTACTGACTTTGGCTGGCAATAATGAGAAGAATTTGTCCCCGGAAGGGAGAAATGAGCAAACTGGGCTTTTCTCACTGGGAGGTGAGAATTGCATCAGCAGGGTAGCCTCTGCACCAAGGATGGCACAGCAACCTGTGTCTTCATGCCTGAAAAAGGAAGAAGTGTGGGTCCTCTGTTCCTATTGTGGCATCTTGCTGCTGCTGCTGCTGCTGCTAAGTCGCTTCAGTCGTGTCCGACTCTGTGCGACCCCATAGACGGCGGCCCACCAGGCTCCCCCGTCCCTGGGATTCTCCAGGCAAGAACACTGGAGTGGTTTGCCATTTCCTTCTCCAATGCATGAAAGTGAAAAGTGAAAGTGAAGTCGCTCAGTCGTGTCGGACTCTTCGCGACCCCATGGACTGCAGCCTACCAGGCTCCTCCGTCCATGGGATTTTCCAGGCAGGAGTACTGGAGTCGGGTGCCAGTGGCATCTTTTGTGGCCTAGAAACAGGGCCACGTTTGAAAGCTGTGTTAGGAGTGCATTCAGTGACATGGAACAGAAAATTAAAACTTGTGGAGGCTTAAACAAAGCAAACAATATTCATTCTTACCTTGCAAAATGTCTGGGTGGGTACTGGTTGGCATCTCTAATATGCCTGGCCTTTACCTCGTGGTTGCAGAATGGTTGCCAGAGCTCCTAGCATCACGTCCACATTCAAGACAAGGGAAGAAGCAGGCTGGCAGTTTAGGTGAGACTTAGCTGTGTGCTTTACCTGGTCTCAGTTGAGCTCATTCAAGCCTCTGCGGTCAACTGTGGGGCAGCTGGGTGGCTCTCCTGTTTAGGTGTTGGCTGGCTGTAGGGCGACCTTGCCTGGGACCACTGTGCTCTGCTCCACGTGGTCTGGTCCTCCCACAGGCTAGCTTGAGCTTGTTCACACGGAAGAAGCAGGGTTCTAGGAGAAAGAGGAAGCACATGGGGTCTCTGGAGGGCTAGTCTAAGGAATGGACACCCTCAATTTGGCCACTGTTGGGCAAAACAAACGAGTCTAGTCCAGATTCAAGGGGTAGGGGGTGGGGGGAGGTTGGGGGAAGAAATAATACATAATATCACAAAGGGTATGTATCCAAGAATTTACTTACTAGGGCCATTGTGGCCCCAATTCCTGTCCCGTGAGGCCTTCTGCCCCCTTTCATTTCATTCCTGACTCTTAGCGAGAAATGAGGATGATGTACTATTATTACCATGTCAGTCTCCTTTGCAGTGTAAAGGAGAGAATATGCCAGCAAAGGCTGTGCCCAGAGTCCAGGGCCTGTCATACAATCACCTGGGAATTAAAGGTGGGAAAGATTACAAGCCTCTTCAGATTCCTTCCGCTTTTATCAAATCTCAACTTGGTATCTGAGTTCTGAGCCCTCGTGGGTGGCTAAAGCAAGATAAAAGATTTCTTGCCTGCCATGTTGACCCGGCATAGTTCACAGTCATGCAGCCCAGCTCCCTATGTTAACGGGGGCTTTTGATTTCATTTTTCCTTTTAAATGTCACTCACTGCTGATTATAGCTGAATGGAAAACTTATTCTGACTCTGTCAGCTCAGAGGGACAGAGGCCAGGCTGGTGAGCGTCTACTTGGAGACCTTTTTGTCCATCCCAATGCTTTCTTTTGGTTTCTGCCTTCTTTTTTGTAACTACCCCACCTCTCTTTCCTCTTGCAATTCTAGCTTTATGAGAAGCCAGGCCAGTGGGGGAGATCAAACTCAGAGAAAGGAAATTGGCATTAATTGAGCATCAGCTATGTGCCAGGCCTTTTACATACCTTATCACCTTCAAGCCTCCCTCCAACTCCATAAGTATTATCACAGATGAGGAAAACTAGACTCAAGAGAGGTAAAGTCACATGTCCAAAGTAACACAGATTGGAGGTCCTAGAGCCAGGATTTTGAATGCAGATCCACCCCATTGTAGAGTTAGGCTTCTTGCTGTCCACTGTTGCAAGTTAGAGGGAGAAGATAAGGAAAGGAATGCCAGCCTCCTCTACCAGCTGTACCTGCCCAGTCACCCTGGGATCTTCGCACACACTATTGCCTGTGTCTGGAATATGTTGTCTTCTCTGTGTCTGATTAATTCTTACTCAAACATGATATTCCAAAGGGGAGGGTGGGACAAATTGGAAGACTGGGATTGACATGTATGTATACACTACCGTGTCTAAAATAGATTGCTAGTGGGAAGCTGCTGTATAGCACAGGGAGCTCAGCTCGGTGCTCTGTGATGGCCTAGAGGGGTGGGCTTGGGGGACGGGGGAATGGGAGATTCAAGAGGAAGGGGCTATGTGGATACATAGAGCTGATTCACTTCATTGTACAGCAGAGGCTAACACAACACTGTAAAGCAATTATACTCCAATAAATAAAGTGTGTAACATCCAGATGGCATGAGCCCTGACCAGTTAGGAGGGAGGCTCCCTTTTTGGGCCAAGTGTGGGCCTTTTGTCTTCTGCATCATGGGAAGCTCCAGGAGACTTAGAAAGGGGCTGAGATGCTGGGGAGCACTCACGGGCCTCAGGGAAGTGCATATTTAATGATATAAATGGTCTCTTCCTGGGACTTCCCCTGGTGATCCAGTGGTTTAGAACCTGCCTTCCAATGCCAGGGGACACAGATTCAATCCCTGGTCAGGGAACTAAGATCCCACATATCACTGGGCAGCTAAACCTGCATTCTATAGCTACTGAGCTCCTGTGCTCTAGAGCCCACGTGCCACAGCTAGAGAAGCCCCCGTGTACCACCATTGGAGAAAGACCGCACACCGCAACGAAGGACCTGTGTAGCCCCCGCCAAAAAAAAAAAATTGTCTCTTCCTTTAGCAAACCTTCCTGGCCTCCCCACCTAACGGCTACCATGAGGCCAGTTCAGATCTCTTCTTCACGGGCATCTGGTGGTATCTGTGTGAAAACCCTCACCGTTGTTTACTGGGTTAATCACCTATCTTCTTCCTCTGGAGGACAAACCTAGAACCTAGACCCTAGACCCTAGAACCTAGTACAGAACCTGAGAATGCAGCTTGGTGAACACCTATTGAGTGCAAAAGTGATTGAATGAATGAATAAATGAATGAATGAGTTTATAGCTGGTGTTAGAGAGAACCACACCTTTAAAAAAATTTATTTTTAATTGGAGAACACTTGCTTTGCAATGTTCTGTTGGTTTCTACTGTACAACATGAATCAGCTGCAAGTGTGTCTATATCCCTTCCCTCTTAAGCCTCCCTGCCACCACCCCCACCCCATCCCTCTAGGTCATCACAGAGCGCTGCACCAGGCTCCCTGTGCTGTAGAGCTGCTTCCCTCTAGCTGCCTATTTTACACAGGGCAGTGTATATATGTTGGTGCTCCTCAATTTGTCCCACCCTCTCCATTCCCTACTGTGTCCACAAGCCATTCTCTGTGTCTGTATCTTTATTCCTGTCCTGCAAATGGGCTCATCAGGACCATTTTTCTCCATTTCATTGATCAGTTAGTCACTCAGTCATGTCCAGCTCTCTGGGACCCATGGACTGTAGCCCACTGGGCTCCTCTGTCCATGGAAGTCTCCAGGCAAGAATACTGGAGGGGGTTGCCATTATATACGTTAATATGTTATTTGTTTTTCTATTTCTGATTTACTTCATTCTGTATAAGAGAATCTAGGTTCATCTACTTCACTACAAGTAGTGAATTTGGATAACTGAGTAATATCCCATTGTCTTCCATAATGGCTCAGCAGGGAAAGAATCTGCCTGCAGTGCGGGAGACATAGAAGACTCAGATGCAGTCTCTGGGTCAGGAACATAACCTGAAGAAGGAAACGGCAACCAGCTCCAGTATTCTTGCCTGGAGAATCCCGTGGACAGAGGAGCCTTGCGGGCTGTGGTCCACAGGGTTGCAAAGAGCTGGACACGGCTGAAGCAACTTAGCATACACAGTGTTTTCTGCATGCCAGGGGCTTGTCCAAACCCTTTACATAGATCCACTCATAGGTGCCTTGTGGTGATTCTGAAATTGGGGCCATTAGTATCCCTATTTGTGCCTGAGACCCCAGGGATGAGGTTAATGATCTGACCTGCACCCCTCAATCAGACCAAGGTTGATCTCAGCCCAACTCAGGCCCCGATCCAAGGCTCTGGGTACAAGCTAGTTTCCACATCTCTAGGAGTCCATCTCAGCTGATGTAGGATGTACTGAACTGAGTATGACTCTGACAGAAGAATTCTGGTCATTGTTGCCCAAACCAGCCATCCTCTCCATCTTGGTTAAGACAGCTTCATCATTCCAGGTGCTGGGGCCCCAAACCTCGGGGTCTTTCTCTTGTCTTTTTTTTCCCAATCCCCTGTGACACACATGCTCAGTCACATCCAACTCTCTGTGACCCCGTGGACTGTAGCCCACCGGGCTCCACGGCCCATGGGATTCTCCAGGCAACAATACTGGAGTGGGTTGCCATTCCCTTCTCCAGGGGAATCTTCCTGACCCAGGGATTGAACCTGAGTCTCCTGCATTGGCAGGCAGATCCTTTACCATTTGAACCATTGGGGAAGCCCATTAGCAAATCGTGTTGGCTTCTGCTTCAGCATCCACCCAGAAATCCCCCTGCTTCTCACCATCTTCACAGCCCCACTCTGGTTGTGCCGCCATATCCTGGTCTCTTCATGTCCCCAGTCACCCTTTCCCCCATGATCTATTCCTCTCCCACCCACCATAGAAGCCAGAGGGCGCCTCTGAGTTCCTGAGTCGGTCCATGTTCCTCCTCTGCTCAGAACCCTCCGTGGCTCCCACCTTCCTCAGAGAAAAAGCCCAAGTCATTGTCATAACCCACAGGGATCTGCATCCTCTGCCGCATCCTTTGCCCAGCTTCACCTCCCCCTGCTGTGCTCACTCACTCACCCAGATCCAGCCACTTCGGCCTCTTCACTGTTCCTTAAACACACCAGTCATCATCTAGCCTCAGGGCCTTTGCGTGGGCTGTTGCCTCTCACTGGTCTCCACATGACTCCTCATTTGCTCTGGGTCTTTGCTTAAATGTCCTATGACACTGTAGCCACCCCACCCCTCTCCGCCGTCTCCATTTTACTGCTCTAATTGGGTGGCAAGGTGCCCAATCCTGCCGGATACTCCAAGGCACTCGCCTTCCTCCTCCTGCACACCCTGTTCCGTCTCCTCCTGACCAGCTTGCCTCACTGTTCTTCCTTTCTTTAAAAATTTTAATTACAGTAAAGTACGTAACAAAATTTACCATTGTAACCATTTAAAAAAAATTATTGATGTATAGGTAATTTACAATATCTTATTAGTCTCAGGTGTACAGCATGGGGATTCAGAATGTGTGTGTGTGTGTGTGTGTGTGTGTGTGTGTGTGTAGGCTTCCTGCTACTGCTAAGTCACTTCAGTCGTGTCCGACTCTGTGTGACCCCATAGACGGCAGCCCACCAGGCTCCCCCGTCCCTGGGATTCTCCAGGCAAGAACACTGGAGTGGGTTGCCATTTCCTTCTCCAATGCATGAAAGTGAAAAGTGAAAGTGAAGTCACTCAGTCATGTCCGACTCTCAGCGACCCCATGGACTGCAGCCTACCAGGCTCCTCCATCCATAGGATTTTCCAGGCAAGAGTACTGGAGTGGGATGCCATTGCCTTCTCTATGTAGGCTTCCTAGGTAGTGGTAAAGAATCCACCTGCCAGTGCAGGAGGCAAGAGACTTGGGGTCGATCCCTGGGTCGGGACGATCCCTTGGAGTAGGAAATGGCACTGTACTACAATATTCTTTACCAGCTGAGCCACAAGGGAAGACTTGCCTTGGAAATCTCATGGACAGTGGAGCCTGGTGGGCTACAGTCCATGGGGTCTCAAAAGAGTCAGACATGACATAGTGACTAAACAACATCTATAGTCTTTTCTCAGGTTCTTTTTATAGGTTATTATAAAATATTGAGTAGAGTTCCCTGTGCTATACAGTGGGTCCTCACTGGTTACCTATTTTGTACATAGTATTATATATATGTTAATACTAACCTCCTAATTTACCTCCTTCCAACCCCTTTTCCCTTTTAGTAACCGTAAGCTTGTTTTCCATGTCTGTGAGTCTCTTCCTGTTTTAGATTCCTCATATATGCAATATCATTTGGTATTTGTCTTTCTCTGTCTGGCTTACTAAGCTTAGTATGATAATCTCATTTTAACCATTTTTAAGTGTACATTAAAGTTCAGTGGAATTAAGAACATGCACATTGTCATGCAGCCACCACCACCATCCATCCCCAGAACTTTGTCATTTTCCGAAACTGAAGCTCTGTCCCCATTAACACAAACTCCCCGTTCCCCTCCCCCCAGCCCCTGGCAACCCCCATTCTACTTTCTATCTTGTGAATTTGATGCCTCTAGGGACCTCATATGAGTGGAATAACACAGTATTTGTCCATTTTTTTGACTGGCTTATTTCACTGAGGGTAATGTCCTCAAGGTTCATCCATGTTGCAGCGTGTGTCAGAAAGGCTTTCCTTCTTAAGGCAGAATAATATCCCATTGTGTGGATGGACCTCATTTTACTTATCCTGTCGTCCATTAATGGACACTTGGGTTGCTTCCCCCTCTTGGCTATTGCAAAGAATGCTGCAATGCACATTGCTTGTGCAAGGATCTATTTAAGTCCCTGCTTTCAGTTCTTTTGGGTATATACCCAGAAGTAAAATTGCTGGATCATTGTTCTTCCATTAAAAAAAAAAAAAAAATCAAGATTTTTTTACTCCCTGGGGCCCTAGAGGTCTCATTAGCTAAAGCTTTCCTCCGACCTATTGGAACTAGAAATGGGGTGAGGGGTACAGTGTTGGGGGAGGGGAAGCGGCATCTCTTGTGTTAGCTTTTTTTAAAATAGACCAGGAGGAAGACCTGTGAAATCTCTCCCACCTCACCCGCTCCAGTATCTCAAAATACCCGCCCTGCTTTAGGAAATGGCGGTGGCATCAGGAAGGCAGCGTGTGGCATCTGAGACACAATATCGAAAGTGGCTGGGAGCCCAGAGAGAAACCAGGACAGACGCGCTGGGGACACGGGCTGGAGATGGAGCTAATTTTAGGGGCTGAAGAGGCTGCGCGAAGAGAAGGCTTGTGTGAGCGCGCGCGCATACACGGCACGCACGCGCGGTGTCCGGGGCCTCGTGGGGGAGGAGCTGCTGAAGAAGATAGCTTGGGGAAACGGAAGTTGACAGGGGACCAAGACCCAGCACACGGGGGTGGTAAGGAAGTCCCAAGGTGTGAACCCCAGGATCATGGCGATGGGAGGTGTTAGTGGACACGTGGAATCGAGGCGATTGCATTTATGGAGACCTGCCGTATGAGGCGCTTTTCACTCACATTATCCTCACGGTCATTTTTTTTTTAAATATTTATGTATTTATTTGGTTACACTAGGTCTTAGTTGCGACATGCGGGATCTAGTTCCCTGACCAGGGATCAAACCAAGGCCCCCTGCATGGGGAGCACAGAGTCTTAGCCACCGGACCACCAAGGAAGTCCCATGATGGTCATTCTGTGAGAAAGACACCATTATTATCTTGAATTTGTGATCAGGGAAACTGAGGCACTGGACTAAATAACTTCCTCCGTAAAAAGCAGGGAATGGACCAAGAGGAGGAGGGGAGGTACAGGGTCAAGGGAGAGACAAAACCATAGGAGCCAGCAGGCTCTCCCGGCATGCTGATTAGCTATGAAATCTCCAAGGATGGTCAGATTGAAGGGAAAATTCGAGGTGACTGAGCACTTAGGATGGAGGTGGTGGAAATTCTGGCTCTTCCACTCACTGGCTGTGGGAATCTCTCTGACCCTCGATTCTCTTCTGTGAAATGTGGTGGTGCCACCTGTTTCCCAGCGTTGTTCTGAGAATGTAATACGCCCAGCAGGGAGCCTGCCCCAGGCAAAATTCTCTGTAAATGGTAGTCATGGGAATGATACTAGCAGGTAAAGGAAGAATCCTCTATTAATTCAAAAATCGCTTAGTTCCTACTATGTGCCAGGCTCTGAGGATGCAGTGGTCAGTAAGACAGACGTTGCTCCTGCCCTGGGGAACTTCAGTCTAACCACACTGCACTCACTCATCAACCTAATGATTCTCTTTAATCGTGGTAAGAATAGCAACTAGCACTTAATATGAACCAAGCACTCTTTTGAGCCCTTTTCAAACATGAGCTCATTTCCTCTGTGACAACATAGAGGGGTGGGAGGGAGGTTCAAGGGAGAGGGGACATGTGTATATTTGTGGCTGATTTGCGTTGTATGGTAGAAACCAACACAACATTGTAAAGCAACTATCCTCCAGTTATTAAAAAATAATAATAAAAATAAAAATAACTCACTTAATCTTCACGACGTTTCTGTAAAGTAAGAGCTGTTATTATCCACGTTTTATATGTGAGGAAGGTGGGGCCCAGAGAGGTTAAGTAACTTGCCCAAGGTCACACTGCTTGTGACCCACACCCAGGAGAGTGGTTGCAGCGTCATGTTCTTTACCACTGTATTTTCCTGCCCCTCTGATAGAGTTAATCTTCAGTCACATTGAGCTGTTGCTGTGTGCTGTGTGCTTCACACACATCTCATTAGACCCTCTCAGCAATCCAGTGCAGCTGGTTCTCAGGGATTCCCATTTTATAGAGAGGGAAAGCGAAGCACAGAGAGGTTGAGTAATTTGCTTGAGACCTTACAGCTGAGAACTCTGGATTTGTAAGTTAGGTGTGCCTTAGACCCTGCATCTGAGGCTTCTGTGGCTCCCGGGGGAAGGCTTTTCTAGGTTCGTTTATTCCATTTTCTCCGCCTCTGTACAAAGATAAACACCCGGAGTCCCTTCACCGTAAACTGTGGGACGTAATTATTTAATGGAAGGTAAATGCTTTAGAGATGGAAATCGCTGTGCTTTTTTCCTTAGGCATTGTTGCCGGCACACTAAAGCAACACAATGTGTCTTTTTTCTGTCCGGCGTTTTAGACAAATTCTATTTGCCTCAAAATATTTTACCAGAGAAAATAGCAAATAGGGAAGAAATTCAGAGACACAAGCAGGGAGAGGAAACCATTCTCTTGGGTTTAAATAAAACAGCAGAGAAGTTAAGAGTGTGGATCTCAAGTTAGGGAGAAGCTACTTTTCAGCTGCTAGCGAGATGCTGGTTCCTTTGTGTCTCCGTTTACCTATTTGTCCCGTGAGCAGGAAAACTGGACCTGCTCCTCACCGGTTTACCAATTCCCTCTCTAGCTGGATCTAGTCTGCTTTTAACCGTGCCCTTTCCTTTTAATTCCGTGTATTAAAATGTTCATTTCTGTGAGTTACATCTGGTCCTCTTCAACCTACTTCATCTTTTGAATTAACGGTAAACTTATTTGCCTATGGCAGGGTTTCTCAGCCTAGGCACTACTGATATTTTGGACTCGATGGTACTTTACTCTGAGGGGCCACCGTGTGCACTGCCCAGGGTCCCCAACTTCCAGGATAAAGTGCACAATAAATGTAATGCACTTGAGTCATCCCGAAACCATCTCCCTGCCCCGATCCGTGGAAAAGTTACCTTCCACGGAACTAGTCCCTGGTGCCAAAAAGGTTGGGGACTGTTGCTGTAGGTGTTGAGCAGCATCCTTTTATCTGCTGCTGCTGCTGCTAAGTCGCTTCAGTCGTGTCCGAATCTGTGCGACCCCATAGACGGCAGCCCACCAGGCACCCCCGTCCCTGGGATTCTCCAGGCAAGAACGCTGGAGTGGGTTGCCATTTCCTTCTCCAATGCATGAGAGTGAAAAGTGAAAGTGAAGTCGCTCAGTCGTGTCTGACTCTTAGCGACCCCATGGACTGTAGCCCACCAGGCTCCTCCGTCCATGGGATCCTTTCATCTACCCACCAATAAATGCTAGTGATGCCCCCAGCCCAGTAGTGACAACCAAAAATGTCTTCAGATATTGCCAAATGTCCCGTGAAGGGTAATTCTCATTGCCCCCTGAGAATCGCTCTACAGGTACTTTCAAGCTCACATCTTCTATTTCCTTAAACACAATATGCAAAGAATTAGCTTATCATCAGTGACTGATAACTTAAGTATTTAAATTATTTTGGGCTCTTTTTCTGCTGTCTCTTGCTTCCTTGAGTGTTTTATTATTCTTTTCTTTTCATAATTGTATTTATTTTTGGCTGCGCTGGGTTTTCTTATTTTGTGTGGGCTTTCTCTAGTTGTGGAGAGCAGGGGGCTACGCTTTGTTTCATTGTGCTGTGCGGACTTCTCTTTGCAACGGCTTCCTTGTTGCAGAGCACAAGCTCTAGGCATGCGGGCTTCAGTAGCTATGGCACATGGGCTTAGCTCCTTTGTGGCATGCGCAGTCTTCCCAGACCAGAGATCGAACCCATGTCCCCTGCATTGACAGGCAGATTCTTATCCACTGCACTACCAGGGAAGTTTCCGAGTGTTTTATTATTCTTCATTGTGACATGCTCATTTTCTTTGGGACGTTGTTGGAGGGAATTCTTTGAGGCCTGAGATGAAGGTGTATCTTTCCTGGACATTTTGCACTCATTTCATCCGGATGCCTGGGGCACTCCCATTCCAGGGTCACCTTAAACTTTTGGACCACCTAAGTGTTGAGAATTTAGGATGCTGGTGTTTGCAAAGGCCAGCTTATGGTTGTTATTTTTTTTAAAGACCTTTAACTTTTATTCTCCTTCTGTGCTAAGTGTGAAAAAGTAACTTTCCTAAAATGCTTTTGGAATGGGAGGATGCAATAAATTAACTCCAGATTTCTTACCCTGAAACGGTAGCACTTTGGGGTCCTGTCCTAATTTTGGGGTGCTCCTTTTGTGTGTATTCAGTCGCTCAGTTGTTCCAATTCTTTGTGGCCTCATGGACTGTAGACCACAAGTTGTAGGCCACCAAGTTCCTTTGTCCATGCGATTTCTCAGGCAAGAATACTGGAGTGGTTTGCCATGCCCTCCTCCAGAGGATCTTGCTGACCCAGGGATTGAACCTGAGTCTCCTGTGTCTCCTGTGTCTCCTCCACAACTAGATGGATTCTTTACCAGTAGTGCCACCTGGAAAGCCCTGCAAAGGGCTGTCTTAGGTGGGTCCTGGGCTTTGCCTTCTTCCCCTGTTCACCAGGAAGCCATGAAAATTCAATCAGCAGTTCTCTGAGTTAAGCAGATGCCCTCAGAGCAAGTGTGGCTTTGATGCTCTGCCTACCTCATGGAGGTCTCTGATTTCACTAAATGTGGGACTGATAATTACCTACTAAGTAATTACCTACTAAGTAATTACCTACTAAATTGTCCAGACTTGAGTGCTTCAATAGGAGGGCCTTAGGATTTTATGCAGAATTCATGGTTGTTTTTGGCAGGAGGGTCAATCCGATTACCCAGGCTCCTGTGTTACTGAAACAGAGGTCTGTCGTGTGGATTATATAAAATAGCAGGGCATCTTGTGCAGTGCTTAATGTGTGTTGGCTATTTGTACTGTTACTGAGGATAGTGTGAAAAAGAATGAAGAATAGTAAGGTCTTAGTTAGGGGCATTCCCTGGATGGCAAGGAGAGGGGCTGTAGGGTGGAAGAGTCAGAGAGTGTGATACAGATCCCCTTGGATGATATTTCCGATTTTAGCCAACGTTGGACAAGAGCCTCATTTATTTCTTGGAGTAGCTTTGAGTATGCAAAATGCTGCATTGTTCCAGTTGAAGTTTCTGAAGGAAAATTTTCTCTGGGGTTCAATCCTGGCTCATGCAGCACTGGCTGCTCCATTTTACCTCCTCCTCACTCTGAGATATACAACATACACACACACACACACATCAACTTAATCCATGAGCTGAGAGCTGCTCCTTGTCCCCATTCCTGGCCAGAAGTTAAAAAAAGAAACAAACCCACTCACCTTCCATTACATACTCTGCCATGAAAGAACTCCACATCCTTTGTATCTTGCCCTCTATCTTCTGAGCTACTTGTAGACAGGGACCAGTTTGGTCTATTTCTAGAATTCACGAAAGCTCTGTGCCAGGCAAACAGGCAGAACTTCTAAAATGTGTCAACTGGCATTGCTTTCCCGCGAGATGCAACTAGAACAGGAATCTCATTGCTCTGAAGCATCCTTAAGATTATAAGACCATGTGTGATGGGTCCCCAAGACCACCTTCAGGTTTGATGATTTGTTAGAAGGGTTCACAGGACCCAGAAAAGCTGTGATACTCATGGTTAGTTTATTACAGGGAAAGGAAAGTCTATTATAGCTGAAAATCTGCAAAGCAAAAGGTGCTTAGGGCAGAAGCTAGGAGAGACCAGACACAAGCTTCCAGTTTTCCCCTCCCAGTGGAATCATGAAACAGTGCTCAGTTCTTCCATCATCAATGTGTGACAACAGGCATGAGGTATTGCCAACCAGGGACAGTGCATGGTGCTGTCCTTGGTGTCTAGAGGTTCTACTGGGATTCAGTCACATAGACATGAAGCACCCATGTGACTGACTTTAACTGCTTAGCTGCCAGCAGTTCCAGAGATCATACATGGCATAGCCCAGGATCCAGGTGAACACGAATAAGCATTCACCATAAATCACATTGTTATGATTTATAAATAAATTTATATTTATACCAAGACCCCAGGTATAAAATGATACTCTTACCAACAGGATATTCCAGGGGTCCAGAGATTATTTCCCAGGATACATTCAAGAGGCAGTCATTTCTTTGGAATATGCATGGTTCAGACATCCCCAACCCCGCTGAGTTAACCCTTTACTTGACAAAATAGAAATCTAACCAAGTCATTCTCGTCGTAAAGTCCTTCCAAGGTGATCCATTGTTCTTAGCAGGGCTTTGAGGTCTAGTGTCATCCGGCCTTTGCCCTTCTCACCTGGGCCATCTCTCCTCTGTAACTACATTTCTTTTTCTTTTTGGCTGCACTGGGTCTTCGTTGCTGCATGCGGGCTTTCTCTAGTTTCAGTGAGCGGGGGCTACTCTTCATTGCGGTGCTCAGGCTTCCCATTGTGGTGGCTTCTCTTGTTGTGGAGCATGGGCTCTAGGCACACGGGCTTCAGTAGTTGTGGCTCTCGGGCTCTAGTGGATAGGCTCTATAGTTGTGGTACTTGGGCTTAGTTGCTCCAAGGCACGTGGAATCTTCCCAGGCTAGGGATCAAACTTGAGTACCCTGCCCTAGCAGGCAGATTCTTAACCACTGGGCCACCAGGGAAGTCCTTGACCTTCTTTAAGATCCTCTAGCAACCTGTGCTTTCTCTCACTGGGCAGCCTCAGTAGTGGTTATCCTTTTTCTTGAAATGTTCTTTCTCTCTTGGCCTTCAGATCTCAGAATAGGCACCATTTCCTCCAAAAATCTTTTGCTGAAACTCCAAGTCTGGATTAAGAAACTTCCCTGTGCTCTGAGAGTGCCCTTGTTCTGTTATATCAACATTGAGATTTTCATAGTCTACTTTCCCCTGTCTGTCTAGACCGTGAGGTCCGTGAGAGCAGAACCTTTCCTGTTAAGTTCATTGTCACATCTCCAATGCCTGGAACATCTTAAGTGTATAATCAATATTTGTTATATTATGTGGTAAAGCTATGTTGCTATAATAAGAGACCTCAAAAAAAATCAGGGCCTGAAAACAATAAAGAATTTTATTTCTCCCTCCCATAATGGCTTCAAGATGAGCTCTGCATGTTGGCAGAGAAGCTCTGTTCCAAAAGTCATTCAGGGATCCAGGTTTCCTGGACGCCTTCTTGCTGCCAAGGGGGTTGGCATCATTTGGACAATCAAAACCAACTGGCCTTATGAAGGCAGAAGAGGGAATAGAGAGGATATCCTGGTCTCTTAAATCTTAGACCAGGAAGTAGGATGGTACTTGTGCTTACACACTATTGGTGGAAACAGTCATGTGATCACACCTAGCTGCTGAGGATGCTGGGAAATGTAGTTTTGCTGGGAAGCCAAGGGCCCAGCTAAAATTCCATTACTGTAGAAGATAGCAAGGGGGAGGATGGATTTTGGTGGGCATCTGATGGTTAACACCCTATTTATTGGATCAAATTGTCAAACAGGATCTATCTGATAGGAAGACACTTCAAAGTAAATGAATAGAATTGAGGGCATATGGCCTCATTTTTCTCTGCTTATATTGGTTTCCTAGGGCTGTATTCTTCCCTGGTAGCTCAGACAGTAAAACGTCTGCCTACAATGCAGGAGACCCGGGTTTGACCCCTGGGTCAGGAAGATCCCCTGGAGAAGGAAATGGCAACCCACTCCAGTACTCTTGCCTGGAAAATCCCATGGACAGAGGAGTGTGGTGGGCTACAGTCCATGGGGTCGCAAAGAGTCAGACACGACTGAGCAACTCCACTTTACTTTAGGGCTGTATTACAAAGTACCACAAACTCAGTGGCCTAAAACAACAAACATTTATCTTCTCACAGTTCTGGAGGCTGTGAGAAACCAAGGTTTTGGCAGGGCTGTGCTTCCTCTGAAGGCTCTAGGGGAGAATCCATTCCTTGTCTCTTCCAGCATCTGGTAGCTATAAATGTTGCTTGGCTTGTGACCACATCAGTTCAGTCTCTATCTCTGGGTCACATGTCTTCCTCCTCTTCTCTCTCAGAACTCCCTCTTCCTACCTCTTATAAGGATGCGTATGACTGCATTTAGGGTCCACCCAGATAGTTTTCTAATAAGCCCTTCCTCTTAAATCATCAGTGCTTCCCAGTTGGCTCAGTGGTAAAGAATCCACCTGCCAGTCAAGAGATGCAGATTCGATCCCTAGGTCGGGAAGATTCCCCTGGAGAAGGAAGTGACAGCCCACTCCAGTATTCTTGCCTTGATAATCCTACGGACAGAGGAGCCTGGTGGGCTACAGTCCTTTGGATTGCAAGAGTGAGACATGACACAACTTAGCAACTAAACAACAACTCAAATCCATAATTTAATTACACCTGAAAAGACCCTTTTTCCAAATAAGGTTAATTCACAGGTTCCAAGGATTAGGCTATGGACTTACCTTTGGTGGTGGGGGCTGGGGGGTGGGACATTACCATTAAGCCCAGCACACCTACAGTGTACTTTAGAATTCAACTTCAGACCTCCAAGGGTCATCTTGCATTTAATACCTGGGGCATCCTGCCCCCCAGCCCAGAGGCTTCATTCCACTTGTGACATGCCAGTCTGTTCTACAGATTTTGCATACATCAACTGATTTCACTCTGTGTGGAAGAAACAGAGAAATCAAGGCACAGAGGGGTTAAGTAACTCCCCCAAGAACACACAGTAAGTGGCAAAGCCAAGATTCAAACCTGTGTGATCTGACTATAGATGTGTACTTGAACCATGTAATAAGTGTTGTCCCAAATACTTTTTGAGCTTCCGCTGTGCTAAGTGCCAGGAAGAAAAAGAACAGGCGGCCAGGAGAGCCCATGACAGACCTGGGGATGGGTCTCTGCACCTTGATCGAGGATGGCCTGGATCTTGTTTAACTTCTTAGGCTGAATTTATCGGAGAAACCACACCAGTTCACCTCAAGAAAGCCAGGCATTTGCATGCAGAGCTGAACAGGAGCAGAGACAGTGCTGCTGGCTGATTGAAACCTGCCTTCTTCCCTCCGCATTGTGCTCAGGTGGACTATTCCATTCGGGGAGCCAGACACTCCCACTCTCAGCTCCTGGCCACTCTCTCCTGCTGTCGCCGCAGCTGCTGGGCATGCAGAAACCCAGGCATGACAGCTTTTTCTCCCTGTTCCTGCCCAGTGGAGTGGAAACCCCCCGGGACCTGGACACCAAGCGTGTACGGCGGCAGAGAGCCGCACAGTTAATGCAACACTTCTCCTCCAGCCCTCCGGATGCAAGCTGACAGATTGGCAACTGGCTGACTGCCAGTCCAGCAAGTTCTTGCCAGTTGCTTTCTGACCTGGACACATGACTGTTCCCTCCTGGAGCACCTGATTGCCTCCTGGAGGAGGGGGTGGTGGTCTCTTCTGAAAGACTGTGAGCTTGGAGGTGGTCATCAAAGCCATCCTTGGAAACATTAGGGTTGTACTTGTTCAATTCAGTCTCTGCTAGCCATATGCAGATTAAAATTTTCTTTTGCTATTTTCCAAGTTATAGTAAAATATGCATGACATAACATTTTAACCATTTTTAAGTGTACAATTCAGTGGCATTAAATGCATTCATATTACTATGCAGCCATCACCACCATCCATTTCCAGAACTTTTTTGATCTTCGCAAATTGAAACTCTGTCCCTATTAAACATCTACTCCAGGTCACCTTCCTGAGCCCCTGGCACTCACCATGCTACTTTATGTGTCTGTGAATTTTACTACTCTAGGGACCTCATGTAAGTGGAATCATACAGTATATTCCTTTTTTAATCCAGCATATCTCACTTAGAATGTCCTCGTTTCATCCATGTTATTGCATATTGCGCAACTTCTTTTTCAAGGTGAATAAGCTCTCAATAGGCTATACAACATCCTACCTATAATCGACAAGAATTGTACACTTACAAATGCAGTGAGAGGCTGTATCTCATGCTAAGCATCTCATCACACTAAAATAAAATCATTTCTTAGAGCAAAAAAGAAAGACATGAGCCAGGCTGATAAGAGACTCATCTTCTAGTTGCAGGTCTGTTGCTCACTTGCTAGATGACCTCAGACAGCATTCTCAGTCCCCCTGAAACTTCTTCCTCATTGGCACAATCAGGAGATTGGCTTCAGTCACTTTTGGGGCCGCATCTGGTTCCCAGTGTTTTATCACTCACCCAGCTCTGGATACAAAGAGAAGAATCTTGTCTGTCCAGTTCTGACATATGGGCACCTCTCATCTTCTCCTTGGAGTATGATAAAGACTGGTATGTTGCTGAGGGTTTGTAGTGAGTTCACAAGGGCCATCAAGGATGGTGTCTAGCTCCTTTCCCTATGCACTTTTCCCTGTCTGCACCAGCTACCTCTGCCCTGTCACACACACGCACGCATGCACACATGTACACACCCTGTCTCCGTCTCAAAGAAAGATAGAATTTTCAAAGCCCTCAATCCTGCAAGGGCTGGATTATACCTGCTTCCTTCTCTAGCCAGTGCCCTGACTCTCTCAAAATTCCTGAGAATGTGACCCACTTTCTTTCTCCTCACCTCAGCAGACTCTATTCCCACTTTCCCCAAAAATCACTTTGGGAATGGGAGAAGTCCCCAGTGCGTAACCAGGCTGTCCTGTTCAAGCATCCTAGAGCTCATCTCTCTTGTACATGCTAAGGCATGTTAGCAGTGTCTCCTCTCAACTTGATGCTTCCTATCTTGCATTTCTTCTTTTCTAATTACTCCTTCCCAGTCCCCATGATGGGATCATGAGTGTCTTCTGCCCACTGAAAGGGTACCCTTCTCATGCCACGCATGATTCCCAAGCTATCTCTGACAGCCCCAGGGTTTTAAACCTTCCATTGCTGTCAACTGTTCAAAATCCTTAACATGACACGTAGAACCACCCTCACCTGCTCTCCCAGTGCTCACTTCTTGTGTTATCCCAACTCCACTGGAACCTCTGTGCATGCAAGCCTTCTCATACTTCCAAGCCTTTGCTCATACTGAGCCAGCCCCCTAAATCTCTCTTCCCACTTCTTTATTTCAGAGTCATCTGCACTACCCCAAGCTACACTCTGCTCCCTCCATCATGCTTCCAAAGCAAGTGATAACATACATACACAGAACAGAAGTTAAGAGCCCATACTCTGATGCATGGATACATATGCCTGAGTCCCTTCACTGTTCACCTGAAACTAAACCACAGTGGTAACCCAGATATACCCCAATACAAAATTAAACGTTGTTTTAAAACAAGCACCCGTATACTTCCTGGGTCCAAATCCCAGCTCTGCCATTTACTACCTGTGTGCCTTTGGGCACATTTCAAGCCCCTTTGGGTCTCAGTTTCCTCATCTGTAGAATGGAAATAAATACAAACAGCTTCTTCATAAAGTTCTTTGGAAGATTAAATGAAATGATATGTATAATCACGTTAGCTATTGCTGGAAAGGAAAGGGATGGTGGCACATTTCTCTCTGTATCTCTGAGACTGAGAAAAATGACTGACACATAGTAGGTGCTCAGTTAATTGAACTAAACCGAACTATCACCTATGTGCTGAGGACGGTGTATGAGGATAGGCTAATTGCTGTAACAAACCACTTGCAAATCTCAGTGGCTTGAAGGATTATTCCTTGCTCATGCCACAGTCTGATTAGAAGGGGGCAACTGGGCTCTGTTTCACACGGTCATGCAGGGACCCAGGGTCCATGCTTCCTGTGGCTCTGCCACCCTCAAGTCCTCCACTGGGCCAATTACAATTTGATGCTGGACAGAAGAAGAGAATGAGCGTGGAGGATCTTGCAGGAAGTTTTAGGAACCTGGCCCTGGAGTGGCTTATGTCGTTTCCTCTCCCATCCCATTGGCCGGATTTAGTCTCCTGACCCTGTTTTGATGCAAAGGGTGCTAGGAAATGTAATCTAGCCATGTGCCTGGTCAGACAAGAGCATGGACATTGGAAAAAGCCCAGTCTGTGCTGAGCCCCTCACCCCCAAGTTTTCTCTAGGAGCTCTGCAGCTAAATATCTAAGCAGTCCCAAATTACCAAAAACTCAAGCCTTTTCTCCTCCCCTCCTACTCAATGACACCATGGCTGCCCCACTCACCCAAACCAGGAACCTGGAAGCCATCATTGCCTTCTTTCTATCCCTCCCTCCTTTTATCCCAACAGTCATTACATCTGTTGAGCCCACCTCCTGAATGTTTCTTGGAGCCATGCTTCTGTGGGGTTGGCTAAAAAGTTCACTTGAGTTTTACCTGTAAGAATGAACTTTTTGGCCAGCCCAATATTTTTCTCTATGCCCTGTCTTTCCTCAATTCAGGGTTTATCATCCTTCCTCTGGACCACCTGATCCTATGGTCATCATCACATTGGGCTTTTACCTCCAGCATCCATTCCTTCTAACCCACTTTCCAAAGTTCTAACTAAATCATCCTCTAAGATTTAATCTAATATTTAAGTCAAGTTGTATCATATCCCACTTTAAACATCTAAACAGTTGTCTTCAAACCGTTTGAAAGCAATGGAACCCTTTCTGCCAAATCAGCCTTATCTTGAAATAAACTTTTTGATTTGAGAATAATTTTAGACTTAGAACAAGGTGGCAAGGGTAATAGAGAGTTCCCACATACCCCTCTCCCAGTTTCCCCTCATGTTACCAGCTTATATAACCACAGTACTCTAGTCAAAACTAAGTATAGGGCTTCCCTGGTGGCTCAGTGGCAAAGAATGCACTTGGAAGTACAGGAGACACGGATTTGATCCCTTGATCAACCCCGTGTTGATCAGGAAGATTCCACGTGCCACAGAGTAACTAGGCTCATGAACCATAACTACTGAGCCTATGCTCTAGAGCCCGGGAGACACAGCCACTGAAGTCCAAGCGCTTGGCGCCTGTGCTCCGTAACAAGAGAGGCCAACCCAACAAGAAGCCCATGCACCACAGCTGGAGAGCAGCCCCGGCCCACTGCAACTAGAGAAAAGCCTGAGCGGCAACAAAGACCCAGCACAGACAAAAATAAATGAATAAAACATTTAAAAAACCTGAGTATGGCACAGGGAACACCACTCGGTGCTCTTCAGTGACCTAAATGAGAATGAAATTCAAAAATGAGGAGATATGTGTGTGCGTAAAGCCGATTCACTTTGCTGTACAGAAGAAGCAACACAACATTATAAAGCAACTAAGAAATAGATATTAGTACATTACTATTAACTAGACTTCTGTAATGTTATTTGAATCCCAATGTATAAAGCCATCAAAATGAAGCTTTGAACCAGAAAAAGACTTTCCAGAAAGTTCCACGTGGCGGCCCCCACCCCGCCTCCCCTTTGCCCATGAGTTAACTCCTGAGACACGTCTGAGGAACCCAGTTTGAACTCACTAACCTTAGGGCACAAGACAAACTCTTTGTTGTGGCCACCTTCTCTGGCCCTTGTCCAGCTCACTAGCCTTCCTTCACGCTGTTCTCTTCATTCAGTCAGTCAGCAAACATTTATTGAGCATGTACTATGTGCAAGGCGATTTTCTAGGTGACAGGAACAGGATACGGATTAATTTCCAAAACCCATGAAGCCAATAGTCTAGAAGAGGGGATGCAGACCACAGACAATAAACTTAATAAATGAAATATATAGTAAATAAGGGTCCCTGGTGGCTCAGTGGTAAAGAATCTGCCTGCAATTCAGGAGACCCGGTTCGATCCCTGGGTCAGGAAGATCCCCTGGAGAAGGAAATGGCAACCCACTCTAGTTTTCTTGCCTGGAGAATCCCATGAACAGAGGAGCCTGGTGGGCTACAGTCCGTTTTTGTGATAAGTGCTATAGAGAAAAATAGAGCCAGGAGAGAACAGAGGGAATGCTGGGGTCAGGGAAGTGAGTCACTTAGTCGCCTCTGACTCTTCACGACCGCATGAACTGTAGCCCACCAGGCTCCTCTTTCCATGGAATTCTCCAGGCAAGAATACTATAGTGGGTAGCCATTTCTTTCTCCAGGGGTCTTCCTGATGCAGGGATCGAACCCAGGTCTCCTGAATTATAGGCAGATTTTTTTTACTGACTGAGCCACCAGGGAAGCTGGGGTCGAGGTGCAATTTTTAAAAGGATGGGCACAGGAATTCCCTAATTGGCCAGTGGTTAGGACTCCATGCATCACTACCAAGGGCCCGAGTTTGATCCCTGGTTGGGAAACTAAGATGCCACAAGCCGTGTGGCATGGCCAAAAAAATAAACAGGATAGTCATGGAAAGCCTGACTGAGGAAATAGAAGGATTATTCTGCCTGCTTAAGTATCAAGAATAGACTGAAGGCAGAACATATACTCACTATTTTGTAGTAACTTATAAGAGAAATATATATATATTTCTATCTGAAACATATACGTATCTATCTGAAAAATAATAGATATATTTATGTATGTATGGCTTTCTCAGGTGGCCCTAGTGGAAAGAATCTGCCTACCAATGCAGGAGACATAAGAGATGTGGGTTCAATCCTTGGGTCGGGAAGATCGCTTGGAGGAGGGCATGACAATCCAGTCCAGTATCCTTGCCTAGAGAATTCCATGGACAGAGGAGTGATAGGGTCACAAAAAGTCAGACAGGCCTGAAGTGACTGAAGGGGGAACTTACACTCAATATTTTGTAATCACTTATAAGGGAAAAGAATCTGAAAAGGAATAGATATATATGTATGTACAGCTGAATCACTTTTTATACACCTGAAACTAGCACAACATTGTAAGTCAACTATATTTCAATTAAAAAAGAATAGGCTGGAGGGTTTGTGGAAGCAGAGACATTATTTGGGAGGTGGCTAGAAGGATGAATTTACCATTGACTAAGATGCGAAAATCCCATGGACAGAGGAGCTTGGTGGGCTGCAGTCCATGGGGTCGCTAGGAGTCGGACATGACTGAGTGACTTCACTTTCACTTTTCACTTTCATGCATTGAAGAAGGCAATGGCAACCCACTCCAGTGTTCTTTCCTGGAGAATCGCAGGAATGGGGGAGCCTGGTGGGCTGCCGTCTGTGGGGTTGCACAGAGTCGGACACGACTGAAGCGACTTAGCAGCAGCAGCAGCAAGATGGGAAGGAGATGGCATGGGGGGGTGGGTTAGGAGCTCAGCTTCAGACTTGCTAAGTTTTCCCTGCCCAAGTAGAGATGTTGTATTGGCCACTGAGTATGTGGAGCCTGAAGTTAAGAAGAAAAGACAGGACTGGAAGTACAAATGCGGGAGTCATCAGCCTGCACAGGTTATTTATAGCCATGAAACTGGATAAGGGAGGGGATGGAAAAGGGCACCAAGGACTGAGCCTGGGGTTGGCTGTCCGTCATTACAGAGGTGGGGAAGGTGAAGAGGATCTAGCAAAGGAGACTGAGATGGAGCCAGTGAGGGGAGTGTAGGTCCAGAGGCCGAGTGGATAGACATTTCATACTGTAGGAGGGAATGATGGATGGTGTCAACTGATGCCCGTGGGTTACTCAAAAGAGAAATGAGGACTTCCCGGGTGGTCCAGTGGCTAAGACTCCACACTCCCAATGTAGGGTCCAGGTTCAATCCCTGCTCAGGGAACTAGATCCCGTATGCTGCAACTAAAGACCTGACACAGTTGAATAAATAAATAAGTAATAAAAATGTGTTTTTAAATTTTTTATCCAAATAAATTAGAATTAACTGTTAGATTTAGCAGCATGGAGGTCTTTGGTGGTCCTGGCCTCAGTTGCTTAGAGAGAGGGTGAAGCAAAAGGCTATTGGAAGGATTACTAACAGTTCTCTTTTTTGAAATATAGTTGATTTAGCATGTTGTGTTAGTGTCTGGTGTACAGCAAAGTGATTCAGTTACACATATACAATTATTTTTCATATTCTTTTCCATTATGGTTTAATGCCCAGAGTTCCTCCCTGTGGCTCAAATGGTAAAGAATCTGCTCCCAATGCGGGAGACCCAGGTTCGATCCCTGGGTGAGGAAGGGATTGGCTACCCTCTCCAGTATTTTTACTAGAAACTTCCATGGACAGAGGAGCCTGGTGGGCTACAGTCCATGGGATCGTAGACAGTCGGACATGACTGAGTGACTAGCACTTACTTACACATATGGTTTACTACAAGATATTAAATATAGCTCCTTGTGCTAGACAGTAGGACCTTGTCCTTATTAGTTCTTTTAAAGAGTTTTGCTGTGAAGGGTGGAGGGGGAAAGAAAAGGTGTTAGCTGGTGGGGAAATTGGAATTGAAAGATTTCTTCTTTAAGGTCAGAGAGCTAACAGCAGAGTTTATGATGATGAGAATAACCCAGGAGGAGGAAGAACATGATGATGCCAGAGAAAAAGGAGAGAGTTGGCAGGATGGACATCTCTCAGCTTCCAGGAGAGGGTGACATTTGTACAAGTGGAAGGTTTTGTTTTAGATAGAAGCATATACAAGCAATCTATAGAAATATAAGGGAAGGCACTATATGGGCTGGGAGCTGGGGAGTAAATGTAGTGGTGGGTGCTTGTGGAATTTCTTTTCTAATGCTTTTATTTTCTCATGCTTTATCAAGGACAGGCTTGTGAGCAACAAATTCAAGTATATTCAGTAATTATTTGTAGGATGTTGACCCTGTATCATGCACTGTGCTGGGAGTTGGGGTATAGCTGCCCACAAAGGCACGACTAAGTACCTACTGTATTTCTACTTTCGGTCCAGTAGAAGACACCAGACAGACACACATGAGACTGTGTAGGACCAGCAATTTCAGGTGTCAGCATCGGAAAGCACTGTCAATACCTCTCCCCTGTCTCCCGCCACCTCATCTTCATCTTGCTAGATTTTAAGTCTTTTAGCCTTCTCCCAACACATCCCAGAACCCTCTCGACTCTACTTCCTGCTATGGTCCCATCCATTCCCCCAAGGCCAACGCTCTCTTTCAGGAAAGCAAAGTTCCAAAGAATCAAGATTGTATCAATGGGCCTGTCTCCATGGCAGCAATCATGAATGAGCCAAGCAAGGTAACCCTGGAGATAGCATGAATGAGAAGTGGTCTGTTGCCACGGAGATGTGCTGAATGGAAAGGCCCCCACTAGCAGGGATATGTCATCGAGATGGAACAGTCAGCGTGAAGTTGGCGTGCCTATTTTCAACTCAGAGTTACAAAAATACATTTTAATAAAGCTCACGATCTACCTCATTCCTCCCCACTCCCTCCTCTTCTTCACCCTTCGTCCTACAGCTCAACCCAGGCTTGTCAGGTCTCAAGACCTTCAAGTCCCTCAAGGACACCCCAGGTGGAGGCTGTTCCTTCACCACGTAACTTCCTCTCCTGGGCCAAGTTAGTCCCCCTGTGATGATCTACTATCTTCCCTTTAGGAAACAGCAGTATCCTCAAAAGTCATGAGCTGATGGGAAAGACATTAACTACATTCTTTAGGGGCTTCCCTCATGGCTCAGTGGTAAAGAATCTGGCTGCCAGTACAGGAGATGCAGGTTTAATCCCTGAGTCGGGAAGATCCCCTGGAGAAGGAAGCGGCAACACACTCTTCTGTTCTTGCCATGGACAGAGGAGCCTGGTTGGCCACAGTCCATGGGATCACAAGAGTCAGACATGACTTAGTGACTAAACAATAGCAACAACGTTCTTTGGGGCAAGAGCAGTTGAGAAACTGAATCAACTCAGCTCACACCTACAAGGATTCTCTCACTGGGTATACCAGTTCTCTTATCTAGAAACTGACATAATACCCCCTGTACAGTGGTATTATCTAATCATACTGATGGTGCTGGACATACACCCTTAGTACCACTTGGAAGCAATTTGTAAAAGCCCAGGATTCATTGCCTAGGAAGATATCTTTGAAGAGCTATTTGAATCTCTGAAACTCACCCAAGTTCTTTCTGTCCTACTCAAATTGCATTTCTTCATATATCTCTTTACTCTTTGGTTCTTTTCCTTGTTCAACCATATTTATTAAGCATTGTTATAGCAAAGAGCTAGAAGTAACTCAAGTGTCCAATAACTCAGTGTGTGTGCTCAGGTGGTATGTCGGACTCTTTGTGACCCCCTGACTGTAGCCCAGCAGGCTACTCTGTCTGTGGGATTCTCCAGGCGGAAATACTGGAGTGGGTTGCCATTTGCGTCTCCAGGGGATCTTCCCAACTCAGGGATTAAACCTGCGTCTCTTGTGTCTCCTGCATGGGTAGGAGGTGTCTTTATCACTGAGCCACCTAGGAAGTCCCCAATAACTCAGTAGGGAACTATTACATAATTTATGGTACATCCATCTCACAGATTCTATGAAGGCATTAAAAAAGGAAGAAACAGATGTTTGGGTACTGTTAGGAGCTTAGCACTTACAAAGCAGCTACCGTATAAAAGGCACCATTCTAAGTATTGTTGTAAAGTGACTATTAACTCATGAATCCTATAATAAGCTTGTAAGGTAGTTCCTGGCATGTTCCCATTTTACAGATGAGGAAACAGGAATTTCCATATCCAAGTTATATTGTCAAGTGAGAAGAGCAAGTTTCGTTGTACATATAGCAGTACCATTTGCTCGTAAATGCACAGACTATTTCTGGAAGATTCCATAAGAAACTAATAATTGTGTTTGCCTCTGTAGAGGGACCCTGAGAGACTTGGAAATGGGTGTCCAGAGAAAACTTACTTTTCACAGAAAATGCTGTATGTTTTCTGAATCACATACCACTTATGTATATTATATTCCACAAAACCTAACGGAAAATGGCCATTCCCTTAGTCCATTCAGGCTATAGCAAAATGCATAGACTGGGTGGCTTAGAAACAATAAACATTTATTTCTCATAGTTCCAGAGACTGGGAAATTCAAGATCAAGGTGAGGGAAGATTCAGTATCTGGTGAGAACCAATTTCCTGGTACATAGATGACTGTCTTTTCACTATATCCTCACACAGGGCAATTGAGCTGTCTGAGGTCTCTCATAAGGGCACTAATTCTATTCGTGAGGGCCCCACCTTCATGACCTAATCAGTTCCCAAAGGCCCCCACTTCCAAAAACCATCACATTGGGCATTAGGATTTAACATACAAATTTTGAAGGGACAAATATTCAGTCCAGGGCTTCCCAGATGGCTCAGTGGTAAAGAATCTACCTGCCAGTGCATGCAGTTCAATCCCTGGGTCAGGAAGATCCCCTGGAGAAGGAAATAGCAACCCACTCCAGTATTCTTGCATGGGAAATCCCATGGAAAGAGGAGACTGGCGGGCTACAGTCCACGGGGTCACAAAGAGTTGGACACAACTTAGTGACTGAGTGTGAGCACGAAACATTCAGTCCATAGCAGTTAGTAAGTCATATTATGTGCCAGATGCTCCTAGATTCTAGAAAAATGTAGATGAGCAAAATATTTTACTGATGAGGAAGATGAGGTACGTTAAGTAATGTGCCCAAGTGGCAGAGCTGGGATTCAAACCAGACAGTCTGGATGCAAGATTTATGCAGAAAGGAAAAAGAGTGTAACAGGAGCTCTGTGCATGCATATGTTCGTGTGCATACATGTGTGCACAGAAAAGCTCACACACAGGCGTTAGTGTGTGACTATGTGTGCACGTTGTCTGTGAGCATGTAGGTGTGTGTGTGTGTCTGTGTGTGCACACTTGTGCTTTTGTACTGGGAGAGGAAAGTGGAAAAAGTGGAATCTGCAGAAGGTCAGGCCATGTTTTGAGGATCTGGACATTTATCCTGAAGGTACTAGGGAGCCATGTAAAAATTTAGACAAAGGGGTGGATATGATCAGATTTTTATTTAGAAGATCACTCTGTCTGGAGTGTGTGGCCAGGATACAAGTGGACGTGAAGGATTCCCCCCGCCTCGGTATGAGGATGCTTGCCCTCCCTTCCATCCAGCACAGTATCTGAGAGCAGACTAGACACGGGAGCTTCTAGCGAAGCTGAGCAACTCCACTCTGAGGTCAGGGAGTGGGTATCAAGTGTACCAGCTTCTTGTCCTGCTCAAATCCTGAACTGTAGCTGTCCCACTAATGTGGGACGTGTAAGCCTGGCTTGAGGCTAGAACATCCAGCCAGTGGTGCTGATGTGGGCATTGAAACAGAAAGGCAACATGGGTTAATCTAGACTCTGTCACCTGATGGCTGTGTGACCCTGGGCAAGTCAGCCAGCCTCTCTGTGCCTCAATATCCTCATCTGTGAAGTGAGGCCCATAGCAGCCAACTTCAGGGTGTTGTAAAATATATAGAACATCATTATAACTGTGAGGAGGAGGAGACTATGTTACCAGAACACCATCTAGGTTCAAACTCACCCTGCCTCTTGTGTGCTGTGTGATTAGGAGCAGATTCCTGAACGTGTCTGAGCCTCATTTGTTTCTTTCATCTCTTCAATGGAGATAATAATAGTCCTACTTCCTAGAATTGTGTAGGTAATTCATTGAAAAAAAATCCATGTCCTTAGAACAGCTCCTGGCTCCCTGTAAGTGTTCGATGAATTTTGTGCCGCGCTCAGTCACTCAGTCGTGTCTGACTCTTTGTGACCCCATGGACTGTAGCCTGCCAAGCTCCTCTGTCCATGGGATTTTCCAGGCCAGAATACTGGAGTAGGTTGCCATTTCCTATTCCAGGGGATCTTCCCAACCCAGGGACCGAACAGGCATCTCCTGCTTGGCAGGTGGATTCTTTACCACTGCACCACCTGAAGCCAAATAAATGTTATAGACCATTATCCTCCTTGTCCTCCTCATCTTCTTCATCATCATTTCATCATCATCACTGTTACTAAGGGCCTCTCACTCTGCCATTTCGCCAGTTTTCTCGAAATTCCACACATTTCTATTAGGATAGCCATGTTCATTGTCAGTGACCCATCCTTGGGGATTTATTAGCTCATTTCTGGAAAGCACTCAAGCGCTTCATGTGCTTTGCAGCCTGGATACTTTGCTGGGCTTGGACGACACCTAAGCCAACACTAGTTCCTTTGACCTGAAGGAGCTGAAGGACACAAAAGAGATCTCTTGTGGCTTCTCTCCCGGCCCATCTCTGCTCTGCTCTGGGCTGTTTTCTGTCTTGGCATGGTGAGGAGCTTCCCGTTGCCTGGAGAAAACAAGAAAGGAGATTGTCAGGGCTTGTGTAGAACTTGGGGTGCCTGTGGGTCTGTGTAAAAATGAGAAACAGAGGCACAATCACTAGAGGGTTTGGTTGATGGGTCTTGAGATGGGAATTCGGGGACATTCTTCTAAGACAAAGAATAAAATGACTCAGGTTTGGTTTTTTGCTGCTTGCTCTCCAAGCCCTGCATCTTTTCTGCTTTTTTTTTTTTCCTTTCTCATTTTTGGATCCAGACTTCTGCTGACTCATCTCTCTGAACAAGGAAGGAGGGAGGAAGTCAGAATTGTTCATTGACCGTTTTCTTTCTTCAGTGACTCAGCTGTGAATCACATTTTAATTAATGAAGGAGAAAAACCCGATCAGGTCTAAGGCATGTGTCCAATCACCCATACCTCCAGGCTGGATATATTAATAAGAATCGCCCCCTCCAACCAAAAAAATGTGGGATGCCCTTAATTAAACTATAGCTCGTTCTGTCTCTTAGTCATGAGAATTCCACTAGGCTCTCCAAATTCTGGGTCCCCACTGGACCTTCCTGATTCACAGACAGCAGGTCTGAGCCCCAAAGCAGCATGGCTAATTCCTGCAGAGTTAGTCTGAGGTCAGAACTGAGAAACGGCGTGTGGAGCCCTCTTGGGACGTCAAAAGGATCATGGGAATGTAACAGCATTTCCTGAGTTGGTCTTTGGCTATAATCCCAGCTCAAGCCCTGATTCTCCCCTCCCCTCACTCCCAATACCTTGGGGCCTGAAATTTGTCAGAGTCAATTGCCAGGGCAGTGTCTGAGCTTTTGGTTTGCCCGGAGAATGAGAGTTCAGATCCTCGTGACCGCTACTTCCTGAGGGCTTACTATGCATTAGGCAGTGTGCTCAGCACTTTTCATGAATGGTCACATTTAATCCTCCCACTGTCCACAAAAAGCTCTTATGTAATTCTCCATGCCCCCGTCCCCGTGAGGAAACTGAGGCTTGGAAATTTGCCCAGTGTGGACAGATTAGTAAATAATGGGGCAGGACATAAACCCAGCCCCTTCCCATCTGAGAGCCAGAACTCACATCTGCTACACCTTTCTGCCTTTCACTCAGCTGGAAGAAAACACTGAAGCTTATGGCACATTCAGTAGATACTTACGGAGGCCCAGCGTATACTGGGCATTGAGCAGTGGGCACTGAGTTTTAGGCATTGAGCACTAGGGGTCCATCAGTGAACAAGAGACAGATGATAGTCTGCATAACTTCATGCACCTTTTTTTTTTTTTTGCCGTGAGGCGTGTGGGATCTTAGTTTCTCAGACCAGGAATCGAACCCATGTCCCCTGCTGTGGAAGCTCCAAGTCTTAACCACTGGGCTGCCAGGGAAGTCCTAGCAGCTGACATTTGAGATGCACAAGTGTATCAGTCACTGCGTATTAGGATACTAGGAAGTGTATGGAAATTTCCTGGTGGTACAGTGGTTACCACTCCACGTTTTCACTCCCATGGGCCTGGGTTTGATCCCTGATTGGGGAACTAAGATCCCACAAGCCACCTGGCACAGCTAAAAAAATATATACTAGGAGGTGTCTTAGATACTCCTTATTGCTGTAACAACAACAAAAAAAACAAAGTATAAGGGCTCAAACACAAGGACAGTTTTGTTCTTGCATACACAAAATTCAAAGTGAATAGTCCTGACAGGTGGTAGCTGTACTCCCAAGTACAGAGGCAAAAGCCCAGACTCCTTCTATATTGTGGAGTGGGTTCCCATTTCCTCCTCCAGGGGATCTTCCCAACCCAGGGATCAAACCCAGGTCTCCTATATTGCAGGCAGATTCTTTACCGTCTGAGCCACCAGGGAAGCCCAAGAATACTGGAGTGGGTAGCCTATCCCTACTCCAGGGGAACTTCCCAACCCAGGAATTGAACTGGGGTCTCTTGCATTGCAGGCGGATTCTTTACCAACTGAGCTATCAGAGAAGCCCAGATACTCCTTATTGCTGTAACAAAAAACCCCCAAAGTGTAAGGGCTCAAACACAATCAAAGTTTAGTTCTTGCACAGACAGTATCCAAAGTGAATAGTCTCGAGGTATGGGCATCTCTGTTCTAAGTACAGAAGCAAAAGCCCAGACTCCTTCTGTATTGTGGCTCCTTGTCTTCAACCCAAGGCTTCTAAGGTTTGGCAGGCTCCTTGGCATGAAGCCAGAGAAGGGAAAAGAATATGGAGGAAGGAACCTGGGAAACATTTCTGGGCCAGGCCACATCACTTCTGCTCACCTTCCACCTGGCCACCCGTATCTGCAGACAGGAAATGTAATCTAAGTGCTCGGGAAGAAAAAATAAATAAAAAGCAGTCTGCTTTGGGTCTTCGCAACAATCAAGCTCCACGTCTGCATTCATGTCACCTCTTTACAAGTCCTACCTTAGGACAGCTTTAAGAAACACCCTTATCTTTTTCTACCCAACTTCCTCTGTTTCTTTTTTCAATAATCTTTTTATTTTTTTACGTTTTTTCAATTTATTTTGATTTAATTTTAGTGTAATTGCTTTACAATGTTGTGTTAATTTCTGCTCTACAACAACATGAATCAGCTACAAGGGTATCTATATCCCCTCCCTCGTGAGCCTCCCTCCCACGCACCCCCCATCCTAGCCCTCCCAGTCATCACAGAACACCAAGTTGAATTCCCTGAACTAGTAATTTTATTATTTTAGTCATGTACTCAGGGTGAATTAACCCCTGAGCCCTAAAAGAACAACAAAAATATATTACTTAGATATTTTATAATCTTGGTGCCTGAGATAAAGACAAACAGAAAACTATGTCAAAACATTAAAAAGTTGCAAATTTTCACTAAAAGTATTTACCTTTGTATTCTAATGCAAAATTTATACAAATAATCTCCTCTGTTTCTTGGACTTCCTGTAAGGAATTGTTCTTGGCCTTAAACATGGTGAGGCAGAAACCTTGCAGAATGTCTTTCCCCCAATCTGAAGTCTTATTTGGAAAAGGCAGCTGAGTATTTCTGCCCACTGGGGTAAAGGAACGTAGACTTGGATCCTGTTTCTCCAGAGACTTGGTCTTAGAAACGCTGGGCTTTCTGGAGTTGAGCTTTGGAGTTGCTTGTATATTTTTGAGATTAGTTGTTTGTCCGTTGCTTCATTGGCTATTATTTTCTCCCATTCTGAAGGCTGCCTTTTCACCTTGCTAATAGTTTCCTTTGTTGTGCAGAAGCTTTTAACTTTAATTAGGTCCCATTTGTTTATTTTTGCTTTTATTTCCAATATGATCCAGCAATCCCACTGCTGGGCATACACACTGAGGAAACCAGAAGGGAAAGAGACACGTGTACCCCAATGTTCATCGCAGCACTGTTTATAATAGCCAGGACATGGAAGCAACCTAGATGTCCATCAGCAGATGAATGGATAAGAAAGCTGTGGTACATATACACAATGGAGTATTACTCAGCCATTAAAAAGAATACATTTGAATCAGTTCTAATGAGATGGATGAAACTGGAACCTATTATACAGAGTGAAGTAAGCCAGAAAGAAAAACACCAATACAGTATACTAACGCATATATATGGAATTTAGAAAGATGGTAACAATAACCCTGTGTACGAGACAGCAAAAGAGACACTGATGTATAGATCAGTCTTATGGACTCTGTGGGAGAGGGAGAGGGTGGGGAGATTTGGGAGAATGGCATTGAAACATGTATAATATCATGTATGAAACGAGTCGCCAGTCCAGGTTCGATGCACGGTACTGGATGCTTGGGGCTGGTGCACTGGGACGACCCAGAGGGATGGTATGGGGAGGGAGGAGGGAGGAGGGTTCAGGATGGGGAACGCGGGTATACCTGTGGCGGATTCATTTCGATATTTGGCAAAACCAATACAACATTGTAAAGTTTAAAAATAAAATAAAATTAAAAAAAAAAGAAACTCCGGGCTTCTCAGGTCAGCCATTCCCACCATTTATCAGTCAAGGTCTCAACAGGAGACAGAATTCACCCATCAAGTGGTTTTAGAAACGTTCTTGTTCACCTTCAATCGCCAGAAACCCCTTCCTGACATGGAACAGAATAGATTAGTCTTATTCTTTTTGTTTGTTTGGTTGGTTGGTTGTCTTGGGCGTTTGGGGTTTAGCTGTGCCACATGGCTTGCTCTTGATCTTAGCTCTCTGACCAGGGATAAAACCCGTGCTCCCTGCAGTGGAAGCACAGCATGCTAACTACTGGACCACCAGGGAATTCCCTAGTCTTGCTTATTCTTGTGTTGTAAATACATAGGGTGATGCATCTTGCTCTTATTGGTTTCTTTCTCTTGACCTTGTTTGTGTGTGTGAGATCCATCCATGTTGTGACTTGTGGTTGTAAGGTTGTACGTCATTCATCCTCATGGCTGTGTTTGTCTACTGCACTGGTGAAGGGCGTTTGGATACTTTCCACTTTGAGGCTGTGACAGAGAAAAGTGCTGTTGACATTCCTGCTTGTCATTTGGTGACCACACCTCCCATTTCTCTGGGAGGTATTCCTGGGTGGAATTTCTGGGTCATGGGGCAGAATCTGTTTAGCTTTGGGCAGAAACCACCTAACAATTTTCCCAAGTGGTGGAACCAGTTGCAATTCCCACAAGCTGCTGGCGAGAGCTTAGCTTTTGTTTTTGTTTTGCTCCTTGAGTGCCTCTCCCGTGGGAGGTGCCCACTGAATGTCTGGGAATTCAATTGAAAACGTGGTTATCCATTTTCTCAAGAGCTTTGCTCCATCAGATGTCTCGTTCGGACCTTCAGGCTCTCCTTCTCCAGGGACACAATGCCCTTCTCTTGCAAACTTGGACAAATCTCCTCTACTTAGAAGAATACTCTGTCTCCACCCCCCTCAGGTGGTCACCACACTAGCTTCCCACGTCTTCTCATCCCAGTCTCTCAAGGAGAGATTTCCCTTCCATTGCTTCCTTCAGCCTTGCAATCAGCAAGGTAATGCAGTAATGCCCCTCAAGCCGACCTTCACTCAATGGCCATCCCTCTCTTGTTCCCCACAAATGCGGCCCTCTCAGGGGTCTTGTCTTTTCTAGAAATCACTTACCTCACACCTTCTGGGATTTTTTTCCACCTGCACCTTCTCCTTTTTATTTAAGAAAACACTGCACTTTAATACAGCTTCAGGAATCACCCAAAATAGCAACGTGTCCTTTTGTGCCGTCTTCTACTTTAGAAGACAAATAAGAGAAAGAACTGTTCCATGCAAAGGTCAAGGCACTTGAGAGGACCTTGGATGAGTGGTAAGAACTTCACATGAAGGGAGAAAAGGCAAGAGGATATCTGTGCAACCCCAGGAGAGGGGGAAGGACTTCTTAAATTTAAAAACCAAAACTCTAAGGCAAAAACAAACCAACACCACCACCACGAACAAAAACTTGATTATATGAAAACTGAGATGGGGGCGGTTTGATTCCCAGATCCGGATCCTGGCTGTACCATGTCCTGCGAATCCTTGAGCGAGTTACTTCACCTCTCTGTGCCTCAGTTTTCTCATCAATAAAACGGGAAGAATAGCATCAACTAACAGGGTGTTAGGAGTCGGAAATAAATTAATATTTATAATCATATTTCTTTATGTAAATTTTATTTTATTTTTATTTTGGCTGTACTGGGTCTCCATTGTGGTACAGGGGCTTGTCTTGTGGAGCACGGGCTTAGTTGCCCCACAACATGTGAGATCTTAGTTCCCTGGCCAGGGATCCAATCTGTGTCCCCCGCATTGGAAGGCAGATTCTTAACCACTGGATCACCAGGGAAGTCCCTTACAATCATTTAAAATAACACCTGAACTCAAGTGTAGTTGAAATATAGTAACCGTATGCTGTCTTTTTGTAATAATTTAATTTATTGCCAAAAGGATTTCTTGACTCATGGTGTAAACCATGTTGCTAGGTTCTTAAATGCTAAGTGAATTAATGAGAAATGACAGTGCTGTTTTCTTCTTTCTTGGATTCTTAAACATTTAAGATTAAGTGACAGTGTACATGTTACTTTAGGTCACAAATAAATGCAAAAATTTTTTGTTGGGGTGGAGTTCATTTATAGTGCTGTGTTGGTTTGGGGTGTACAACATAGTGATTTGGTTACAAAGAGTCGGACATGACTGAGCGACTGAACTGAACTGATATGGTATATATCTATATTCTTTTTTTCAATTATTTTCTACTACAGTTTATTACAAGATCTTGAGTATAGTTCCCTGTCCTATACAGTAAATCCTTGTTGTTTATCAAACACATTTTTAACTAATTAATTTATTTATTTTAATTGAAGGATAGTTCCTTTACGGTGGCTTCCCTGGTGGGAAAGTAAATAAATAAATAAATCAGATAGTAAAATATCTGCCTGCGATTCAGGAAGCCCAGGTTCAATCCCTGAGTTGGAAAGATCCCTTGGAGAAGAGAATGGCTAACCACTCCAGTATTTCTGCCTGGAGAATTCCATGAACAGATGAGCCTGGCGAGCTAGTCCTTGGGGTCACAAAGAGTCAGACACAACTGAGTGACTGACACTTTACAATATTGTGATGGTTTTTAGCATACATCAGCATGAATTGGCCGTAGGCAGACATGTGTCCCCTCCCTGCTGAACCCACCTCCCTCCCCACCCCATCCCTCCAGGTTGTCATACAGCACTGGCTTTGGGCTCCCTGAATCACACACATCAAACTCCCACTGGCGATCTGCTTTACATATGGTGATGTATATGTTTCAGTGCTCCCCTCTCAAATCAGCCCAACTGTGTCCAAAAGTCTGTTCTTTGTGTCTGTGTCTCCCTTGCTTCCCTGCACGTAGGGTCGTCAGTACCATCTTTCTAGTTCTGTGTATATGCATTAATATATGGTGTTTGTCTTTCTCTGTCTGACCTACTTCACTTTGTATAATAGGCTCTAGGTTCATCCACCTCATTAGAACTGATTCAAATGTGTTCCTTTTTATAGCTGAGTAATATTCCATTGTATATATGCACCACAACTTCCTTATCTGTTCATCTGCCAATGGACATCTAGGTTGCTTCCATGTCCTAGTTGTTGTAAATACTGCTGCAGTGAACACTGGGATACATGTGTCTTTTTCAGTTCTGATTTCCTCAGGGTATATGCCCAGTAGTGGGATTGCTGGGTCATATGGTAGTTTTATTCCTAGAAGGAATCTCCACGCTGTTCTCCATAGTGGTTGTATCAGTTTGCATTCCCATCAACAATGTAAGAGGGTTCCCTTTTCTCCACACCCTCTCCAGCATTTATTGTTTGTAGAATTTTTGATGATGGCCATTCTGACCCGTGTGAGATGATCCCTCATTGTAGTTTTGATTTGCTTTTCTCTAATAATGAGCGATATTGAGCATCTTTTCATCTGTTTACTAGCCATCTATGTCTCTTCTTTGGAGAAATGTCTGTTTAGGTCCTGCCCACTTTTTGATTGGGTTGTTTCAAATAAATTGTAATTAACATTATTTTGACCCTAAATGTGTATGCTCAGTTTTTTAAAATTAGGTTGTTTTAAGATGATTCTGTCAGAGCCATATTTAAATAAAGTATTTTTGTAGACTTTTAAATAATTACAGAATAGGGACTTCCCTGATGGTCCAGTGGCTGAGATTTAGTCTTCCAATGCAGGGGGTGTGGGTTTTATCCCTGGTCAGGGAACTAAGATCCCACATCCCTTGTGGCCATAAAACAGAAGCAGTATTGTAACAAGTTCAGTTAAGACTTAAGAAAACAGTCCATGTAATTGATTACAGAATAAAGGTTATCTCAGTGATATATTTTATACTGCTTTGCCCCGAAAACATCTGATAAAATGTAATGCTTGTTTTATGAATTTAATAATAAAATAAAATTGAGTCTCTTACTCCCTCAAGGGAAAAAAAAAAAAACCTGACATGTGTTAAGAACTAAAGTAGTGTTTGTAAATAGTGCATACGATGATAGGAAAAAACTGATCAGCAATTAATAGCTAACAGCTGTCTGGTATGATAGTCCCTAGGCACATGCAACTACTTAAAACATTTTTTTCTTTTCCATTATGGTTTATTACAGGATAGTGAATATAGTTCCCTTTGCTATACAGCAGGACTTCATTTATTCATTCTATATGCAATAGCTTGCACTTGCTAGTCCCAAACTTCTTATCCATCCCTCCCTATCCCCACTCGCCCTCAGTCAGTCAGTCAGTTCAGTCACTCAGTCGTGTCCGAATCTTTGCGACCCCATGAATCCCAGCATGCCAGGCCTCCCTGTCTATCACCAACTCCTGGAGTTCACTCACACTCACATCCATCGAGTCAGTGATGCCATCCAGCCATCTCATCCTCTGTCGTCCCCTTCTCCTCCTGCCCCCAATCCCTCCCAGCATCAGAGTCTTTTCCAATGAGTCAACTCTTCCCATGAGGTGGCCAAAGTCCTGGAGTTTCAGCTTTAGCATCATTCCTTCCAAAGAAATCCCAGGGCTGATGTCCTTCAGAATGGACTGGTTGGATCTCCTTGCAGTCCAAGGGACTCTCAAGAGTCTTCTCCAACACCACAGTTCAAAAGCATCAATTCTTCGGCACTCAGCCTTCTTCACAGTCCAACTCTCACATCCATACATGACCACAGGAAAAACCATAGCCTTGACTAAACAGACCTTTGTTGGCAAAGTAACGTCTCTGCTTTTGAATATGCTATCTAGGTTGGTCATAACTTTCCTTCCAAGGAGTAAGCGTCTTTTAATTTCATGGCTGCAGTCACCATCTACAGTGATTTTGGAGCCCAAAAAAAGTCTGACACTGTTTCCCCTGTTTCCCCATCTATTTGCCATGAAGTGATGGGACCGGATGCCATGATCTTCGTTTTCTGAATGTTGAGCTTTAAGCCAACTTTTTCACTAGGCAGTCACAAATCTGTTCTCTATGACATGTGACTATTTTTAATGGAAATGAATTGAAAGTAAATACAATTTAAAACTCAGTTCCTTAGTCATAATGGCCACATTTCAAGAGCTCAATAACCACATGCAGCCAGTGGCTACCATACTGGCCAGTGTCAGTCAACACTATAGGAGGGAAATGTTGTTTAGTCACTAAGTTACGACTGACTCTTTTGTGACCCCACGGACTCTAGCCCATCAGGCTTCTCTGTTCATGGGATTTCCCAGGCAAGAGTACTGGAGTGGGTTGCCATTTGTTTTCCAGGGGATCTTCCCAACCCAGGAATCCAACCCAGTCTCCTGCATTGGCAGGCAGATTCTTTACCTCTGAGCCACCTGGGAAGCCCATGGGGGGAATTTTCAACCACAATAACACAGCAGCCCTGCTAAGCCTGCTAAGGAGGGGTCAGGGGAGGGTTGGATTGGGAGTTTGGGACCAGAAGATGCAAACTATTATACATAGAGTGGGTAAAGGACAAGGTCCTACTGTATAGCACAGGGAACTATATTTAATATCCTGTAAAAAAACCAAATTGGAAAAGAATACAAAAAAGAATGTATATATTTATGTTTAACTGAATCACTTTGGTCTACAGCAGAAATTAAGACAACATTGTGAATCAACGCAACTTCAATAAAAATACAAATAATAATAATAACGAAAAACAAAAATAGCACAGCAACCCCAAGAGGAAAGCAGGCAAAAAATGTGATCAGACAGTTTAGGGAATAAAAGTCTGAAAAGCTAATAAGTAGATGACATGGTATTCAAAACCACTTGTAATCAGAAAGATGAAAATTAAAACAGTGAGTGTCTTTGTATGGCTCTTTGAGTGGAAAAAATTAGAAAGGTGGTTAAGGGAAGGGTCAGCCTGTTGTGGTGACAGAGGAAGCTCCTCCCCCTCATGGGGGCGTGGCCTGAGCGGCCACTGCAGAGGATGATCAGCGGTGATTGGTCCAGTTAAGTCCAGACCCAGGGGCAGTTATGCTCTCAGGCACGTAAGTCTCCGTGAGACTTTTATTGGTTTTATAAGGAGTGGGTATGAGGTTTTTCGCTCCAGCACCATCTGTGGAGGATGAGCTGAAGACCACCTGGTGGCTGTGCCTGGGGGACGGGCAGGTGGGATGTGACGGGTGCACTTCGGCAGCTCCCGGGCCCAGCGAGAACCCCAAACTGCACGTCTGCTGTTCTGGGTGAAAATAGAAAACAAGAGAATAGTCCTGACAGTTGCCATTGATGTAAACTTAAAATACATGCGTTCAAAATAAAGCGCATGTTTTACAAGAATGCACTCCAATAAGACCAGATTAAACATATCAGTTTTCTCTGGGGGGGTGGGGAATGAAAGTAAAATGTGGGGATGAAAGGGATGAATGAATGAACAAGTGAAGGAGAAAGGTGCATTGCACAGACCAAATCTTGACTCTGCATTTGAGGGTTTAGAAAAGGAATTTTAGGAATAGTTTTTCCAAGAGAAGCTAAAAGCCAGGTGATATAAGAATAAACTTGAAGAAGATTTGCAAAATCTACCAATAGCAAGAATACAGACGCAGGGGAAGCAGTTATGCTCCGAATACTTATCTCAGAAGGATTGGAATGGATCTGCGGGGCAGATGCTTCTTTATTTTGCATAAAGGAAGTCTGTTTATTTTAATATTTTCTTTTATCTGCATGGGTTTTTCTTTTTTACTGGAGTATAGTTGCTTTGCAATGTCATTTTCTGCTGTCCAACAGAGTGAATCAGCTATTCAGTTCAGTTCAGTCTCTCAGTCGTGTCTGACTCTTTGTGACCCCGTGAACCACAGCACGCCAGGCCTCCCTGTCCATCACCAACTCCCGGAGTCCACCCAAACCCATGTCCATTGAGTCAGTGATGCCATCTAACCATCTCATCCTCTGTAGTCCCCTTCTCCTCCTGCCCTCAATCTTTCCCAGCATCAGGGTCTTTTCAAATGAGTCAGCTCTTCGCATCAGGCGGCCAAAATATTGGAGTTTCAGCTTCAACATCAGTCCTTCCAATGAACACCCAGGACTGATCTCCTTTAGGATGGACTGGCTGGATCTCCTTGCAGTCCAAGGGACTCTCAAGTCTTCTCCAACACCACAGTTCAAAAGCATCAATTCTGCGCTCAGCCTTCTTTATAGTCCAACTCTCACATCCATACATGACCACTGGAAAAACCACAGCCTTGAATCAGCTATACATATACATATCTCCCGTCTTCCCTGGATTTCCTTTTCATTTAGGTCACCACATAGCACTGAGTAGAGTTCTGTGCTATACAGTAGGTTCTCATTAGTTAGGCTTCCCAGGTGGCTCAGCAGTAAAGAACTCGCCTGCCAATGCGGGAGACCTAAGAGAGGTGGGTTCAATCCTGGGTCAGGAAAATCCCCTGGAGAAGGGCATGGCAACCCACCCCAGTATTCTTGCCTGGAGAATCCCATGGACAGAGGAGCCTGGTGGGCCACAGTCCATAGGGTTGCAAAGTCAGACACAACTGAAGTGACTTAGCACACACTCACATTAGTTATCTGTTTTATACATAGTAGTGTATACATGTGGAGAAGG
>NW_011494937.1:1888327-1891216 GCF_000754665.1 Bison bison bison
GACAGGGGGAGCCTGGTGGGCTGCCATCTATGGGGTTGCACAGAGTCGGACACGACTGAAGCGACTTAGCAGCAGCAGCAGCAGTGTATACATGTCAATCCCAATTTCCCAATCCATTCCACCCTCACTTCCTTCTTTGATATCCATATGTTTGTTCTGTATGTCAAGATTTTAAAAATATTATAAAAGTATAATTGATTCATGATGTTGTGTTTCAAGTATACAGCAAGGTGATTCAGTCATACATATACATGTATGTGTGTATATTCTTTTTCAGATTCTTTTTATTTAGAGGTTAATGGCAATCCACTCCAGTATCCTTGGCCTGGAAAATCTCATGGACAGCGGGGCCTGGTGGGCTGCAGTTCATGGGGTCGCAAAGAGTCGGGCACGACTGAGCGACTGACACTAACACACACACATAAAACACTGAGTGTAGTCCTTTGTGCTGCACAGGAGGCCCTTGTTGGTTATCTGTTCTATGTATGGTAGTGTGTATATGTTAATCTCAAATTCCTAATGTATCCCTCCCCCCCCCGACCCCTTTGGTAACCATGTTTGTTTTCTGTGTTGGTGGGTCGATTTTTGTTTTGTAAATAAGTTCATTTGCATCATTTTTTTAGATTCCACATATAAGCGGTATATGATATTTGTCTTTCCGGCTTAATTCACTTAGTATGACAATCTCTAGGTTCATCGGTGTTTCCGTAAATGGAATCATTTCATTCTTTTTTATGACTGAGTAATAATCCATGGTATATATGGACCACATCTCCTTTATCCATACGTCTGCCAATGGACATTTAATAAGGTTGCTTCTGTGTCTTGGCCCTTGTGCATAGTGTGGGCCGGTGCTTCCTCTGAATAAGGTCTGGTGGGTGAGGTCAATGAGGCCTCCATCCTCTCCCCTGTTTTCTAGCCACACTAATATCTTCTTCTCGTATTCTCCTGTCCTCTGCCCCTGCCCCTCATCTGGTAACCCCGCTCTTCTCTGTACGTTCTCTCCAGCCCCAAGGCCTTTGCACATGTTCCCCTCCTCACCCACCTGGCACAAAGTAGTTGCTCCTCTGCAAATATTTATTGACATTCTGACTTCCAGGGAGCTAGAGAAAAATCTAGATCCTTCCTATACTTGGGTTGACAGAGACATAAACTTGGCTGAGATCCTGGGAGAGGGTAAGTGGGGTGGGGGAATTAACCAGGGGCAGCACAGTGGAGGCAGCCAAGCCAGACTCGGGTTACAGGTACCACATGTTAGCTGTGTGATTGTGGGCAAGTACTTAACCCCTCAGAGTCTCAGTTCCCCTGTCAATTAACTAAGTGTAGAACACTCACCTCCGAGAAGGTGATGGCACCCCACTCCAGTACTCTTGGCTGGAAAATCCCATGGGCGGAGGAGCCTGGTAGGCTGCAATCCATGGGGTCGTGAAGAGTCAGACACGACTGAGTGACTTCACTTTCACTTTTCACTTTCATGCATTGGAGAAGGAAATGGCAACCCACTGCACCGTTCTTGCCTGGAGAATCCCAGGGACAGGGGAGGCTGGTGGGCTGCTGTCTATCGGGTCGCACAGAGTTGGACACGACTGAAGCGACTTAGCAGCAGCAGCAGCAGAACACCCACCTGGTAAAGATACTGAGGCATAAAATGAGACCTCAGTATTTAAAGCCACAAGCATATAACCTGGCAAAGAGAATAAACTTAATGAATGCTGGTTCCTTCATCAGTCAATTCTGGTATGACTTAGGGGCAAGTAATAAAAATTTAAATGATGATGATAGCAAACATTTACATGTTGTTGTTTAGGTGCTAAGTCGTGTCCAATTCTTTTGCGACCCCATGGACTATAGCCCACCAGGCTCCTCTGTTCATGGGATTTCCCGGGCAAGAATACTGGAGTGGGTTGCTGTTTCCCTCTCCAGGGGATCTTCCCGACCCAGGGATCAAAACTGCATCTCCTGCTTGGCAGGTGGATCCTTTACCTGGGAAGCCCAAAGTAATAAATGCAATTTAATAAGCAATATAATCCCAGAGAGTTCTCATTATCTAGAAGGGGACATGAAAATCCTCTTTGAGAAGAAAAATTTGAACTGCAGCCTGAAAGATTTGCAGAGGGCCAACTAGACAAGGAGGGAGAGAGTTGAAGGCAAGTGTTAGCAGGAAAAGAGATGGCCATCATATGATTGCATGGTAGAAAGGAGATTTTCCTGTTGGAAGAACAGAAAGCCAAAGTGGCTGGAGTACAGAAATGGTGGTCAGGGGAAATCAAGTCAGGCAAGGTCTTGTGGTCATGGTATAACCTGGGTTTATTCTAAGCCTGATGGTAGCCACTGGAAGATTTTAATGAGGGAATTACAGACATCTGGCTTCCCAAACTCAGTGTGTCCACCATCCAGCTCTTTCCCCACTTTTTATGGGAATTTAGTTTCTTTACAATGTTGTGTTAATTTCTGCTGTACAGCAAAGTGAATCAGCTCTCTCTATATATATCTCCCCACTTTGTCACCATGGAACTCTTGAGTAGAGTTCTCTGTGCTATACAGGAGGTTCTCACTAGTTATCTATTTTATACCGAGTAGTGTGTATATGTCAGTCCCAATGTCACAACCCAGCTTTTGATCTTCCTTCAAACCTCCCCCTTCCTGCATCTTCCCCGTCTCAGTTGATAATTCCATCCTTCAGGTGGCCCGGTCTTAATTCCTCTTTGCCACCACACACTCCATCCTTCCATTGGGAGCACTGGTAGCCGCCATACTGTTTTCCGCAGCACGACACGCCATGTGTCGTCCCATTGTCCCAAAGTGATCCATTGTCACTCTGCTCATGGTGGCATCCTGAGGTCCTCCTCCCTGAGTGGCTGGGGCATAGCAGGGACTCCACCAAGCCTT
>NW_011494937.1:1891316-1899853 GCF_000754665.1 Bison bison bison
CACAAAGCCTGGTGAATAATTGAATGATCATCACTTGGTGGTCCATTTATAACCAGAAAGCCATTCTTCCCTTCCTTTTTTTTCCCACCACTGCATCCACCCCATCCAACAAGCCATGTGAGGTGGAAAACTGGGGTTCTGGAGTCCTGGGGTCCTGGGTTCACATTCTCTCTTGGCAGCATGGACCTCCGTGCCTTTGTAACTTCTCTGGGCTTCCGTTTCCTCGTCTGTAAAATGGGACTCCTCCTAATGATGGCTTGGACGCAGGGAGCACTTGGTGAGCCCAGGCAAGTTTCCTGGTGCACAGTGATCTGTGGCAGCTATATATAAATTGGGGCCTCCTTTGTACTCCCACTGCCTTTGTCCTAGTTCTAGTCCTCATTACGCTGGTCTGCTCTTGCGGCTGCCTCCTAACTCCTGCCTCCATCACCACCAATCTGTCCTTTCAGCTGTCAGGCTTGTCTTCCTGACGCCAGCCCTAATCACATCCCTTCCCTGCTCCGAAACCTCACATGACTCCCACTGTCCACACAGCAGGACCCACCTCTTCCGCCTCCAGTTCACAGCCTCCAGTGGTCCAGCCCACCCCGATTTCCCACCCCCCTCCCATCATGTTTCCTGAGGGAAGTTTTCTGCCTCTATAGGGCATTCTCAGTCTGAGAAGCCTCTCCCTCCTCCCATTCTGCTCCTAATTCCCTGTCATCCTTCCAGGGAGGGGCACAGGAGATAGTCCATCTTGGGTGCCCACTAGGATAGCACTGGGCAGGAGGGAAGTCAGATTCGCTGCATTTCAGAGGCTCAGAGAAGTTAGCGCAAAGGCTAGATAATGAGAGGATGCAGGGTCAGGGTTTAACTCCAAGTCTAAGGTTTTGTTAAGATCTTTTGCTTTGCTGCATTTTCAGACTTGGGCTCCACAATCACACTGTCCCCCGCCCTCCTGTCTGTATTCATTTCCTCCTCCTTCCTGCCTCAGACAGCCCTGAGGCCAGAAGGACTTGTACTTGACTCTGTCATCCACTTACTTGCATGGTCATCTAAGGGCAAGGCTGAGTTCATCTCAGTGTTATCCTTGTGTCCAGCACAACTAGATCTAAACCCATCATCTCTCACCTGGACCACTGTGGTCATCTCCGCCCACTTCCAACCTCCCAGTTTCTGGTCTGGACCCCCAGAGGGATCTTATTTTAGTATGTAAGTCAGATCATGTCTCTGCAATGCTCAGAACCTTCCTTGGCTCCTGCTTTACTCAGAACAAAAGTCCAAGTCCTCACCATGGCCCACAGACTCCTGCACACTGCCCCATCACCTCCCTGCCCTCATTTCCTCCCGCTGACACCCTGGTTCACTCAGCTGTGTGGCCTTCTTGACATTCCTCAAGTGTACCAGGCATGGTCCTGCCTCAGGACCTTTGCACTGGCTGTCTTTCTGCCTAGAGTTTTCCTCTAACATATTCCTGTAACTCACGTCACATCTCTTCCCCACTGACTCTTTCTCTGGACCTGACCTACAAGGTACACTCAGCACTGGCCACGCGTAGCCATCATACACCTGAGTTGAGATGTACCCTAAGTGTAGAATATGCTAACCAGATTTCAAAGACTTAAAGTCTAAAGGAAAGAATATATAAAATGTCTTATGAGTAATCTTTCATAGTGATTGCCTATTTAAATCATAATACTTCAGATGTTGTTATTTAGTCACTGAGTCGTGTCCGACTCTTTGTGACCCCATGGAATATAGCCCACCAGGCTCCTCTGTCCATGGGATTTCCCAGGCAAGAATACTGGATTGGATTGCCATTTCCTTTGCCAGGGGATCTTCCTGACCCCAGGATTGAACCCATGTCTTCTGCTTGGCAGGCAAATCTTTACCACTGAGCCACCTGGGAAGCCCAATACTTAAGATATACCTGGTTGAATAAAGTATATTATTAAAATTAATGTCATCTGTTTCTTTGGGCTTTTAATGTAGCTGTTGGCAAATTTTAAATTTCACACATAGTTCTTCCTTTTTTTTTCCTTTTTTCTTTTCTTATTGAAGTATAATTGATTTACAATGTTGTGTTAATTTCTGTTGTACGCCAAAGTGATTCAGTCATACATATATATAATTCTCTTTTTTATGTGCTTTTTCATTACAGTTTATCATAGGATATTGAAGAGTTCTCTGTGCTATGTAGAGAGTGTTTATTCATTCTATATATAAAAGCTTACATCTGCTAACCCCAACCTCCCACTCCATCCTTCCCCCAACATGCCCCCCTTGGCAACCACCAGTCTGTTCGCTATGTCCAACATACGGCTCTTCTTGAAGTTCTACTGGGCGATGCTGGTCTGAACACCTTTAACACTGAACTACTACCCAGCCAGGCGGGAAAGAGCAGTTGGCCTTTACTAATTGAAATGGTGTCATCGCTCCCCTCATCCTGCCCCACTTTGCCAGCACGCCCTCTTCCCTGCCCTGCTTTTCTTCCTTGTACTCATTGCCCTGACATCTGGCACATTTACGGGGTTTATTCTCAGCCTCCCACACACAGATAGGGATTCCTATGACTCGTGTCCCCAAGACCTGGCACACTGTAGATGCTCAGTTAATGTTTGTGAAGTCAGTGAATGAAAACTCAGGGAATGCTTGTCCAGGTGGCTCCGTGGTAAAGAATCCGCCTGCCAGCTCAGGAGACATGGATTTGATCTGTGGGTGGGGAAGATCCCCTGGAGGAGGAAATAACAACCCACTCTAGTATTCTTGCCTGAAAAATCCCATGGACAGAGGAACCTGGCAGCTACAGTCCATGGGATCGCGAAGAGTAGGACACGACTGAATGAGCACACACGCACACGCACACACACACACACACACACACACCCTTAACAATGGCTTTTACCTGCTGAGAAAGAAGAAAGTAAAATAGACTGGTGATCTACAGGATGGAGTTTGAGAAATCCAAATGAAAATTGGGAGAGGAATAGAAAAAATATATAATTAAAGGAATGAAAATTTCCTTAGGGTTGCTTGGCAAGGCCCTCACCTACACTTCAGCTTCATGGCATCACCCAAATCCCCACCATGTGCCATTTCCTTCCTTGAATTTGCGTTCCCACCCCAGGCTGTCTGTCTCAGCCATTTCCTCAGCCTAGAAAGTTCTTCCCCCACTGATCAGATTCCACCTGCTCATCCATGAATCCTCAGCTTGAAACGGGAATCTCCCGGGGTCCCAGATGAGTTAACACTACCTGCTGTGTACCCTCAGAGCTGTTTTTTTCACCTGCTCTCTCTAAGAATGCATCACACCCCCAATGGATTCAATCTCTCTGTGCATTTTTTGATGAAACTGTTTTTCTCCTGCATCAGCCCTACAAAGCAGGGAGCGCCTCAAGTATTGCTTTGCCCAGGACATACGATGTGTTTAGATGTACATTTGATGATGGTGGAAGAGGAGGTTGGCCCAATCTAATAGACGCATCTCTGTCCTGGGAATGGTGTCTCTGGTGGTAAAGAGCTACTCTTAGTGCAGGAGACCCGAGATCAATTCCTGCGTCAGGAAGATCCTCTGGAGAACGGAATGGCGGGTGGCTCCCCACTCTAGTATTCTTGCCTGGGGAATCCCATGGCAGAGGAGCCTGATAGGCTACAGTCCGTGGGGTCACAAAGTGTCCGACACAACTGTGCGACTAGCACTTTAACTTTCTGTCCTAGGAGTAGTTGGGACAGAGCTGGGAATACTCCTGTCTTAGTTTGGAATGCCCCCACATTGACCCTGAGACAAGAATTTGGGTCCAAGTAGTTCATCTGGGAAGTGACTCCAGGAAATATGGGTGGGGGACAAGGGTGGGGAGACAGGGAAGAATGAGGAGTTGAGCAGGTTACCCTGGAGAGGCAGCTGGGCTCAACCTCTCTGGGAGCCTGTATGAAACTCACACCTCAGAGCAATCTGGAAGGAGGGGGTGAGAGACCTGGGGAATTCATCCACCTCTTCCCAGCGATCTTTGGTGGAGGGCTGCTCTCACAGGGGAATTCACTGCCTGGGTCTGTCTTAGCTTCAGAGAAAGTCCTGAGACAAAAGCGGGCCAATACAGTTTATTAATACAGGTGCCAATACAGGTTGTTAATAGATGCAGATACTGATGGTCTCAAAGACAAAGAGATGTACTATTACTATATATAAAATAATATATTTATATTTATATATAAAATAAATCAACAAGGACCTACCGTATAGCACAGAGAACTCTCCTCAATATTTTGTTAAGTAATCTATATAGGAAAAGAATTTGAAAAAGAATGGTTGTATGTGTATGTATAACTGAATCACTTTGCTGTCCACCTGAAACTGACACAGAGTTGTAAATCATTTATACTCCAATATACAATAAAAATTAAAAAAAAAAAAGACAAAGAGGGACTTCCCTGGTGGTCCAATGGTTAAGACTCCACACTTCCACTGCAGGGAGCATGGGTCAGTCCCTAGTCAGGGAACTAAGATCCTACCTTCTGCATGTGCAGCCAATAAATAAAGACAGATGTAGATACTGGTTATTCACAGGCCAAAGTTGTAAGACTCAGACTCCTGGACAAGAATGAAGATACCCCCCAAATTACTTCTGTGGTCTCCATCCTGTTAATCACAGTACATGCTCAGTAGCCTCTGACGGTTCACAACCCCATGGATTGTAGCCTGCCAGGCTCCTCTGTCCATGAAATTTTCCAGGCAAGCATACTAGAGCAGATTTCCTACTCAAGGGGATCTTCCTGACCCAGGGATCCAACCTGTGTCTCCTGCATTGGCAGGCAGATTCTTTCCCACTGTGCCACCTGGGAAGCCCGTTCTTAACCACAGAATCCTCTGTTTTTCCACATTCCTTGCTCATCATCTGAGGTTCCAGTGACAACCTTTTCTGTGCCATGGTGCCATGGTCATCCCTACTACGTATCTTATTTAGGAAACAGGTCTAGGGGGTTCCTTGGGCTGAGGAAGGGCTGTGGAACCCCTGGTCTCCCTTGTCTAACCAGAAACACTTTTACAAGTGAGGTCTTAGGATAGGGTCTTTGTGTAAGGGGTGAGGGAAGGGGGCTTTCTACAGAAGGCTCATCTCACCTATTGCCATGACTCTTACTTGCATTTATAAGAGTGACTTTTTGCCCTGAGGCTTTGGGTCTGTAGCCCTCTCTGGGGCTGATGCCAGCTAGTCCACCCCAGCAGGGCCACACCCATTATTTGAGGTTTTGGGGTGTTTTTTTTTCCATTTATTTCCCAATAGCTTAACACACTTCCTGTGTGCCAGGCACAACACCTACCACTTCACATGTGTTAATTTGTTTCATCCTCACATCCCTTTGAGGGTTCAGTACTGTTGTTATCCTTGTTATACAAAAGGGAGAACTGAGGCATGAAGTGGAAAAGTGACTTACCCACAGTCACCCAGCTGGGAAATGGTAGACTGGAATTTGAACCCATGCAGGCGTAGGTCTTAGTACTAAGCTACTTTCTTGCCGGTTGGTAAAGTGACCTGAGCCCAAAGGGTCTGTCACTCCCCTGGTGCCTCCAAGCTTCCCCACAATCCATCCTGATCTTGGGTTGTGAAATACACCGAGTATCACCCAACCATGTGCCATGGGGAAAATTTCTCTTCTCAGCCCAACATGTATTGAGTGAAAGGAAGTGAAAGTCACTCAGTTGTGTCTGACTCTTTGCAACCTCATGGACTATACAGTCCATGGAATTCTTCAGGCCAGAATACTGGAATGGGTAGCCTTTCCCTTCTCCCGGGGATCTTCCCAACCCAGGGATCGAACCCAGGTCTCCCACATTGCAGGCGGATTCTTTACCAGCTGAGCCATACAAGGGAAGCATTTATTGAGTATTAAGACCTATTTGGGGTCCTTGTAAATCATCTTTTATCCTGTGAAGCAGGTACTATTAACACTGTTTTACATATGACAAAACTGAGACCCAGCCTGTGGTCACCCTGCCAAGAAACCAACCTGGCGCTCTGTGACGACCTAGAGGAGTGGAATGGGAGCGGGGAGAGAGGCTCAAGAGGGAGGGGATATATGCATATATATGTATATATGTATCAGTCAGTCAGTTCAGTCGCTCAGTCGTGTGCGACTCTTTGCAACCCCATGGAATGCAGCACGCCAGGCTTCCCTGTCCATCACCAACTCCCGAAGCTTGCTCAAACTCATGTCCATCGAGCCAGTGATGCCATCCAACCATCTCATTTTCTGTCATCCCCTTCTCCTCCCGCCTTCCGTCTTTCCCAGCATCAGGGTCTTTTCCAATGAGTCAGTTATTTGCATCAGATGGCCAAAGTATTGGAGCTTCAGCTTCAGCATCAGTCCTTCCAGTGAATATTCAGGACTGATTTCCTTTAGGATTGATTGATTTGATCAATCAATTGTATATGTATAATTGAGTCTATGTATAATTATGGCTGATTCTCATTGTTCCACAGCAGAAACGAACACAACACTGTAAAGCAATTATCCTCTAATTAAAAAATTTTAAAGAAACCACAGCATTGAACCCTCCACCCACCTCTCTGACCCTGAAACCCAGCGTCTGCCTTCTGTTCTGGCTTCTTTCTTCCAGCATCTTGGCAACAGTTGGGACGGAGTTTGACCTAAGGACGCTGAGGGCAGTTCGAGTGCTGCGGCCGCTCAAGCTGGTGTCTGGAATCCCAAGTGCGTGAGTTTCTAACCCTGGCAAGGGGTCTGCTCAGGGGTCCTGGGAGCCCTCCATTTCCCTTCTGCAAGAAGGTCTCATAGGCGCCCTCAGATGCTTCCCTAGCCTGGGTCAGGGCAGCCTTATCTTTGGGGAAGCCCCTTCAGGGACCTCCACCCCTAGGAATGTGGCTGCAGGTCTGGGTGAGTTCCTAAAAGCCAGCCAGGAGCCTCACCCATCACCACAGCACCCATTAACTGAGCACTTCTCTATTAGGAGCCATGCTAAGCACACCCAGGACCCCATTCTATAATCACAACCCTGTGAAGTTGATCACAACCCTGTGAAGTTGATAGGACCAAAATCTCCATTTTACAGAGGAGAAAACTGAGGCTCAGGGCAGCTGAATAATTTGAGCAAAATCATGTGGCTGAGAATGGAAGAGTTAGGAGTTAGCCAGTCTGCCCCCACAGCCTGATTAATATTGGTGGCAATGATGGTTACCATTTATTGAGTGCCTACTGCATACCAGGCATGGCAGAAAGAGCTTTTTGTGTATTATCTTTTCCAATGTGTTGGCTCTTTGCATCAGGTGGCCAAAGTATTGGAGCTTCAGCATCAGTCATTCCAATGAATATTCAGGGTTGATTTCCTTTAAGATTGACTGGCTTGATTTTCTTGCTGTGCAAGGGACTCTCAAGAGTCTTTTCTTCAAGAGACCAGAGATGCCTACATCATGTTAAATCAAGTTCCATCCCAAAGCTAATACTAATAAGAATCTCTGTTTAATGACCATCTATGATATGCCAAGGGCTTTGCTAGGTATGAACCCTCTCATTTAACTGAGAGGGAGGTGCTAAGTCTCATCCCCATTTACAGATGAAGAGCCTGGTAAATTAAGATTCTTAGTTGGAGTTTCAATATTAAACTCTCAAAGATTAATAGAATGAATATATAGAAAAGTAGAAGGATATAGTAGACCCGAAAAGTACTATAAACCAATTCAACATAATTAAGATTTATATAGTTTTCACCCAACAGTAGGATACGAATTCTATTCAAGTTCTCATAGACTATAAACTGGGAGACACTGAAGAGTATCCAAGGACATAAAACAAGAAATCCTCATTTTAACCACGTAATTTGTTGTTATTTAGTCATGTCCAGCTCTTTTGTGACCAGGGATCAAACCTGTGTCTCCTGCATTGGCAGGCAGATTCTTTCCTGTTGAGCCACTTGGGAGCATTTTAACACAGACTTTCCTAAAGGTTGGTTACAGACATGGGATTTGACATCAATTCCAACCTGGGTTCGAATCCTGGCCCCGTTATTTCTCACACCTTGAGGCTGAATCCTCATTTTAAGCATGACATCCTCTGAGCTTTGCTTCCCACCTCTGTAAAATGGGGATGATTTTACACGTGTTCCTGCCTCATGGGGTTGTTGCTAAAGCCAATGAAATAATATCTGGGTTTGGTTTGGAACTAGGATGTTGACTGCTTTCTCAGGCAGAGCTGCAGCTGATGCATATGGCATTGTATGAATTAGGAAAAAGACGCCCCCTCTTGGTGGAAAAAGGTTAGAAAAAGGCACCCTGATCTGCATGAAAATCGTGCAACACCCAGGAATAGGGCTCAGAAAGCTATGAATTTCCACTTCTTACTTGCCTCAAAAGTCATCAAACAGGACAGCCTATGCCCAGTACTTTAAAAAATATTTTTAAAATAGAAGGTGGGGAATTTCCAGTGGTTGGAACTCAGTGATTTCACTGCCATGTTCACGGGGTTCAGTCCCTGGCCAGGGAGCTAAGATCCCGCAAACCAAATGGTGCAGCCGAAAGAAAACCAAAAAAAAAAAAAAAAAGGGCTTAAAA
>NW_011494937.1:1899953-1900291 GCF_000754665.1 Bison bison bison
AATATAAGGAAGGATTGTTCCTGTTATTAAAGTGAGCAGCCTCTATGTCTTCCATCCATCTTCCCTCACCATTGCCCCGTCCCGTCTCCCGCATCCCGCATGCTCTGAGTTTCCTCCGGAGGCATCTTGGGGGTGGCGTTTCAGGGTACCTTCTCACAGGCCTCTGGGGCCTCTCTCTCTCTGTGTCTCCCCAGGTTTACAAGTTGTCCTGAAGTCGATCATGAAGGCAATGATCCCCCTGCTGCAGATCGGCCTCCTCCTATTTTTTGCAATCCTTATTTTTGCAATCATAGGGTTAGAATTTTATATGGGAAAATTTCATACCACCTGCTTTGAAG
>NW_011494937.1:1900391-1942182 GCF_000754665.1 Bison bison bison
CGATCTGGTCCGAGCAGCATCATAGATTTTTTTTTTCCCAGCCTTCCTCCCCTTTCTTTTCTCCCTTGGGGACAAGCTCCTGGACAAGATCTGCAGGGCTTTGCTTCGTTCTCCTGGAAGCTGGGAGAACATCTTCCCAAAGCTAAGGCAGGCAGGGGATGAAACCGCCCCAGAGATCTTGGTTGTTGCTGGGATGTTACACTGGGGTACCTGAGAAGCTGTCCCAGGGTAAGTGGTTTATTGGGGAAGTGATCCCAGGAAACACCTTCAGGTGAGTGAGAAAGTGAGACGGGGGGGATCTAGTAACATCTAGGAACGTTATCAAGTAGGTTACCATCTTGGGCAAGGTCACCAGACCTCAGCTCCATTGGGCACCTAGGGGAAACAGGGTAGGTTGCATGCCTTAGACCCATCCCACATGAGGGGCACAGGAGCTAGGTATTTATCCACCAAATTCTGTCCGACATTGGCGGGGATTGAGCCCCTTATGGGCATTAATGCCCTGGCATAGCTGGCTGCCCCAAACGCTGGGCAGGTAAAGGCATCAAAGATATTTTCAGTGGGAACATGTAGGGGCAAAAGACAGCAGAATACAAATGCAGTGCCTACAGCCTCTGCCTAGCTACCCTGCAGCGACCCGAGACCCTAGCATGTGCTGAGTTCTGAACCTCCTTGTTGTTGTTTAGTTACCAAGTCGTGTCCAACTCTTGGTGATAACATGGACTGTAGCCTGCCAGGCCCCTCAGTCCATGGGATTTACCAGGCAAGAATACTGGAGTAGGTTGCCATTTCTTTATCCAGAGGGTCTTCCTGACCCAGGAATCGAGCCTGCGTCTCCTGCATTGGCAGGTGGATTCTTTACCACTGAGCCACCAGAGAAGCCTGAAACCTCCTTACCCTGAAGGAAGGGAGAGTTAAGGGTGACTCGTCCTAGTCTCCCCAAGAAGATGCCTTAAAACATCCCACTGGGAGTCCTGGCACCAGCCAATCAGCATCAAGCACAAACAGGATCTTGGCTCCTCCCCTCCCCACACTGTGCCACAGTCAACCCCTTAGCTTAGCGGCTTCCCTGGTGGCTCAAGTGTTAAAGAAGACCCCTGCCAATACAGAGACATGGTTTTAATCCCTGGTCCTGTAAGATTCCCTGGTCCTGTAAGATCCCCTGGAGAAGGAAATGGCAACCCACTCCAGTGTTCTTGCCTGGGAAATCCCATGGACAGAAGAGGCTGACAGACTACAGTTCATGGGATCACAAGAGTCGGACATGACCTAGAGACTAAACAATAAACAAGAAAGGATCAGGGAGGATGACTCAGGAAAAAAACCAGGAAGACCGGAAGTCACAGACTTAGTCTCTGAAACAGCAGTGAAACAGCCTGGGTGTCCCTCAGTTCAGTTCAGTTCAGTCGCTCAGTCGTGTCCGACTCTTTGCGACCCCATGAATCGCAGCACGCCAGGCCTCCCTGTCCATCACTGACTCCCGGAGTTCACTCAGACTCACGTCCATCGAGTCGGTGTCCCTAGCTATCCGTATACTCAGGGACCTAATAGCTTCTGCATTCATCTTTGACTACGTCTCCTGCTATGCAAACCTGGCTACTTGCTCTCTGAAGCCAAAGAACCAAATGAAATCAAATAAGAGGGAAGCTTGTATTTCAGTACTTGGACCATGGGCCTCCTTGCTGTGGACGGGCTGAATGACAGTGTTAGTCGTGGGTCAAGGAAACTGCAAATGGAGACAGGGGAGCCTGTGTGAGAAGGGAAGGAGGTTTCAGGCCTGCCTTATTGGGAAGATAATTCTGTCCTGGAGTGGCTTCCCATCCACCTTCTCTTCCTGGTGACCCCCAGGTAACCCAACCCTCTCCCCAGACCTCCCAGAGGGCAGGAAAACCCTGTAAGGAAGGTTTATTCAAGATGCTCTTTTTTTTTTTTTTGCTTCCTTTTTTCTTGCTCCTCCCATCTCCTTCTCTCCTGGGCTTGTGAAGTTTGCTCAATATGGGATGTCCTAATTATTTCTTTCCCCAATGAAGAAGGTGTTAATTGAGACAGAGCTATTTCTGCTCCTGGCCTCGACACCTGGGCGGAAATGCTGGAGGGAGAGATGCAGGGCAGGGCCCCTTGGAAACATCAGCCGAGAGCAGAGAAACCAGGACTCCTGGATCCTGGGTTTTTTGTTTTTGTTGGTTCTCTCTCTCTCTCTCTGTCCAGCCAAGGGGACAGAGGACTGGCTTGAGTCTAAATCAGGGTTGTAAGGGGACAGACGTGGGTGGGGCAACTGGAGGGTAGGAGGCCTTGATTTAGGGAAGATGACTGAAAAGCTCACAATTAAAAATATAAGAACGTGTGAGTAAGAGACAGATATATACAGACACCCAGGCAGCAGGTTAATTTTAAAATATATTTATAACCAAATTCCTCAGACTCTCTGGATGGTTGCTTTTCTAGAAGCAGCCCCCAGAGTGTTTCGTGATGAGGGGGCTGGCAGGTCATAATCAGGAACACCGCTGGGCATAGCTGCTGAAGGTGGTCAGATTTCTCCTGCAGACAGGTTCTCCTTACAATCAGGAACCAATTTCCTGTGTGCCCAGCACTGTGCTAACACCCAGAGAAAGGAAAGGTGGGAGAGCTTCCTGTTTTCCAAGAGCTTCCAAAATAGTTTGAGGAAACAAGATTCCTCATCTGGAACTAGTCTGTAGCAGTGCAGGTTAATGCCTGCTTTTATCTCCTCACCAAATGTGAACATTTGGAAGCTATTGTAGCCCTGAGGTGGGGAGGAGGGGCAGGAAGGGACCAGTAGACTGGCCTAATCCAAGAGAGGGGAGGGTGTTGGTGGATGGGAATTGAGCCAGACTTGGACAGAAGGTGAAAATGGAGAAGGTTTGGGACAGAGGCAACCTTCCCAACAAACCGTGGTTCTCATTCATGATAGGAGCCCATGGAATTTTCCCTTGTGCCCCGAGTCTTATGTTTAAAAGATTTTGCCTTCCAATCTGTATTCATGAAATCAGCCCCTGTACCAAGTCTGACATGAAGGGGAAAAGTATTTCCCACAACTTAAACTAGCGATTGGGATGTCAATGCTTCTTGAGTTGTAGGCATCCCTTCTGATATGGCAAATGTCATTTTGCATGGCCTAGAGTTTCTATTTAACAGGAGTCTCAAAGGCCAGTAAGATTCATGCATTCTGTGTTGGCTTATTTCTCCCTGTTTCTTGCTAAGTGGAGGTTAAGAATGGTCTGTAAACCCTGTATGTGGCATGTGCATTGAGATATATTTTTGTTTCATGGGGAGTTTACACACTCAGCTGTTTGATTTCTTATCGGACAATATCAGTCTCTAAAAATCTTCAAAAGTCTCACTTGCTGAATAGGATCCTGTCATATCTGTGGCTCTGGTCCAACGGGATGCTCTGTACACACCCAGGATGTTCTGTACTCCCCTGAGTCCGTGTTCTCGTGAAGGCATCTCCTCCCCCTCCCCTTCAACACCTTAGAATTCAGACTCAACCTTGATCACTCAGTCTGAGTTTGCCAGGAAGCTGCCTTTGGTTTCCAGCAAAAGGGGTGCCCATTGACATGTGTCTCTTTCCTTGTGACATTTTCACAATCTGCCTCTTGCTGTCTGGGGAGAAAGCTTAGCTCCTGTGCCTAAGGTGGAGCACTGCGTGTACTGGCCTCCCTCGCCCCCAGAACGGCTCCCTGAGCCCAGTACATCTCAAGAAAAAAAAAAATCAGTCAGGCTATAGAAGAATAATACAACACAGTTGACGAATTTGTGCTAATGGAAGTCTGGAAAACACTGCCCCCAACCACTTCAAAATGCACACAGCAGATTTACCAAAGTTGACTGTTGTAGGGACCTTAAAGTCTATCTCAACAGATTTCAAAGGACAGAATGATACAAAACATATCTTCTGACCACAGTGCAATTAGGCTAGAAATTGGTAACAAATAGATAACACTAAAAGTGTTTGGAAATTAAGAGACATGCTTCTTATTTGTTGATGAAATGCTAAGATGTCTGAGATTTGCTTTTAAAATATTTTAGTGTGGGGAGGGGATGTGGATGAAACAAAATTAGCCCTGAGTTGATAAATGTTGAAATTGGTGATGGGTACATGGGAATTCATTACATTACTCTATTTTTGTATATATCTGACAAATTTTTGATGCTTCTTGGTTATCCACAAATCAGAGAATAAATAATAATGGAAACTGCTGAATATTTTACTTGAACAATAATGATAATAATGCATGACAGAATTTGTGAGGTGCAGTTAAAGCTGCACTTAAAGGGCAATTTATAGCCTTAAATAACATTAATCTGTCTCAAAAGTCTAGGAAAAGAACAAAAATGGAACACAACTTAAGAGAAGAAATTAATGAAATAGAAAACAATGAATAGATCAACCAAGCCAAGCATTGGACTTTTTAGAAAAAGACTGATAAGTCCATCCTAAGAGCCATTTTCCTGCAGATTCAACAGCATTGAATGTTCACTGGCCTGTTTCCCAGAGCTGTTTTTGCTGGCCCTTTCCCCTGACTTTGCTCCTCTTCCGTTTCCTAGATGACATTCAGGGTGAGTCTCCAGCACCGTGTGGGACAGAGGAACCTGCCCGCACCTGCCCCAATGGGACCAAATGTCAGCCCTACTGGGAAGGACCCAACAACGGGATCACTCAGTTTGACAACATCCTGTTTGCAGTGCTGACTGTTTTCCAGTGCATCACCATGGAAGGGTGGACTGACCTCCTCTACAACGTAAGTGATGGGGGTGGTGGAGAGCCAGGCCCAGCCAACTCCTGAGGCTGGAGTGGAGGGACCCTGAACCAGGGAGGCAGCCAAAGGACAGCTCAATATGGCCCCAGGAGAGCCAGCCTAAGGTTCCGTCCTTTGATGATATGGGCGTCTTGTCCTCAGAACTCTTAATAGGAAAGGACCTTTGGGAGGTGAGAATCTAGAGGGCACACAGATGCTGAATAATTTTTAATTGCACAAGTTTTTAAGTATAATTTTAGATTTTTGAACATGTAAAGGTGGCGTGAAGTTAAAAACCAACGTAGAGGAAAGACAGAGACGTGTCTTGGACACCTGTCCAAAGGGATTCTGTGCTGGAGCTCTTGCTAACTCTCCTCCAGCTGTGCCCCTCCCTATGGTGCTGATGGGAACTGGTGCCACCACCCCTCCACTTGCTAGATCATATTTTGGGTCATCTGAGATCCTAGCATTCCCTGCCCAAGCTTAGATTCCATGAACTTGGATTCTTCCATGAGTACCCTTGTATCCCCTGAGGTCTAAGAATGTCCTTGGGGTAGCTGTTGGCACAAATGCGGCTGGAATGTGGACATGCAGATTGGCACGTCCAGGCATGTGTGTGGAGCCCTCCCTCCCCTGCCCCCAGGTGGAGGCCATGGTCAAGGGGCAGGGAAGCCTGTCCCCACCCCTTAACCCAGTGCAGTCATCCAGACTCTCAATTCTAGACTGACCTTCCCAGTGCTTATGAAGGTATGTTTGTGCAGAAGCATAGAGCATGTTTTATTTAGTAGTTTTTAAATATTCACACATATTATGTGGGCCTCAGTTGGTTCTCTTGTCCTCAGTCTTGAAAATGTTAAGGACAGGTCTGAAAGGATGTGCACGCCTCCCTGCCTCCCATTCTACCCTGTTCCCTGTCCCCCATCCCTGGACAGTTACATACATCACACACTGCACAACCGCATCTTGGGAGTGTCATTCATATTATAGACCACATAGATTTCTACCATTATGTCCATATGTCCATTAGACAAATCTAAAGGATGTGGGGAAAAGCCATGGTGGCCTAGTTTGCCTAAAGACCTGGCCTGAGCATAGCATCTCTAGGAACAGACAGCAACTTGGAGATCGTCAGGAGCTTTCTTGGGTCAGGTTGTGTCACGGGGTTGGACATCCAGAAAGAGGTTCAGAGGAAGACAATGGGAATGTGCTCAGTGGTGGGTGAGGAAATGTGAGCAGGACAACAAATTTCCAGAGGGTTCTATAGTTGGAAGAGCCACTGTCTGAGGAGATACTTACCCTGGAAGCTTCGAGCTGAACCACCTTGAGAGACGCAAGCTCAGGGGAAACAGTTGAAAGAACAGAGTTAGGCATCAGGCTGCCTGGGTTCCCTTCCCGACCCCACCACTTCCACGCTGTGCAACCTTGGGCAAGTCGCTTGCACTCTCTGTGTCTCCGTTTCCACATGTACAAAATGAAAAGCACAATCCTACCTACAGGGCACAAGGACTCAGTAAAAGTGAATATATGTGAAGCATTTAGAACCATGGCTGTAGGTAAGCTCTCTATAAGCCAAATTTTCCACCCCAACAGGCGCTCCTTTTTAGAAATATATGAATTTTTCATTGTGAAAACTCTGGCAGCAACTGAGGAAGTGAGGTGAGCCATTGGGTCCCACTTTGTTACCCGCTCTCACCCCACTGGTAACTGCCGCAGAGTAGCCATCTAGAACTTGCCATGCAGTTATATCCTACCTTCATGCTTTGGTAGAAACCCGAGCAGGAATTTGAGCCTGATGTGAGCCAAGAGCAGTAATAAAGTACCACACTGAGTGGCTTAAAACAACAGACATTTATTACCTTACAGTATGGAGGCCAGAAGGTGTTAGCAGGGCCAGGCACCCTCCAAAGGCTCTCAGGGAGAATTCTTCCTCGCCTCTCCCATCTTCCGGTGGCTGCCAACAATCCTTGGCATTCTTTGGCTTATTGATTCTCTGTCCTCCTCTTGAATATCCCATCTGCACAGGGCCATCTTCTTATAAGGACACTTATCGTGTTGGACTAGGGCCCACCCTACTCCAGTATAATGTCATCTTAACTAATTACATCTGTAATGACCCTATTCTTCTTTAAAAAAAATTTTTTTTCTTATGTGATTTTTTGGCTGGCTGCACTGGGTCTTCACGGCCGTGAGCAGGCTTTTCCTAGTTGCAGCACAGGGGCTTCTCATTGCAGTGGCTTCTCTAGTTCTGGAGCACAGGCTCTAGGGCATGAGGGCTTCAGTAATTGTGGCGCGTGGGCTAGTTGCCCCATGGCATATGGAATCTTTCAGGACCAGGGATCAAGCCTGTGTTCCCTGCATTGGAAGGTGGATTCTTAACCACTGGACCACCAGGGAAGTTCAACCTTATTTCGTAAATAAGGTCACATCCTGAGGTCGTAGAGGTTAGATTTTCAACTTATCTTGGCTGGGGGGCGGGGGGTGGGGCAGTGGTGAGGGGGAATTGCATAATTCAGTTCATAGATCTCCCAAATAAACTACTTGCACTTGAACCCTTGTCTGCTGCTGCTGCTAAGTCGCTTCAGTCATGTCCAACTCTGTGCGACCCCATAGATGGCAGCCCACCAGGCTTCCCCCGTCCCTGGGATTCTCCAGGCAAGAACACTGGAGTGGGTTGCGATTTCCTTCTCCAATGCAGGAAAGTGAAAAGTGAAAGTGAAGTCGCTTAGTTGTGTCCAACCCTCAGCGACCCCATGGACTGCAGCCCACCAGGCCCCTCCATCCATGGGATTTTCCAGGCAAGAGTACTGGAGTGGGGTGCCATTGCCTTCTCCAGAACCCTTGTCTGGGACTTCCTAAATTAAGACAGTCCACCTCCCATGGGAGGAAGGCTTAAGAAGAAAGGGATATATGTATACTTATAGCTGATTCATGTTGTCATACAAGCAGAAACTAACAAACATTGTAAAGCAATTTTACTCCAATTGAAAGTAAATTTATAAACAAAAAAAAGAAAAGACAACTCCTCAACCCAAAATACAACCACTAGGATCACTCATTGCTAAGGGCAGAAGCTAAGGTGGGATCTTTGAGTTTCTGCTTAGTGAAGACAGAGCTGTTGCTTTTCCAGACTCATCTGAGCCCTGCCCATGTGCTCTGCCATCTGCCAGGCCTGCCCTAGGACACGCCTAGCTCCATCCGGCCACAGGCAGGAGCAGTGTCTGGACTCTTTGTCCTTTATCTTGTGCTGGAGCCAAGCCCGTGGGCATGGCCTTACCAGCCATTGTCAGGTGACATCCATGGGAGAGTCCGGAAGCACCTGCTTCAAGCATTTTAGAATTCACAGGCATGGAGGCCAAACATCTCTTTTCTTTTCTCAACATTGAAATCCATTTGTTTATTCCATAATTACTTATCTTTAATTATTATTTTTAAAATGTAACTAATTAATTTATTTTCAGCCAACTTGGGTCTTTGTTGCTGCACGCACCTTTTCTCTAGTTGTGGTGCCTGGGTTTCTTATTGCGGTGGCTTCTCTCATTGCAGAGCATAGGCTCTAGGGCATGCAGGCTCAGTAGCTGTGGCTCACGGGCTTAGCTGTTCATGGCATGTGGACTCTTCCTGGACCAGGGATTGAACCCATGTCCTCTGCATTGGCAGGGGGATTCTCAACCACAGAGCACTAGAGAAATCCGATAATTACTTACTGAATGTCCAGTGTGTGCCAGGGAAATGATCAGGTGATCAGGGATAGCACAATGAAGAAGAGAGACAAAAATCTCCACCCTTGTTGGGGAGACAGATGTGACCAATAAACGTTGGTAAATAATAAACTACTCAGAATGTGGAAGATAGACCTTAAGCAAGTGTATAATGTGGGACATAGTGACTTGACCCGTTGTCCCATGAGGACCACAGCAGCATGAGAGGACAAGCGATGGGGTGCAGGGGCCAGTTTAGGTCAGGCAATCAGGGAGGGCTTCTCAGAGGAGGGGACGTTTCCACAGAGAAGAGAGTCAGGCAGATGTTTTGGAGAAGAGCGTTCTTGGCTGAGGGAACAGCAGCTCACCTCATGGTATGTTGGGGCCCCGTCCAGGTTTTTCTATTTTTCAGTTTATCTCTTTTCTTTCCCACTTGATTTCCCAGTTAAAGTGCTTTTAGAAAAAGCCTAACCTTAAGTAATCAGAAACACTGTCGAAGATTTATATCAGGATGTGCACCCCAGCATTATCTGTAAAAATAGAACAAAACTGGAAGCAACTGGTTAAATACCGTATGGTCCCTCCATATGATGGAGTATCATGTCGTCATTAAAAATCATCTGTTTGGAGAATATTTAAGGATTCAGGGAAATGCTCACCATATATAATGACAAGTAAGGGGAACTGATTCTTTTAAAAAGAACCAAGGTGTGCATGCTGTGCTAAGTCACTTCAGTTGTGTCCAACTCTTTGTGACCCAATGGACTGTAACCCACCAGGCTTCTCTGTCCATGGGATTCTCCAGGCAAGAATACTGGAATAGGTTGCCATGCCCTCCTTCAGGGGATCTTCCTGACCCAGGGATCGAACCAGTGTCTCTTAGGTCTCCTGTGCTGACAGATGGGCTCAGGCTAACATTGCAAAATACCATAGACAGGGCAGCTTAGACAACAAAAGTGTGCTTTCTCATAGTTCTGGAAACTAGAAGTCCGAGATCAGGGTGCCAGCATGGTCCAGTTCTGGCGAGGGCTCTCTTCCTGCTTGCGGATGGCTGCCTTCTCACTGTGCCCTCTCATGGTGAGGGGGGAGAGAGAGAACAAGCTCTCTGGGATCTCTTTTTACAAGGACACTAATCCCATCATAGGGGTCCCACTCTCCTGACCTCCTATAACCCTAGTCACCTCCCAAAGACACCATCTAAAAACTGCCATTACATCAGGGATTCAACTTATGAATTGTGACATAGTTCAGTCCATAGACCCTTATAATCTCAAGTGTATAATCTTGAAAATATAAGGGAAAAAAAGACTGAATCCACTGTACCAAGATGGCATCTAGGTAGTGGGACTTGGGAATCTTTTTCTTGATACTTCTCTATATTGACAAATTTGTCTACAATGAGCACAACTGACTTTTTAAAACTTTTTTATTTTATGTTGGAGTATAGCCAATTAACAGTGTTGTAATAGTTTCAGGTTGACAGAAGGGGCTCAGCCATACATATATGTGTATCTTTTCTCCCCCAAACTCCCCTCCTATCCAGGCTGCTACATAACATTGAGCAGAGTTCCATGTGCTATACAGTAGATCCTTGTTAGTTATCCATTTTAAATATAGCAGTGTGAACATGATTGATTTTTATCCTCTTTTTTATTGAAGGATAGTTGATTTACAGTATTGCATTAGTTTCAGATGTTCAGCATAGTGATTCCATTATTTTTTGCAGATTGTATTCTATTTTAGGCTATTATAAGATATTGAATATAATTCCTTGTTCTATACCATAAATCCTTGTTGCTTATCAATTGTGTGTATAATAGTTTCACAATTTACTTTTATAATCAGGGAATATATTTAAATTTGTCTTGCTCAGTGTTTAGGAGGGAAGAGAGATGTTTTGGTTACTTAAAGACCAGGAGATGGGAAGAAAGGGCAAGAGAGAGCATTTTCTGGGTGCCCACTGTATTCTGGGTGTTTTTATTTACATTACCTGTTCAGAGAGAGTACACACAAAAATAAATAAATGACTTCTTGATTCACGTAACAGTAATAAGTAGTCATCTTATTACTTTATTATTAAATTAACAGAATAAGTAAAGAAGGGACAAATCTTTACAGAAGAATTCCATCCCTTTCTCCAGGGGATCTTCCCAATCCTGGAATCAAACCCAGGTCTCCTGCATTGCAGGCAGATTCTTTACTTGGGAAAGTGAAGGGTTAACTTTTTCAATGTAAATTCAGACTCCCTAGTTTCTGTTCTCAGACCCCAAAGGATTCCCACCCCAGTTGAGACTGAGAGAATCTCACAGAGACTTCTTTGGTTACAGTGGCTAGGAAAACCCTCCAGGGAGGTGATAGTTTAGCAAGTAACTCAAGTTCTTGCAGTCTGTGTCTGGCTCAGCCCCCACCACAAGTTACCAAGTCCAAAATGTCAAGAGTGTTGATGTTGAGAAGCCCTGCTCTAGAGGACCAGGGATCCTTGGAGATGGGCCACTGGGGCATCCCTGAGCATGGTGGACCTATCTCCATTAGGATTTTGTGGTAGGGTAGGAAGACGATCAGCCCTGGGATTTCTTTGGAAGGAATGATGCTGAAGCTGAAACTCCAGTACTTTGGCCACCTCATGCCAAGAGTTGACTCATTGGAAAAGACTCTGATGCTGGGAGGGATTGGGGGCAGGAGGAGAAGGGGACGACAAAGGATGAGATGGCTGGATGGCATCACTGACTCGATGGACGTGAGTCTGAGTGAACTCCGGGAGTTGGTGATGGACAGGGAGGCCTAGCGTGCTGCGATTCATGGGGTCGCAAAGAGTCGGACATGACTGAGTGACTGATCTGATGTGCCTATCCAAGCCCAAAGACTGCAAAGGCAGGTATATGTTGAAATTCTGTGCCAGAAGTGTAGTCCAAGTCATTTTTAACTGCTAGAGAATGAACCTCAGTCAACATAGCCAGCTCCCTTGTCCTGAAGCCTCTGAAGGACCCACATGGCTCCAGTGCCCACTGGACAAGCCTCATTGCTGGACCTTCCTGGGGACCAATCTGGATCTGAGCAACATACTGGAATAATAGTGAATTATCAGCCATTTCATCTATGCCACATTATTCTAGGTGTTTCTCTGTGCACCACCTGTGACTCCTGTGGTAGAGTCTTAAATATCCCCATTTTACAGATGAGGAAACTGAGGCCCAGAGCCACACATATGGAGTTAAGGTTGGAATCCAGCTCTGACTCAGCACTGGCTGCCTTGGAATCTGCCATTTGCCGCCTCCTGCAGCAAACAGGCTGGAGGACTGGCTCTCTGAGCTCAAGGGGGTGGGCCGGGGGAAGCCCAGGAGGGCTGCACTGGGGCCGTTTGCTAGAGCATTGTGTGCTGCTTGAGCAACAGGCAGTCTCATTTCACAGGGACCCCCTCACCATATGTGCCTGCATGACTCAAAAAAAAAAAAAGAACAGAAATCACCCCACCCTACGCAGAGGACATCCCCAACATGTTCCTCATCATCTGGGCCAAAGTAGAGTGGGAGTGCGGTGTGGGTGATGGGACCTGCCCTCTTTTGGTTGCTACCCGGGCAGGAAGCTAAAAGACTGGGGTCCTGGCAGACCCAGTACATCTAAAGTTAACATTTTGCCATTTGCTGAGAGCCTACAGCATCCATCCCTACATCTTCCTTTTATCATCAACTGATCCATAAAACAGCCTCATGGGACTTTGCTGGTGTCCAGTAGGGAAGACTCCGTGCTGCCAATGCAAGATGCCTGGGTTTGATCCCTGGTCAGGGAACTAGATCCCACCTGCTGCATCTAAGACCAAGTGTAGTCAAATAAACAAATGAATATTTTTAAAAAGTCATGCGGGGAGATATTTTTAGGTCCATCTTCCAGATGAGGAAACTGAGGCCCACAGTGATGCAAGGACCTGTCAAGATCCCCTAGTCAGAGTGGTGTAATCAGGATTCAAACCCAGCGCTGGGCATTAACTACTACACTCCCCTGGTGGTGGTGTTTAGTCAGTAAGTCATGTCTGACTCTGTTGAACTCCATGGACTCTAGCCCGCCAGGCTCCTCTGTCCATGGGATTCCCCAAGCAAAAATATTAGAGTGGGTTGCCATTGCCTTCTCCAGGGGATCTTCCTGACCCAGGGATCAAACCCTCATCTCCTGCATTGCAGGCATATTCTTTACCACTGAGCCACTCCCTCCCTCTCTCTAAAAACTCCCTTTCTCTTTTTCTTTTTCCCTCTCTGTCTGTGTCGCTCTTCACTCTTGGTCTCTGTCTCTTTCTACATCTTTCTCTCTCGCCCTTTCCTTTGTTCACTTATTTCTCTCTCTCCGTCCCACTTCTCTGTACTTTTCTTTGTGGCTCTTACTCTCTGTTACTCTCTCAGTGTCAATTAGGAAAGCGACAAAGCTGTGCTTAGTCGACAGTTAAAATGCCAGTCACGAATGGTAGAAACTAATCCTTGACCTCAGCCCTTGTTAATTCATAGATGTTCATCTTGGCCAATATCAAAGCATCAGATCTCGGCAAGGGGGGCGGAGGGGGCACTTTGGATTACACATTCACACAACAAACACTCATTGGATGTGTACTGCATACAGGCAATTTTCTGTGCAGCAAGAGGAAGAGACAAAAATCCCTTTTTGGAGGGGAGTTGACATTTTGGGGGGAGAAGCAAGCTGTCAACAAGATAATTAAGAAATGTTTATATATATGGCAGAATCTTTAATATTTTAGGCTTTGTGGGTCATGCAGTCTCTGTCACAACTACTCATTCTGCTTTCGTAGCACAAAAGCAGCCACAGAGAAGATACATAATGAATGGGCATGACTGTGTGCCAAAAAACCTTTAATTTACAAAAACAGGTGACTAGCCCTTGGGCAGCGGTTTGCTGACTCTGAGACAAATAAAGCAGTAGAAGTGTTGTGGACCCTCAAGGTGAGAGGTTGAAGCTCTTCCAATAAGACCTGAAAGAAGTGAGGAGGGTCCATACAGGGATGTGAGGAAAGAGAGACCCAGGTGGACAAGACAGCCAGTGCAAAGGCCCTGAGGTAGCAGTGTTTCTGGCATTTGTGAAGAGCAGCGAGGTGGCCCATGTGGCTGGAAGTGAAGGAGTGAGGAGCAAGGGAGCTGAAGAGGCCAGAAAAGGTGATGGGAGACCTCAGAGACAGAAAGGCCACATAATTTACCACCCAAACAAAGACCGTTTTGAGGGTGAATGGAGGAAAGGAGGGCTCAAAAAATAATTAGCAGGCATTGCATGATTTAATAACAGGCATAAACTGGGGTTTCACTGGTGGCCCAAGGCAGTAAAGAATCTGCCCGTAATGCAGGAGACCTGGGTTTGATCCTTGGGTCGGGAAGATCCCCTGGAGAACGGAACGGCTACCCATTCCGATACTCCTGCCTGAAGAATCCCATGGACAGAGGAGCCCAGTAGACTACAGTCCATGGGGTCACTCAGTCAGACACGACTGAGAAGCTAACACTTTTTCATAAACTGGGACAGAAATAGAACCTCTCTCATGGCACCTTGGGGCTCTGGGTCTTTCATGGTCAAATCCACTCCATTCTTTTGTCCCACATCTTTGTCCATTTCTCTGTTGATGGACATTTAGGGTTGATTTCCATTTGTCTCATAATTAGTGACTGACTCATTGTGATCCCATGGACTGCAGCCCACCAGGCTCCTCTGTCCGTGGAATTCTCCAGGCAGGAATACTGGAGTGGGTAACCGTTTCCTTCTCCCATTGATCTTCTCGACCCAGGAATCAAACCCGGGTCTCCTCCACTGCAGTCATATTCTTTACTGTCTGATCCACCAGCATCTTTTCATGTGAAGTGTGGCTTCTTTATTCTTTATTGGCATATAGTTGCTTTACAATGTTGTGTTCATTTCTACTATATAGCAAAGTACATCAGCTATACGTATACATATACTCCCTCTATTTTGGATGTTCTTCCCCTTTAGGTCACCACAGAGCACTGAGCAGAGTTCCCTGAGCTCAGAACATATACAACAGATTCCCATTAGTTGTCCATTTTATACATAGTAGTGTATATATGGGCTTGACAGGTGGCTCAGTGGGTAAAGAATCCTCCTGCCAGTGCAGGAGACACAAGGGACGTGGTTTCAACCCCTGAGTCAGGAAGATCCCTTGGAGTAGGAAATGGCGCCCCACTCTAGTATTCTTGCCTAGAAAATCCCATGGACAGAGAAGCCTGGCAGACTACAGTCCATGAGGTGGCAAAGAGTCGGATATGACTGAGCACAGCAATACAGCAGAGTGTGTATATGTCAACCCAAGTCTCCCAATCCATCACACCCTCTTTTCCCCTTGGTAACCATACATTTGTTGTCTAAACCACCCCATTCTTATCCTTTATGCTGGGGAGTTGGGTGTTCTTTTGGGCTGAGAGTTGTTTGGTTGTTTTGAGGGGGCTTATTTTTGCATCTTCTATACTTTTTCTGAATGAACCATGCCCAAAATATTAGAGGAAAATAAGCCATAAACCAGAAGGCACTTAAGGATTTTACTGGGACTCAGCCATTAATTTGTTTGATGAGTATTTATCGAGTGCTTGCGAAGCACCAGGCGCCTCACTAGGTACCAACAGTGCTGAGATGAATCAGTATTTTCCCTCTTCTTTAAGACTCTCTTGGGCCAATTTTTCTAAACAGAAAATACTATGTAAGTGCAGTGAATGAGTGAGATAGAGAAAAAATCAGTCGGATGCAAGCCAGGATGATGGGTCTAGTCACAGCCATGCCATCCACACTGTGTGTGAGCCAGGCAAATCGTAGCATCTTCCACAGCCTCGGTTTCCCCCATCCACTGGGTGTGGAGACTGTGGGAATCGAGGGGTGTTTTGTCAGCTCAAACAAGCTCTACTAGAGTGAGAGAGGTTGTCCCACCTGCCTCTCCAATGCCAGCAGAGCTACACTACCTCTGAGACTCTGGGTAGAATTCTTTTTTGCTTCTTCCAAACTTCTTGTGGTGACTATCAACCCTTAGCCTTCTTTGACTCACAGCTGCATCCCTCCAGCCTCTGCCTCCATCGTTACATGGCTATGTGTCCCTGTCTTCACCTGCTGTTTTCCTTTTCTTTTCTGAATATTATTTTTATTTTATTTCTTTATTTTTGTCTGCACTGGGCCTTCCTTGCTGTGCATGGACTTTCTGTACTTGGATGTGTGGGCTTCTCACAGCAGTGGCTTCTCTTGTGAAGCATGGGCTCCAGGTGCACGGGCTTCAGTACTTGCAGTGCATGGGTTTAGTTCCCTTGTGGCATGGGGAATCTTCCCAGACCAGGGATCAAACCTGTGTCCCCTGCATTGGCAGATGGATTCTTAACCACTGGACCCCCAAGGAAATCCCTGTTTTCCTCTTCTTAAGAGGACACCAGTCCTATTGGACTAGGGCCCACGACCATGACTTCATCTTAACTTGATAGCAGCTGTAGAGACCCTGTTTCCAAGTAGGGTCCCATTGACAGGTCCTGGGGGTTAGGATTTCAACATACCTTTTGACAGGATACAATGTAGCCCACAACAGGGATCTCGGACATGAGACCTGACCTCCATTTGCCTCAGTTTCCTCACCCAGGAAAATGGGAAGGATCACACACCACATTTTGTGAGAGGATCAAATGGGCTCCGGTAGGCTGAGGCCCTGGCATCGTGAGTGTCTTTTATGCCAGGCAGCATCACGGGGCCAGGTGCTTTAAGGGCATCAGGGAGCTGGGGTGTAGGCAGATCCCAGGATGGAGGGGCTGGCTTGGGACCAAGGGACCTCAGCCACTTCTCCCCCATTCAGGCCTGCCCTCCTCCGCCCACCCCCCACCACTCTGTCTCCATGCCAAATCTGCCTCCTGAGACAGCCCAGACTTTTTTCATCTGTTGGCCAGTGCAGGCTTTCCCTTCTAGGCTATATTTAGCCCCAAGAAATGGGAACAAAATGCCTCAGCCGCTGCAGCACTGGAGGGGGAAACACAAAGCCAGTTCTGCCTTCTGTCCAGTCCTTTCTGCTGACCCTTTTCTTTCTTCCAGAACCTTCCAGAAGCAAAGCATTAGAACTCTGTTAGAACGCAAGTGTGAGCTGGGACTGGCACATTCATTGTCCCCAGAACCTGTCTGTGTCCATGATGAAAAAAGTTGGCTTTTTTGGTTTGTTTTCTTTCTTAATTATTGTGACGAAATAAGTATAACCTAAAATTTACCATCTAATCCATTTAGGTGGCCACTTCATTGGCATTAAGTGCATTCATGTTGATATAAATTGTCACCACTGTCCATCTCCAGAACTTTCTCACCTTGCAGAACTGAAACTCTGTCCTCGTTAAACACTAACCCTCTGTCCCCCTCCCCCAGACCCTGCCCACCGTTCTACTTTCTGACTCTGAATTTGACAAATGTGGGAACTTCATATGAGTACAATCATATAGTTTTTATCCTTTCATGTCTGGCTTACTTCACTTAGTATAGTGTCCTCAGGATTCATCCACACTGCAGCATGTGTCAGAATCTCCTTGCTTTTTTAAGGTAAAATTGACTTTGTTTGAAAAAAAAACTTTGGGGGAGGTTCAAGTGAAATCAATATACAGAACACTTCACAAATCATAAGCAAGGAGCTTGATAAATTTTTACAAACTGGACTCGTGGGTATAACCAGCACCCAGAATCAGGAAACAGAGCGTTCTCAGCCTCGAGAGCTTCTCCTCTTGCTCTCTCCTCAGTCACTACTCTCTCCAAAGGATACTCCATCTAGACCTCAGATATCATCAGCTTGTTTGCCTGTTTTTGTATTTTACATGAATGGAATCTTACATATTGGGCTGGCCAAAAAGTTCTATTGGGTTTTCTGTAACATCAGGTGGAAAAACCCGAATGAGCTTTTCGGCCAACCTAATACATGCTCTTTTCTGTCTGGCTTTTGCTGGAGGCCAGGTCTGTAAGGTTTCATGTGATGAATGGCGGTCTTCATTGCACAGTATTCCATTTATTTATTTTCTCTCTTGTTGACAAGGATTCAGATTGTTTCCAATGTGGGGCTGTTATGAAGATCACCACTATGAACATTCTTACATATATCTTTGGCATAGACAGGTTCACATTTCTGCTGGATAATATCCCAGGGGTGCCATGTTCAGGTCATAGTGAAGGTCCATGATTAATTTTAGTAGAAATTCCCATCCCATTTCAAAATGGTTGGACTATGTGTGATGGATTGAATTGTGCCTTCTCCCAAATTCACATGTTGAAGCTCTAACCCTTAGTACCTCAGAATATGACTTTATTTGGGAATGGAGTCATTGCAGGAATAATTGGTAAAGATGAGGCCATTAGGATGGGCCCTAATCCAATGTGACTAGTGTCCCTATAGAAAGGGGAAATTTGGACACAGAGGCAGACATGCACAGAGAGAGAAAGTCATGTGTTGATGAAGACAGAAATCAGGGTGATGCATCTACAAGCCAAGGAACCACCAAAGGTTGTAGCAACCCACATACCAGGGGAAAGGCATCGAACACATTCTCCCTCAGAGCCTCTAGAAGGAACCAACCATGCTGATACCCTGATCTTGGGTTTCTGGCCTCCAGGACCAGTAAATTTCCATTGTTTGAAGCCACTCATTTGGTGGTTCTTTGTTACAGCAGCCACAGGAAACTCATACACCATGTTACCCTCCACTGACAGCATGCGAGTGTTCTAGTTCCTTCACAGACTCACCAGCACCTGGCATTGTCAGTCGTTCGCATTTTAGCCTTTCTGCAGGGCAGCAGTAGCACTGAATGTGCGTTTAAAGGTGAGCTTTTAAAGCCACATTTGGGGGCCCCACATTCTGCAGATGTCACAGAGCTGATGAAGCACCAGAAGGCTTCCCACTAGGACTGGGGTTAAGTCCATAGGCTCTGGGGTCCGGCCACCTGGTTCAAATCCTGTGTCCACCACTGTCTAGCTCTGTAAGCTCAGGCTTCAGTTTTGACTTCATGGGGCTCGTTTTCCACAATTCATGACAATAACATAGGGACATCATGAGGATTAAATGAGTAAATAAACCAGCATCAGTAATATGCTTAGAAGGGTGTCTGGCACAAACAAAAAAAGTACTAAGTGCTGGATTTTATGTTTCTTTCTTTCTTTAGTCTTGATTTTCTTCCCCTCCTAACTTCCTCCTTGGCATAGTGTCCTGTTCTCCCAGAGAGGAATGTTCTATTTGTGGACAATCCTCCCCCTTGAGAATTGACTAGATAGGCTTTTCTGGCAATTTTTCTGTGGTTGACATTGATGCTGCAGGCAATAGAAGTGGAGGACACTTGAGGAAAAGTTTCATGGTCCTGCTGTCTAGCTTGGTGATTAAACCTAACTCTCAGACCTTGCCACCATGCACCTCCTCTCAAGGGAGACAGTACGACTGGGAGAGAGGGAGGGAACTAAGGGTTTATTTCTACACTTCAGTGGGGTTTTCCCCTCCTGCTACTGGAGTTTGGTGTGGGGAGTCCTCCTGAGTTTCATGCTGGTTTTTGGTCCCCTGAAAACCTGTGAGTCGGAGGGAGCTTTGTCCTTCCAGTGGTACCTCTGTAGTTTCCCCCACTGGTTGATCTTGTGCTCTCTTCCCCTCTCTGGGCTACCAGGACTCTAGGACTCCACAAGCCAAGGGCATTTGAGAACAAAGCCCCTGGAGAACCAGAGCTACCCCTCCACCTTTCAGGTCATACCTAAGTCCCACTCTGTACTCACCTGCTTTCCTTCCTCACCCCTCGTAGAGCAACGATGCCTCAGGGAACACTTGGAACTGGTTGTACTTCATCCCCCTCATCATCATCGGCTCCTTTTTTATGCTGAACCTCGTGCTGGGTGTGCTTTCTGGGTAAGTCTCTGCTGCTCCTCCCATCCCACTCCCCAACGCCATCTTTTCCCCAGGAAGATGCCATGAAAACTTTGTTTTCATTCTCCAGGCACAGAATAGGTCTCTTCTCTTGCTTTGGGTTATTGGTGCATTATCAGCAATCCATGTACAGATGCTCAAATTGTGTACTTCTGGGGACACCCAGTGAAAAGATTCATGGGAACTGAAATCCAACCCAGGCTTCATTCACTAAGCTTCACCCCTGGCACTGAGCTACTTCCAAAAGGTAGCTCAGTGATTTTTTTTGAAGGTTTTCTCAAATTTTTCAGACCCACAACACAAAACACAAGAAAATTCTATAGAGTTTTAATTTCTATAATTTACATTTAAAAAAAATAACAGGTTGGGTTTTCCCCGTCCCTTATTTTCCAAATATAAAATTGTAGCTTACAATCAAACATGCATTTTCATAACACACATTGTACCCTACCCCCAAGATTGTTTATCTGGCTTCATCATAAATGAGTTTAATTTTTCTTACTACAAGCCTGGGGATTGGTTTGCTGGCTCCATGGTGTCGTGATAGACCCCAGCTTCTTCTAGCTTTCCATGCTGACATCCTTATTAGAGACTTTAAATCTCATGGGATTCTTTATGGTCTCAAAATGGCTACTTCATACTCACAAGATAGGCATCTCACACTCTAAACAGGAAGAGGAAAAAGGGAAACCTGAAGGGTCCTATATCATGGAAGTGAGATTGCCACAGAAATCTTCAGCTTATGTGTCACTGGCATAACTTAAAAAAGGGATGAAACTATTCTTTAGCCAAGAATACAGAGAATGAGAATGGGGTTTACAGCCAGCAGTGGTTGGCATGACATGGTTTATGGTTTTGTGGGGTTTTTTTCTCTAACTGGGTGTAGTTGGTGGGAAACGTGGGAAGCTGGCAGAAATGCCCACTCCTATAGTATTCTAATCTTCTCCCAGAAGACCTGATTCCTCTTGTTTAAATGCACCGCCCTCCAGGGATTCTGAATCCCCAAACACACACACGCACACACTCCCTAAAATTTCTGAAACAGCCAGACCTGACTCTCCTGCGCTTCTTCAGGGAGTTTGCCAAAGAAAGGGAGCGGGTGGAGAACCGGCGGGCATTTCTGAAGCTGAGGAGGCAGCAGCAGATTGAACGAGAGCTCAATGGGTACATGGAGTGGATCTCAAAAGCAGGTGAGGCCCTTTCATCCTGGGGTCCAAGAACTGAAATCTCATGTCACGGAGCACAGTGAGAGTCACGCATGCAGTTTGGAGATGGATGAGGGGAGGGGACAGAGGATCTGAACTGGTAGTCCCGATGTTTAGCAACAGGAATCCAGAGAGATGAAGCCAGGACATGACGTAACATTATACTTGAGAGCTCTAAAACCAGACATTGGTTTAGATCCCCACTCTGCCACCTCCTAGCAATGCTCCTCACTGCCCTGTGCCTCAGTCTCCCAGCCTGTTAAACAGAGATCATGATAGTACCTACCTCATAAAGCTGTTGAGATGTCCCTAAGGTAATCTAAGCTAAGTGCTTGAACTTCCCTGGCTGTCCAGTGGTTAAGACTCCACACTCCCACTGCAGGGAGCATGGGTTCAATCCCTGGTCAAGGAAGATCCTGCATGCCAAGTGGCTCAGCCAAAAAAAAAAAAGAGAGAGAGAGCAGTACCTAACATACTGTAGGTATTGTACATGTTTATTTGTTTGGTAATTCAGACAATTATGGGGAACCTGCTGTATGCCAGACAGTGTTCTAGACACTGAGATTTGGTCTCTGCCTGCAGGGCTCTGATAGTCTAATGAGAGAGACAGAAAATAACCAAATACACATAATATTGGGTGTTGCTAAATGCTGAGAGGAAAAATAAAACAGGGTAGGAGGCAGGAAAGAGAGACAGCAGGGTGATCAGAGAGGGTCTCTCTGAGGAGGTGACCTCTGAGCAGAGACCTGGAGGAAGTGAATAAGGAAGCCCTGTGGATGTCTCGGGGAGGGGCCTTCCCGCCAGAGGGAACAGCAAGTGCAAAGGCCCTGGGGTAGGAGCAGAGTGGAGTCACAGCAGGGAAGCCAGTGGGGCTGGGGCAGAGTGAGGGGAGAGCAAGAGGAAAGGAGGACTGGGAGGTGACAGGGGTCAGGTCAGGCAACATCTTATAAGTTATGGTTAGGAGGTTGGTTTTGATTTTGAAGCAGATAGGGATGATGTTGGCATTACAATGTTGCTTAAGTGGGGCTGGGAGTCAAAAGCAAGTTAGCAAGCACATCTCTGGCTGATAGAGTTGTCACTCAGCAAGGGAAGACTGGAGTGCCTGGGAGAACTCTTCTCCTTTCCCATCCAAGGGAACCCATCCCCAGGAGAGTCCTCCAGATGCTGGAGCGTAAATTAACTATGTGCTCTTGCTCTTCAGAAGAGGTGATCCTCGCCGAAGATGAAACTGATGGGGAGCAGAGACATCCCTTTGATGGTAACTGCTCTGAACCTGGCTTGGGGGTTGGGATGGGTCCCAGGGAACACAGGGGGAACCAGAGCTGGGGGGATGGGTTGCTTCTTTTTGAGGGGCCTCCAGGGGATGGATGTTCAGGGCCCAAGTGATGCCAAGAACTAACACAAGACTGGGCCGGGCTCAGGAAGATATGGAGAATGGTGAGACTGTTTCCTCAAGGAATTTCAGGACTTTGTCACAGGGTTCCTGTTTCCTGCCTGCCCTGTCTGCTTTGACCACGTGCCCAGCTTCTGCTTTGTGCTTCCATTTTCCTCATCTGTCAAATGGGCGTGATAATTACCATACCTACCTGAGTTGATTGTTTATGACTGTCACACTAAGTATGGCAGATAGAATGCATAGGACGGTATCTGGCTTGGGGTCAGCCCCATCTATGTTCACTAAGTAAAATAATAATAAGCAAAATAAGTAATAGTAATTTCAGGGACTTCCCTGTCAGTCCAGTGGTTGAGACTCCCTGTCTCCAATGCAAGGGCCACAAGTTCAATACTGGGTCGGGGGACTGTGATCCCACATGCCACAAGATGCAGCCAAAATTTTTTTTTAAGTAATTTCAGCAATGGAAGTACCCTGGTGGTTGGTCCAGTGGTTAGAACTCAACACTTTCACTGCAGTGGCCCAGGTTCAATCCCTGGTTGAAGAACTAAGATCCCACAAGCCATGCACTATGGCCAAAAATTAAGTAATTTCGCCAAGAATCCAGCTTACTATTAAGGACAGTTGTCTTACATTAGAAATTTGACTAGACAGAGCAATGACTGTGGATTGAAGAAACCAGGAGTGAGAAGGAAGGAAAGGAGATGGGGCTCCATCCTAAGAGTAACATGGATTTTACTCTTTGAGAGGAGAGAAAGACAGTACCCATAAATGAAAGTGTAAGGCACTCAGTCGTGTCCGACTCTTTGCAACCCCATGAACTGTAGCGTGCCAGGCTCCTTTGTTCATGGAATTCTCCAGGCCAGAATACTGAAATGGGTAGCTGTTCACTTCTCCAGGGTATCTTCCCAACCCAGGGGTCAAACCCAGGTCTCCTGCATTGCAGGCAGATTCTTTGCCATCTGAGCCACCAGGGAAGCCCAAGAATAATGGAATGGGTAGCCTATCCCTTCTCCAGTGGATCTTCCTGACCCAGGAATCAAACCAGGGTCTCCTGCATTGCAGGTGGATTCTTTATCAGCTGAGCTACCAGGGAATGGGGGTGTCTAAATCACTTTATTGGAAGTATGTGCCTGAACTCACTATTCCCTGGAGAGCTCTTGGAGTGTAGAACCTAAATATTAAGGAAGGGCTCCCACAGTCCCAGCCAGCCTGGCAAGTGCGCTAAAGGTTAAGGGGGTGGGCCGTTTTCATAGGAGTCTACATGTCCAATCCCAGGACTCCTAGAGGGAAAATGCTGACCAAGAGCCCAGACTTAGATTAAGCAGGAACTTGGTTCTCATCTCTACCTCATAAGCAAAGTCATGTAACCTCCCTAAGCTTCTGTCCCCACATCTGTGAAATGGGCATACTGTTACTTCCCATGAAACCAGGCTGCTACGTGGTGAAATCCAACAACATGGAGAAAGTCCCTAATAGAGCGCCTGGCACCCAGGGACACATGCAGTCAATGTCGTTGTTATAGCAAAAAGGGTAACATCTTTTTCTCTTGCCGTGTTTCCATTGTTGGAGCTCTGCGGAGAGCCACTATAAAGAAGAGCAAGACAGACCTGCTCAACCCCGAGGAGGCTGAGGATCAGCTGGCCGACATCGCCTCTGTGGGTAAGTCCCCCAGCTGCTGCCTGGCCATCATTTATTATTTCCTGGGAGATGAAGGTGAGGGCTTGGAGCTGCCTGGATTGGGTTTTAATTCTGCCCGTTCTCAACTGTATTTCCTGGGGCAGATGACATGATTATGGGAATAACAACAGCGCCTGTCTTCTCGTATTGTTTCAAGAAGTAAAATTAAATAACACACGTAGAAGTAACTGGATCTATGTCAAGTAAAACTAAATAACCACTGGACTGCACTTCCCTGGTGGTCCAGTAGTTAAGACTCTGTGCTTCCACTGCAGGGGGCACAGGTTCGATCCCTGGTCAGGAACTAAGATCCCATATGCCTTTTGCTGCAGCCAAAAAAAAAAAAAAACACACACATATAGCATTTAGAACACCATGTGGCAGAAAAGAAGATCCCCATGATATTGGCTAATATTATTCATGAGTAATGTTATTATTCATTAATGCTTACTCGGGAGGCTACTGTTACTGAATGCCCATTTGTGAACAGGACCAAGATCAAATCCCTACCCTTGTGGAACTTACAGTCCAGTGCAGAAAATAGATATTAAGCAGGTAATTACAGAAATAAGCTTGTAATGATAACGACACTGCAGAGGAGATGCTCCTCACTCAGCTGCTCTGGAAGAGTGGAGTGTAGTCAGAGAGGGCTTCTTGGAGGAGGTGACATTGTTCTGAGAACCGAAGGGAAGATAGGAGTTTGCCACAGCAGTGGGTGCAGAGTGAACCAGGCAGAAGGCTGTGCCCAGGCCGTTGTCATTGGTTATTGCCAAGGACAGAGTTTGAGGTGGGAACATTTGTCTTTCCTTTTTACCCCTCTTGGGTGAGACTGTTGCTTTGACCTTCTCTAAGGAGATTCTGTTATTTTTTTGAAACTGCACTCAGGCTTTCTCTAGTTGCAGCAAGTAGGGGTCTAATCTGCACTGTGGTGTGTGGGCTTCTCCTTGTGGCGGCTTCTCTCGTGGAGCACAGGCTCTAGGGTGCTTGGCCTTCAGTAGTTGCAGTGCATGGGCTCTGTAGTTGCGGCTTGCAGACTCTAGGGCACAGGCTTAGTAGCTGTGGTTGTCTGGCTTAATTGCTCTAGAGCCTGTGGAATCCTCCCAGACCAGGGTCGAACCTGTGTCCCTGCATTGACAGGCAGATTTTTATCCACTGAGCCACCAGGGGAGAAGACAATGGCAACCCACTCCAGTATTCTTGCCTGGAAAATCCCATGGACGGAGGAGCCTGGTAGGCTGCAGTCCATGGGGTCGCGAAGAGTCCAACACGACTGAGCGACTTCACTTTCACTTTTCACTTTCATGCATTGGAGAAGGAAATGGCAACCCACTCCAGTGTTCTTGCCTTGAGAATCCCAGGGACGGGGGAACCTGGTGGGCTGCCGTCTCTGGGGTCGCACAGAGTCAGACACGACTAAAGCAACTTAGCAGCAGCAGCAGCAGAGCCATCAGGGAAGTGCCTGAAATAGGTTCCTAAAAATTCCAGTTATGAAGGGGATTCCCTGGCGGTCCGGTGGTCAGGACTCTGCACTTTCACTGCCAAGGGTGCAGGCTCAGTCCCCGATTGGGGAACTAAGATCCGACAAGTCACATGGTGGGGCCAAAAAATAAAATAAAAATTCTAGTTACGGGGCCTCCCTCATGGCCCAGTGGTAAAGAAACCACCTGCCAATGCAGGAGACATGAGTTCGATCCCGGGTCTAGGAAGATCCCACATGCTGAGGAGCAGCTAAGCCCGTGCACCACAACTTTTGAAGTCCGTGAGCCTAGAGCCTGTGCTCTGCAGTGAGAAGCCACCACAGTGAAGAGCCGGCAACCCGAGAGTAGTCCACTCACTGCAACTAGAGAAAGCCGGTGCAGCAGCAAAGGCCCAGCACGCCTAAATAAATAAATGGTTTTTTTTTTTAAAGTCTAAGTATGAAGAGTAGATGAGAGAGCTTCCAGGCAGAGAAAATAACAGGAGACTCGAGAGGAGCAGACATTAAGGCTGAATGGGTATCGTGTGGCTGGAGTGTAGAGGCAAGGCTGGGGGAGGGAATTCAAAATATACACGTGTTTTGGGGAATTCCCGGTCAGTCCAGTGGTTAGGACTCCAGACTTCTATTGCAGAGGATACAGGTTTGGGCCCTGGCTGGGGAACTAAGATCCCGCAAGCTGAACAGCACGGCCAAAAATAAAAATCAAAAGGTACTTGTGTTTCTAATCCCTAGGAACCAACTACTTCATACTCAGGTTGCTTCACTCCCCCCTAGTTTATAAGCTTACTGCTGAGTTTCAACATGATTTCCATGCCATCCCACACTCCAGAGGGTGGCCACACTGTGGCTTGCTCAGCCTTAGCTTTATTATATGGTATCTGAGTTGTTTCCAGTTTTTGCCTTTACGAGGAGCACTGCTGGGAGCATTTACGTACAATGACTCCTCCCACCCTTTGGGAGGATTTCTTTGGGGATAATTATAGGATCAAAGATATTAACAGCTTTTCAACTCATTATTCACAGAGCTGTTCTGAGTTTCAAAAACATTGAACCCATTTATAAACCTGCCAAGTATGCAGATGTTTATGGACTCTCCCACCCCGGCCATTGCCTATTACGTGTTTAATTTCCTTTCTGGATAAATCAGTTTGTAATGATACCTTAAAGCTTGTTTTAATTTGCATTTTTAATTTCTAGCCAAAACACTCTTTTTCCTCATAATGATGAACAAATCCTGCTTCCACTTGTGGATACATCTGTTTCTGTCCTTCTAGAAAATTCAAGAATCAGGGTGCTCCATCATCGCCCTGTGCATTTGATTGGTTATGTCCGTCCCACAAATCTCCCATTTAAGTTGCCCAATTTTCTAATCTGTTACGTTAAATTTTGATAGGCAAACATTTTTGTCTATACCACATGTATTAAATGCCAGGCACTGAAACTGTGGGGTACCCAAGTCAAACTCTCCTTTATGGATGAGACTGAGTTGTTGTTTAGCCACTAAGTCGTGTCTGACTCTGCGACCCCACAGACTGCAGTGCACCAGGCTTCCCTGTCCTTCACTATCTCTGGGCGTTTGCTCAGACTCATGTCCATGGAGTCGGTGATGCCATCCAACCATCTCACCTGTTCTTAATTAACAGGGAGATACTATTTGTCATCAGTCCTTCTGGAAAAGATGAAGAAGTATTACTACCCAATGTTGGCAAAGATGTGAAAAAATGGGCATAGCCTTATGCTGTTGGCAGGAATGCAGTTTGCAGTGTTTTCTGATGTATGGTTGGGCGTTATTTAATTGTTGATGTTTATATTCTTTGACCTAGAATTTCTGCTTCAAAGATTTCTTCATGTATGCCAGAGATCTATGTACCAACCTTCTGTTTCTGGTGTTCAGAAAAGTAAAAACCAGAAACAACCCATGTGCCCCAAAGTAGGGAGATGGTTAAAGAAATTATATAACATTTATATACCATCGAATACTCTGCTGCCAGGAAAAAGAATGGAGCTGTTATGGCATGGAAATATGTCTGAAATGTATTTTTTGGCGAAAAAATAGCAAGTTGTGCAACACCATGTAAAATATGTGGTCTCATTTTTAAAACAATATTAAGAAATGTGAGAGATACTTAAAGATGTGGAAACTGGAGGGACTGCAGAGGATTTTCACTTTCTTCATGATGTTTTCCTGAAATGAATGGATTAGTGACAGGCATTACTTTTTAAATTGTTATTTATATCAGGCCTTCGTTGCAGTACACAGGATCTTCGTTGCATCATGCAGAATCCTTCGGTGCAGCACACAGACTCTCTAGTTATGGCACGCGGGCGTAGTTGCTCTACGGCATGTGGGATCTTAGTTCCCCGACCAGGGATGAAACTCCCGTCCCCTGCATTGCAAGGCAGATTCTTAACCACTGGAGCCCCAGGGAAGTCCCCGGGCATTACTTTTGAAATCAGAAAAAAATTATTAGATAAATTTAAAGTTACTTAAAAGCAACAGAGTCTTAATTGTACATGTGTGCTAAGTTGCTTCAGCCTTGTCTGACTCTTTGGGACCCTATGGACTGTAGCTCGCCAGGCTCCTCTGTCCATGGGATTCTCCAGGCAAGAATGCTGGAGTGAGTTGCTATGCCCTCCTCCAGGGGATCTTTCCGACCCAGGGATTGAACCTGTGTCTCTTAAGTCTCCTGAATTGGCAGGCAGGTTCTTTACCACTAGCGCCACCTGGGAAGCCCAGAGTCTAATTATAAAGAGTCTAAAGTCTGTACAAGGCAGGGAGGAATTTGTCTGGTGGGAAAGCAAAGAAAAATTCATGAAAAGAGACGTTTTTTAAAACTGGGCTTTGTATGGAATGGGGAGAGTGTTTTCAGTTCACTGGGGTGACCATAATAAAATAGCACAGACTGGGTGATTTAATTCTTTAAAAACAGAAGCTTAACTTCCTGCTAGTCCTGGAGGCTGGAAGTCCAAGATCAGGGTGTTCTCAGGATTGGTTTCTGGGGTAGACTGTCTCCTGCTTGCAGATGGTCATCTTGCTGTGTCTTCACACACTCTTTCCTCCATGTGTGTTGTGTCTTAATTGTCTCTTCTTATAAGGACACCAGTCATAGAGGATTAAGGCCCACCCTGATGGTCTCATTTTAATCGAATTATGTCTTTTTGAACTTATTTATTTTGGGCTGTGCTGGGTCTTTCTCTAGTTTGCTGTGCCAGGGCTTTCTCTAGTTGCAGTGAGTGGGGGCTGCTCTCTAGTTGCGGTGCGCAGGCTTCTCATTGCCACGACTTCCCTTGTTGCACGGGCTGTAGGCATGCGGGCTTCGGTAGTTGCAGCTCACGGGCTTAGTTGCCCCATGGAATGTGGAATCTTCCCAGACCAGGGATCGAACCCTTGTTCGCTGCCACTAGACCGTCAGGGAAGTCCTAATTTAATTACTTCTTGAAAAGCCCTATCTCCAAAGACAGTTGCAATTCAGAGACACCTGAGGGGCAGGAGGTGGTTAGAACTTCAGTCTATGAATTTAGGGGGTGATACGGGGGGATAGTGAGAATGACCCTGAAAGCCACGATGGATTCACAGAGGGTCCGTCTTGTGGCTGAGCTAAGAAAACTTGGAGAACCCATGTTCAAGGCTGGCATTCGATGAACATGTGATAAAAGGAAGATAAGAAACCAAAGTAGAAAGCCGTCAGACTGAATAAGGACCGACACTGTCCCATGGCACCTCTGTTAAGAAAGCAGGTGAGGGCTTCCCTGGTGGCTCAGTGGTAAAGAATCTGCCTGCCAGTGCAGGAGACACAGGTTCAATCCTTGGTGCAGGAAGATCCCGCACGCCATGCAGAAACTAAGCCTGTGTGCCACAACCATTGAGCCTGTGCTCTGGAGCCCAGCTACTGAGCCCACATGCCACTACTACTGAAGCTTGGGTGCCCCAGAGCCCATGCTCCACAACAAGACAAGCCACTGCCATGAGAAGCCCACGCCCTGCCAGGAAGGGTAGGCCCCACTCGCTGTAACTAGAGAGAAGCCCACGCAGCAACGAAGACCCAGCATGGCCAAAAAATAAATAAATAAATTATTTTTAAAAAAAGAAAGAAAGAAAGCAGGTTGACTTTCAACTTTGTCAATAGGTTTAAAACACAGGCCAGTGGCTTGGTCTCCCAGGACAAGGTTTGCTACAGGCAAACCCACCTAAAGCCAGCTCCCTTGCCTGGTAGCTCAAAAACCCACAGGAAGGGGTTCCTATGCTGGCAGAGACTTCGTAAATAATCTTGAAAGAGACCTCTGAAATTCCAGGGTTCTGGCAAGGAGACACCTTCACCTTATTTATCTCTGTAAATTATAGTTCTGTGTACTCTTGCCACCTCTTCTTAATATCTTCTGCTTTTGTTAGGTCCATACCGTTTCTGTCCTTTCTTGTGCCCATCTTTGCTTGAAATATTCCCTTGGTATCTCTCATTTTCTTGACGAGATCTCTAGTCTTTCCCATTCTTCTGTTTTCCTCTATTTCTTGTAATTGATGATTCTACCATGTTGTCAGTTGATAAACATATCACAAAACGGTCTCATATAAGGGACTTCCCTGGTGGTCCAGTGGTTAAGAATCTGCATTCCAACGCAGGGGACACGGGTTCAATCCCTGATCAGGGAACTAAGATCCCAATGCCACCAGGCAACTAACCCGAGTGCTGCAACTAGAGAAGCCTGTGTGCCACAATGAAAACCAAATGCAGGCCAAAAAAAAAAAAAAAAAAATGATCTCATGAAGAGTTCATCAGCTAACGGGAAATATGGACCTAGTGCCATCACTAGGAAAAGTTGAACCACAAATGGAATCGGCCATCACGCCACCAGTACTTTAGGAAAATCAGATTCCCTTTAGGTGATTTTAAGGACAGAAGTTCTGCGTGGGCTGTGTTCATTTGCTAGGGCAGCTGTCACAAAGTATCACAAGCTGGGTGGCCTAAAACAACAGAAATGTATTCTCTCACAATTCTGGGGACCAGAAGTCCAAACGGAGATCGAGATGTTGGCAAGGGCTGTGCTGCCTCTGAGGACTTCGGGGACAATCTGCCCCCATGCTGGTCTCTTAGCTTCTGGTGTTGTCGGCAGTCCTGGGCTCCCTTTGGCTTTCACTCACCTCATTCCAGGTTCTGATTCTGTCATCACGTGGTCCTTTCCTGCTTGTCCCCATGTCTCTTCTACTCTTATAAGAATACCAGTCATTGGATTAAGGCCCATTCCAAACAGATCTGACTTCATCTTAATTAGATGGCATCTCCAAAGACCCTACCGGGGGTTCGGATTTCAACCCTTACTCGGTCCCTCTCTTTTGTTTCTTAGCTGTGCTGGGTCTTCATTGCTGCGAGGGCTATTCTCTTGTTGTGGCAAATGGGGGCTTCTCTCTAGTTGCAGTGTGAGGGCTTCTCAATGCAGTGGCTTCTGATTGTGGAGCACAGGCTCTAGAGCATGAGGGCTTCAGTAGTCGTGGCACATGGACTCTAGAGCACAGGCTCAACAGTTGTGCCACATGGACTTCGTTGCTCCACAGCATGTAGGATCTTCCCAGACCAAGGACCAAACCTGTGTCTCCAGCACTGGCAGGTGGATTCTTCCCCTCTGAGCTATCAGGGAAGCCATCAACACATCTCATCAATGGACAGTTCAACCCACAACTTGGGAAGCACCTATTTCAATTCACCAAGAATTTGAAGGGCATATAAATTGCCAAAAATCCTGAAACTAAGCCTTAGTGGTGGCCTCCTGCTATCCTCACTGTGAAACTTTCTAGACTAAGACTGGCCACCTCTGACTTTTGGCTCTTTGAATGCAGCTGATCTGAATGAAATGTATTCCATACTCACACATTAGATTTGACATACTTTAGCTCCAATACTTTGGCCACCTGATCCAAAGAGCTGACTCATTGGAAAAGACCCTGATGCTGGCAAAGATTGAAGGCAAAAAGAAAAGGGAGCGGCAGAGGATAAGATGGTTAGATAGCATCACTGAACTCAACAGACATGAATCTGAGCAAACTCCAAGAGACAGTTAAGGACGGAGGAGCCTGGCGTGCTGCAGTCCATGAGATCGCAAAGAGTTAGACACAACTTAGTGACTAAACAATGTAAAGATTTGGAATACTTGGTATCAAAAAAAAAAGAATGTAAAATATCTTTTTAATAGATTTCTCTATTGATTCCACATTGAAATTGACATCTAAGATATATGGTGTTTCATAAAATAGTTTATTAAAATTATTTTTAAAAACTAAGGATTGCCTGCAAATTTTCAGACCATGGAGGAAAAGTAGAGACAAGAGTGTACAGAAAAAGGGGACTTTTCTGGTGGTCCAGTGGTTAAGACTCTATGCTTCCATCTCAGGGCACAAGTTCAGTCCCTGGTCAGGGAACCAAGATTCTGCATGCTTCGAGGTGCGGCCAGAAAAAAAAAAGGTGGGGAGTATTGACAAAGGGAGCATGGATCAGGGGGAGTATAAATGCAGCAAATAGAGGAGACAGCACAGAGCTGGCACACGGCCTGGCACAGAATAGGGGTTCAATTAATAGTCACCTTCCTCTCCTTTCTTGATGCGTGGGATGCCTATTATGGGATGTGTCTCCAGGCCCTGTGATGAGGAGAGACTTCCTCCATGAGTTGGCATGTGAACAGTCTTGATTTTCGCTCTTGCAGTTGTAGAAAAAGACTTTATGTCCAGTAAGCATATGCCAGCATCATGCTGGGGCTTCCCAGGTAGCTCAGTGGTAAAGAATCCTCCTGCCAAGCAGGAGACGTGAGGTCAATCCCTGGGTCAGAAAGACCCCCTGGAGAAGAAAATAGCAACCTACTCCAGTATTCTTGCCTGGGAAATTCCATGGACAGAGGAGCCCGGCAGGCTATAGTTCATGGGATCGCAAAGAGTCGGACAGGACTTAGCGGCTGAGCATGCGTGCAGCGTTGTCTTGGGGTTAGTTTTTAAATGTTTATTTACCTATCTGTTCGTTTGGCAGCACCAGGTCATAGTTGCCCCGTGCAGGATCTTTTAGCGGAGGCATGTGAACTCTCAGTTGTGGCGTGTGGTATCTAGTTCCCTGACCAGGGATCAAACCCAGGCTCCTGCATTTGGGGCTTCTGCATCTTCGTGCATTAACTCACTGATCTTTCCCAATGGCCCGGTGAGGTGGGAGGCACTGGAGTCCCAAGACGCATGGTAACTTGCCCAAGGTCACCTGCCCGAGGTCACTCTGTGGTTGGTGATGGAGCTGAGTTTTCACGTGGCTCCAGGAGAAGGTCAGGGACCTCCTGCTCCATGTGATTGCCAAACCTTGTGGATGCCTGTGGGTCTGTGCACATCTTTGGGAGCCAAAAGAACCAGAAATGTCTCAACTGGGAAGGGCTGTGAAGAGCCACCTTGGGGTTCCCAATGCCCATGGGATCAGACAAGTGATGGACATGAAGGGAGAGTCCAGCTACCAAGCCTGGCCAGCTGCTGCTGGGCAGGCCTGTGGTTGCTTGCTCACGGCCACAGGTTCCAGGAGTGAGTGCAGTGTGGTGGCTGCAGGCCAGAGTGCAACAGGCTCTGAACTGACCTGAAGCTTCTTAGTCAATTACTGGACTCCCCTCAGCCTCTGTTTCCTTGGGGTGTAAAAGGAGGTTAGTGATGGTCCCTACTTCCTAAGGTTGTGATGAGGCACTTACTGTGTAAACTGCATCCCCCGCAGTACCTGTTAAATGTTCGATAAATGTCAGCTGTTATTTTCATTCATGAGAAGCTGAAATCCATATTTGTATGGAAAATCTCCCAGTTTTTAAATGCAGACCAATACTTTCAACCTTCACAAGTCTCAGATGAACCAATATGGCCCCTGGGATGCCAACTCATAACCTGTGTTTAGAATTTTGCTAATAGGAAGTGGCATTCTGAGAGATGTTTTTTGGGTTTGGCTGGTGTGAGGTTGATGGACAGTGCTTCATGGATTAATGTGCAAATGAACAAATGAATGGATGGATGGATGGATGTGTGAATAAATGATGAAAGAAGAAATGAATGGATGGGAGCTTCCCCTGGTGGTACAGTGGTTAAGACTCTGCATTTCCAATGCAGAGGCCACAGGTTCGATTCCTGGTCAGGGAACTAAGATTCCACATGTATGGCAAATTTAAAAAATAAATAGATAAATTAAAAAAAAAACACACAGAAATAAATGAGTGCACTAATAAATGAATAATGATAAATGAAATGAATAAATGAATAAATGATAAAAGAATAAATGAATGAATGTGTGACACGCATACCCATGAGTGAGCAAATGGGTGAATGAATGAGCACACTGATGAATAAATGAAAGAATGAATCCTCCAATGAAGAAGAATAAACTAATGAATGCAATGGAAGATTTTCAAGAGGAGATATTTTAGAACACAAAATCAATCTATGTGAAGCTGAGCCCTGAACCTCCCCCACAAACCTGTCCATTCTCAGTGGATGACAGCTTTGTCCCTCCTGGGGCTCTCAGTCCAAAAACTTTGGCTTCTCCCTCTCTTCTACCCACGCTTGATCCATCAACAAATGTTGAAATATACCTTAAATAATAATACCCCAGGGCTTCCCAGGTGGCTCAGTGGGTTAAAGAGCCCACCTGCCAATGCAGGGAACATGGGTTTGATCCCTGGTCCAGGAAGATCCCTCATGCCTTGGAGCAACAAAGCCTGTGTGCCACAGCTATTGAGCCTGTGCTCCACGGCAAGAGAAGCCCACACACCACAACGAGGAGTAACCCCCCAACTCACTGCAGCTAGAGGAAGCCTGAGCAGCAGTGAAGACCCAGCACAGCCAAAAATAAACAATAATAGAGAAAATTGAAAATAATAATACACCCCAAATCGGCCCAGCCTGCCTCCTTCTCAGCTGCCATGGAGTCCAGCCCTGGTCATCATCTGTCTGGACTAGAGCAGTCATCCCCGCTCGGCTCCTCCCTTGCCTTCCACGGTCTGTTCCGTGCCACAGCAGCCAGAGGACGTCTGAACCCCTAAGTCAAGTCACGCTCCTCTTGCCTCCATACATCCCGCCTCACTCAAAACAAAAGCCCCATTTGTCCCTGCAGCCCCCAAGGCCCTTCAGAACCTGCCAAGCCCCACCCCCCTGCCCTCACCTCCTCCTCTTTCTCACCTGAACCACTTCACTCCAGCCATACTGTTCTCTTTATGCTGTTCCCCAAATACGTCAGGCAGGCATATTCCCACCTCAGGGCCTTTCCACTTGCTGTTTCTTTCCTCTGCCTAAGATACTAAGGTGACTCAGGCCAACCCCTTCACCTTAACGCCTTGGTTCAATGCTGCAGCTTGCCCAGTGGTCCCTCCTAGGGCTCCAGGTCCCCTTATTTGGCTCTGCTTTCTCTTTTTTTTCAAAGCACTTTGCACCTTCCATCACACTATTAATTTTTTATTTATTTATGTTTGAGTTGCACGTGGGCTTTCTCTAGTTATGGCGAGCAGGGGCTACTCTTCATTTGGTCTGGGGGCTTCTCATTGTGGCGACATCTCTTGTTGCAGAGCACAGGCTTCAGCAGTTGCAGCAGGTGGGCTCTAGGGTACACGGGCTGCGGTAGTTGTGGCACACGGGCTTAGTTGCTATGCAGCGTGTGGAATATTCCCGGACCAGGTGTTGAACTCAAGTCCCCTGCACTGGCAGGCGGATTCTTAACCACTGGACGACCAGGGAAGTCCTACTTAGTATATTATGTTTGCTCTCTGGCTCCCACACTGGAGTATCCATCCCAGGAGTGCAGGACTCTGATAACATGTATCCTGAACACCTGGGACAGAGCCTGGCATAGTAGGTGCCTTATAAATGCTTAAGAGCAAAAATATATGTGAGCAGAGGGCACAGCTGGCTCATTCTTTGGTGATTATTTTTAAAGTGAAATGTCCATGATAAACTAGGATCCTAGCCATACCTCCTCCTGGAGGCTTTCCAAGAACGGTGTATTCAGCTCTGCCGCCTGCGTCTGCACTGGGAGTCCTGAGCAGAGGTTCCAGCCTCATCCCACCCTGTAGCATGACCCCTAGAGTGATCAGACAGTGCCAGGAGAGGGAGATACAGAACGATGACTCCAGCAATGGAGAGCCATAAGCCTCCCCATTCTGAGCCATGCCATGCCATGCTCAGTCACTTCAGTCATTTCTGACTCTTTGCAGCCCCATGGGTTCTAGTCCACCAGGCTTCTCTGTCTAAGGCATTTTCCTGGCAAGAATACTGGAGTGGGTTGCCACGCCCTTCCCACCCAGGGATTGAACCCACATCTACCTTCATTGCAGATAGTTTCTTTACTCCTGAACGACCAAGGAAGCCCCCTACCACCACATCCTGAGCACTCTGGTTATTTCTAGCACTGTTATTTTCAGGGACATTACCTTCTCATAAGTCCCATCTCTGGAAAGCTAAGCCCCTGAGTCATAATGGTTCCCGGGGGCTTGCCTGCTTGGGAAGCTAATGGGTTCCCTGGCCAAAATCCGTGCCTGGGCCACACATCGGTTAATTTCCTCTGCAGGAACACCCTGACATTCTCCATCCTTTCCCTGGCAGGGTCTCCCTTCGCCCGAGCCAGCATTAAAAGTGCCAAGCTGGAGAACTCAACTTTTTTTCACAAAAAGGAGAGGAGGATGCGTTTCTACATCCGCCGCATGGTCAAAACTCAGGCCTTCTACTGGACTGTGCTCAGTCTGGTAGCCCTCAACACGCTGTGTGTCGCTATCGTTCACTACAACCAGCCCGAGTGGCTCTCCGACTTCCTCTGTGAGTACCGCCTGGCCCCATCCCCACCGGCTCCCTGATCCTTTCCTCACACCCTTTCTCTAGTTCTCTTTCTTTGGCAGTATGTGTTCCCTCTTTCCCCTTTTACTTGGGCCCCGTTTATAACTGGAGATAGGGCTGAAGTTCCTGCTGCCTCAATGACAGAGCCCAATTTGGGGGAGGGGGCGCCTGAGAGCTGGAAGCTGGAATTTGGGCCATCAGACACATGATCACTTTCTAAGAAAGGCACATAGAGGTGCATTGAAATAAAGACAGAGAGGGTCAGACTGCAAGACAGCCAGATACAGAAACATACATATGATTTCTAGGTGCATCCCTGGGAATCAAATTTATGGTTGAGAGATGAAGGTGCATTAGAGACAAAAAAGTAACCTGTATGTTATACTCATCTTTTCTTCTCATTTCTCTCTGCTTCGTCTCTTTTCTTTCAAATCTTCTGCTTCTTTCCCCTTTCCTCTCTTGTTCTTTTTGACTTCCTTATGTCTCGGATTCATTCCTAGACAATAGCCTCCAACAACTGTGAGAACATCTTGCTCCTGCAGTGAAAACCAGGATTTCCAAGACTTTGCCCTTTTGGGCCTGTCCCCAAATTTCAGGAATGAACATGAGATAGTATCAAAATGGCAACCCACTCCAGTACTCTTGCCTGGAAAATGCCATGGACGGAGAAGCCTGGTAGGCTGAAGTCCATGGGGTCTCAAAGAGTCGGACACAACTGAGCGACTTCACTTTCATTTTTTATCTTCATGCATTGGAGAAGGAAATGGCAACCCACTCCAGTGTTCTTGCCTGGAGAATCCTGGGGGCGGGGGGCCTGGTGGGCTGCCATCTATGGGGTCGCACAGAGTCGGACACGACTGGAGCGACTTAGCAGCAGCAGCAGCAGCAGTATCAAAATTGTTGACCACGTTGGGGGAGAAGCAGGAAAGGAGGGAAGATCTATGAGCAGGGCTTAAAAAGTAAAGAGCTCTGAGAATTCAACAAGGGTAGTGGCTGGAAAGTGAGGAAGGCAGTTGGATGCCTTGGCTCTGGCGTATGGGCCCCAAGTGAGGACTCCCCAAAACCTTTTTGCCTGCTGGTTGCCCTCCTCCTGCATCTTTTGGCTTGTCTGAATTAGGTCTGTAGATTCTCTGCCCTTCTGACCTGGTTCAGATTAACCCACGCAACCACTGGAGAAATCAAGTCTTCAGCCTCATGAGGCCTGGGTGTCTGGTCCAGGTCATTGTCCCCTTGTAACCCTTATTGTTCCCAGTCACGTTGGCTGACCACCCCCCCAGGACACTCCCCAGGGGCCAGTTCTCCTTCCGAGAGCCCTGACCTAGTTCCAACCTTAGTAATTGCATTTGGTCCCCCTGGAGTCTCTTACAAATGAGAACTATTTACTTTTTGTCTTAACCTCCTCGGATAGCCTATTTTTAATCTCCCATATTCTCCCCACTAATCACCTTGCTTTGTCTGTCCTGGTTCGGGAACAGGGGGTTGAGACTTCCTGCCTGCCTGGGGCCTTTCTGTCTATAAACGTCCTTTAATTATCAATTTCCAGTTGAGAAAACTGTGACCCAGAGAGGTTAAGTAACTTGCCCAGAGTCACACAGCTAGTTAATGATGTAGCCAGGATTTGAACCCAAGCTATATCTGATGGTGCATCCCTGCCATGATCATCAGGTACCCTGGGTTCTCAGTGCCTGCTCTGCCCCCAACTCTCCATGTGACCTTGGACAAATTATTACCATTATCCATCAAATGAAGACATCTTCAGTTATTGCTGCTGCCGTTTAGTTGCTAGACGTGTCCGACTCTTTGCGACCCCGTGGATTGTACCTCGCCAGGTACCTCAGTCCATGGGATTTCCCAGGCAAGAACAACGCAGTGGGGGCTTCCCTGGTGGTCCAATGGTTAAGAATCTGCCTCCAATGCAAGGGACACGGGTTCCATCACTGGTCAGGGATCTAAGATCCCACATGCCATAGGGCAAATAAGCCCATGCTCCACAACTAGAGAGAAGCCCCCACACATCATAACTAAGACCCAGCACAGCCAAATAAATAAATGATTTTTTTAAAAAAAGAACAATGGATTGGGTTGCCATTTCCTTCTCCAGGAGATCTTCCAAACCCAGGGATTGAACTTAGGTCTCCTGCTTGGCAGGCAGATTCTTTACCACTGAGCCACCTCTTCAATTATATGGCACTCTTTTATTTTTATTTTATGTGCCACTAAGAAAGGAAACAATGCTGCCATCTAAACTAGGGCAGGCTGGTTTTAAATTACACCCCAGTTTCGGAGATGTCAAAACATGAACAAAAATATGTGTTGTAATCAATGAAGTGTAGTCGTTTCTCTGGGTCTCACATTTCTCTTCTATACTTGCGAGAAATTGGATTTGATGACACTGAAACTTCTTCAGATCCACCAGTGCTTAGAGATCAGTAATTCTCTCAGGTCTTGTGTGTCACCAACTCTCATGATTCCATGGTAACTGGGAAACAAGCATCTTGGAAATTCTTACGTCCTCCCCGAATTTCTTCTGGGGGCTTTTGGAATGCATCAGATGTTACAGACAGATTTCCTCACTGACGTTTCAGTCTTGGGGGCTCTGGAGACCCCAGAGTTTCCCTCAGACACTGAAAGCTCCCTGGGGTCCTAAAACTAAGGGAAAGTTCAATAATCATGAATGAGTGGGAAAGACCTTGACAGTCAGTTCAAATCACCTCTTAAAAGAAGGATATAGAGACTTCCTTGGTGGTCCAATGGCTAAGACTCGGCACTCCCAGTGCAGGCAGTCAGGGACCTAGATCCCACGTGCTACAACTAAGTCCCAATACAGCCCAATAAATAAATAAATTTGTTAAAATTGATTTAAGAATGATATACTACGGAATTCCCCGGTGGTCCAGTGGTTAGAACTCAGCAGTTTCACTGCTGAGGGCCCAGGTTCAGTCCCTGGTCAGGGAACTAAAGTCCCACAAGCTGCGTGGCACAGCCAGAATAAAATCACAAAGAACTAGAAAAAAGTCTTACACCATTTTAAAAGAGAGTGATATGCGTGATATAACAAATACTCTTCACCTTCAAACAGAGCTAGCTATGTGACCAGAATGGAATTCTTAGAAGTTTGAGGCCTCGGTCTTCGATTTCTATATGCTTTCTTCCTCTCAGAATCTCTCCTTACCTCTCTTTCCCCTTTGAAAGGTGACTGCTCACGCCCTTCCTGACCACTCATCTTCCTACCCCACCAAGAAAACCCTCTTAGAAAAGGAATTGCTATTAACCGTTTCTTTGCTGGAGCGAACAAATACTCATAGTTACCTCTTCCCAAGGCAAAATTTTCACCATTATGCATTCTCATTGAAAAACAAAAGGCTTTGTCTTACATCAAGACTTTTAGACATTAGCAAGACAGGATTTCTAGGGGATATCCAATGAGTTTTCCTAGTTGGGAGAAAAGCCATGCCTTAGATTGGTTGCCTTTGGCACTCCCAACTAAGTCCCTAACACAAGGATTACAAATAGGACACTGTTATGATTTCCATTAATATTTCTATCAGTCCTTTGGAGCTCAAGCATATAAAAGCAGTTGAGTCATAATTCTTATGTATTATTACATAATTCTTAGTAATAGTACTTTGTTAGTTATAGAGTTAGTTATTAGCCAGTTAGTTCATTCATTCGTTTCTTTTTAATTAATTTTTATTGGAGTATAATTGCTTGCTCATTTTAAAAACATAGGAAAATGTATAAAATAAACAATGAGGCTCTACTGTATAGCATAAGAAACTATATTCAATGCCTTGTAGTATCCTATAATGGAAAAGAATATCTACACACACACACACATGTATGTATGTATGTATAACTGTATCACTTTTCTGATTCAATTATATATACCTGGAATAAGCGTGCGTGTACAGTTGCTCAGTCGTGTCCAGCTCTTTGCAACCCCATGGACTACACTCCACCAGGCTTCTCTGTCCATAGGATTCTCCAGGCAAGAATACTGGAGTGGGTTGCTATTTCCTTCTCCAGGGGATCTTCCCAACCCAGGGATCGAACTTGCATCTCCTACACTGGCAGGCAGATTCTTCACCACTGAGCGACCTGGGAACCCCATACCTGAAACAACTATACTTCAATTTTAAATTTTCTTAATTAATTTTTAAAAAACCATAGTAAGCACCCAGGAACCCACCAGCCAAGTTTCACTTAATAGGAACGTCAGAGCCACCTAGCAGCTCCCTCCACAAATCTAATCTCCTCTCTGTTTTCCCCCCTCCCTTTCTAGACTATGCAGAATTCATTTTCTTAGGACTCTTTATGTCCGAAATGTTTATAAAAATGTACGGGCTTGGGACGCGGCCTTACTTCCACTCTTCCTTCAACTGTTTTGATTGTGGGGTAAGTGCTCTGGTTTCTAAGGAGTTCATTCCCCAGCTGATGTGCTTAGAATGGTTGATACCTGGGGACACAGGAGAGAGAGAAGTAGGGTCACGCCTGGGTATGACAGATCCTGCTGAGTGCAAAAGGAATCAGAGGATAATCCCCAACTTTGATGAAGATACAGAGCTCCCAGAACCCTCCCCAACCACTGCCAGTGCAAGGGGAAATTTACGGACCCATTTTGGAAAGTAAAGGATGACCTGGCAAATCCACTTCTGGGGATTCACTCTAGAGAAACTTATGCAGACACCTAAGAGACATATACAACAATGCCTTGAGCGGCTTCACTAGTCCCAAGCCAAATGACCCAAATCTCCCTTTGCAGTAGGGTGGATAAATAAGTTGTATATAAATAATGCAGTTCTCTGCACCAGCGAGAGGCAGCCAACAGTAGCCACACCCATCAGCCACATGGTATCGCACAGGAGGCAGAACTAGTCCATATAGCATGATTCTGCTCATGAAAGCTCAGACGGACAAGACCAAGCTATATGGATTTCAGAGGATCCTTGAACACTTTAAGGCAAAGACCTCGAAAACATAAGTCAAAGAAGCCAGACATAAAAGGTCACGTATTACGTAATTCCATTTATATCCAGAACAGGCAAATCTCCAGAGTCAGAAAGTAGATTAGTGGTTGCCAGGGGCTGGGAGGAGGGGGCTGGAGAGTGACTGCTCATGGGTCCAGGGTTTCCTCTGGGAGCGATAGAAATGTTTCAAAAGTAGAGAAGGGGGATGGTTATACACTGTGAACATGCTAAATGCCACTGAATCGTGCATTATTTTAAATGAACCATTCTGGTTAATTTTCTGTTGTGTGAATTTTACCTCAATTTTTTTAATGCAAGGAAATAGTTATTATAAAATTCAGGGTGGTGGCTATGTCTAGGGTTCCCCAGAGGCTTTCAGGGTGCTGACATGCTCTATTTCTCGACGCAGATGGTGGTTGCATGGGCATTCACTTTGTAATTATGTTTCAGGAATTCTTTGCACTCATGTTAATAAGTTTAAAAAGAGAAGGGATAAGAGGCCTGTGAGACACTCACTATGATTTCATTTGAGTGGGGGGAGTTGGACTGGGTTCCTGCAAGGTCCAGACCCAGGCACATTTGCAAGGAGCATGGACACAAGACCGGGATCCTCTGTTCTAGGTCATCATCGGGAGTATCTTTGAGGTCATCTGGGCCGTCATAAAACCCGGCACATCCTTTGGAATCAGTGTGTTACGAGCCCTCAGGTTATTGCGTATTTTCAAAGTCACAAAGTAAGTCTTTGGGTTCCCTGGCATCCCAAGGTGGGGATGGGGGCTGGGGTGGGGTCACCTCCTTCCCATGTTGGGAAGATGGGCTCAGCTGCTGCCACCCTGGCCCCAGCCTGACCCCCATACCCCAACCCTGGCCTCTCTTGGCAGGTACTGGGCATCTCTCAGGAACCTGGTGG
>NW_011494937.1:1942282-1951111 GCF_000754665.1 Bison bison bison
GGTCGTCTCTCTTCTCAACTCCATGAAATCCATCATCAGCCTGTTGTTCCTCCTTTTCCTATTCATCGTCGTCTTTGCCCTTCTGGGAATGCAACTCTTTGGCGGCCAGTAAGTGCTCAGCAGCTTCTCTTGACTTCTGCTTCCCTGGGGTCCAGCCCAGGGCCTCCCACCCTTACCTTGCTCACTGCCTCCAGAGACCCAGGCCCACCTGCACCACACAGTCTGCCTTCCTCATGGCCTGGATGATGCCCAGTGCACCCACCCAGATGGGCAGGGCCCTGGGTACCACTCAGTATGTCTTTCTAAGGGAAACAGAGATGCTGGCGATGTTGCCCTGGAAACAAGATACTGAGCCAAGCCCTCACACGCCTAGGGTGGGACCAACGTGAAATGTTTGTGCCCTCTCCACAGGTTTAATTTCGATGAAGGGACTCCTCCTACCAACTTCGACACTTTTCCAGCAGCAATAATGACAGTTTTTCAGGTACAACCTTCACCCAGTCCCGTGAATGCAGGGCCCCATGGAGAAGCACCAGGGTTCATTAGGAGGGGGACAGGAAATGTGGGCAGGACCCTTTATTGTGGCTGGTCCACAGGAAGAAATGGGTAAGGCAGGTTAATCAGGCTGAGGATTGGCTAGTTTGAATAATTTCGGCAAGTCCTGGAGCTGTCTTGAGTTGTATGGAACCTGACCCTGGGCTAATTCCAACAGTAGAATATTGGCCTAAGTGTAAGAGCCCAGTAGTGGAGATGGTTTGGAGTGTGGGCTCTGAATTGGTTGGTTTTCATTTTTTAAACCACACCCACAGGCAAATTGTTTACTAACTCTAAGAATTAGCTAGTCCTGACTCCCCCCAGGATCAGTAAGACGCCTCCCATATGTCAAAGCATCAGAATATAGAAAATAATAGACATCGATAATACACCATCTTCCCCGTGACTGGAAGACACCCCAATTCCGTATTCCAAAGCAAACAGATTGACCGTGGGTGGTCCCGCCAAACCAACTTCTGCACCCATGTAGGCACATGCCCCAAGGTTTAGAACTGGCCAAGCTGGGACTTCCAGAGCCGTTCCATGTGGGTTCTGTCTCTTTAGAGAACAGAAAGTTTATGGGAAAATGTGACTTCACTCCTCTCTTCTCCTGGGGGAAGGGGAACTTCTGAATGAGACCTGTAGACAGGGGCTTGGAAAGGGAAACCATCCATGAAATTCTGAGCCTTTACATCAATGATTATCGATAGTAGTCATCACCACCCATATGTCTTCAGCACAGGGCTTGTTGCCCAAGAGGTATTTGTCCGCCAAGGACACCTAGAAGTATCTGGAAACATTTTAGGGTTGTCGCAAGTGGGGTGTGGGGGTGTTACTGGCATCTAATGGGTAGAGCCCAAGGATGCTGCTTAACACCCTGCAGTGCACAGGACAAGAGGAAGTTCCCAAATGCCAGCAGTGCCAAGACTGCAAAACCCTACCTAATGGATTAACATCTTTGGAGTTCTTTCATATTTACTTTATCCTCATGAAAATAATGGGGCTTCCCTGGTGGCTCAGATGGTAAAAAATCTGCCTGCAATGCAGGAGAGACCCAGGTTTGATCCCTGGGTTAGGAAGATCCCCTGGAGAAGGGAATGGCAACCCACTCCAGTACTCTTGCCTGGAAAATTCCATGGACAGAGGAACCTGGCAGGCTACAGTCCATGAGGTCACAGAGCGCTGGACTTGACTGAGCAACTAACACTCTCACTTTTTTTCACTTTCATGGAAATAATGCAAAGGAGGGAAGCTGGATATTTTTTTAACAACCGTGTAGATCCTGCATACACATCCCTTTAGCCCTTCCCATACACGTCAGCATCGTGCCTGTTTGCCAGCACTTGCGTCTCTTTACCTGAGGCTTCCTCTGATCACCTGTACCACCACCATCCCCACCCCCAGATACAGCAGTCCAGAAGTACCTGTGGATATATAGCAAGAGAAATTTACGTCTCACAGTTCTGAAGGCTGGAGGTAGATCAGGGTGCATCCAGGGTTGATTCCAGGTGAGGACTCTCTTCTGGCTTGTAGACAACCGCCTTGTCACTTCTCTCACACACAGCAGGGGGAGGGAGGGAGACAGAGAGGCAGAGAGAGACCAAATTCTCTGCTGTCTTTTCTTATAAAGGCACTAATCCCCTCATTGTGGCACTTGTGGTAAAGAACCCGCCTGCCAATGCAGGAGATCTATGTTCTGTCCCTGAGCCAGGAAGATCCCCTGGAGAAGGGCATGGCAACCCACTCCAGTATTCTTGCCTGGAAAATCCCATGGACAGAGGAACCTGGCAGGCTCCCGTCCATGGCGGTCACAAAGAGTTGGACACGACTGAGCACACAATCCCCTCATGAGGGCCCCACCATCATGTCTTCAGCTAATCCTAATTCCCTCCCATCTCCAAATAACATCACATGAGGGTTTATAGCCTCAACATATACGACTCAGCCTATAGCAAAATCTCCCTATCATATCAGAGAAAACCAGAAAGATCAGAAACTCCTCTTCCAGGGTCACTTTTTGCTAGAACAGGCTGAGAGCTCCTCCACGCAAGGACAGCCCTTTCCTCTCGCAAACGGCCAAGACCATCCCCACCCAGAGACAAGGGCCGAGAAAGGGCCCACACGCCAGGTTCCGGCTCCACAGCTGCATCTCTGAGGGGCCCAAGGTTGAGGGGGGGTTGGCTGTGTGTTTCTCCCTCCCCTTTCAGATCCTGACGGGCGAAGACTGGAACGAGGTCATGTATGACGGCATCAAGTCTCAGGGGGGCGTGCAAGGCGGCATGGTGTTCTCCATCTACTTCATCGTGCTGACGCTCTTCGGGAACTGTATCCTCTGGGGGGTGGATGAGCCCGGGGCCTCAGGGAGAGCAGGGGAAGCATAAGGGAGGGGTTCAGGAGTCCCAGATATCAGGGTTCATGTGGCAATACTTTCCCTAACTCCAGCGTTTGCAGACACCCTCCTGAACGTGTTCTTGGCCATCGCGGTGGATAATCTGGCTAACGCCCAGGAGCTCACCAAGGTGGAGTTGGTGGGAGAATGTTGCTGTGCAAAGTTACCACCTGCTCATGGCAGATCAGGACCGTGCCAGGCAGGGGGTAGGGTGGGGTAGGGGGACAGGAGCTGGGGTCAGAGCCTTTGTCCCGGCTTCACTGTGCCAGGGAGAAAGGCACCTCCTCCCCCACCCCCAAAATAGACTGTCCCTCATCAAGTGGCTTCTTCAGCAAAGGAGGGCGGAGGTGGGGGTGGTTAAGGCAGCAGGGTTGCTGCAGGAAGCAGATGGCAAACTCCACCAGAGTGCCCGTTTATAGGGAGTGGGCAGTGTCGAGGGGCTTCCAAGGAATGCGGCAGCCTCCAGGCGAGCAGGCACTGTCAGCACCCTAAACCCGGAAGGAGGGGACAGATGGAGAGTAGCCCAGACAAGGTTCTGAGGCTCAGTGTGTGTCCCCGTGAGCTTGGGAACTGGCCGGACTTCACCACTGAGCAGCAGCAGTAAAGAATTATATGATGCTCATGGTTCCAGGTGTAACTGTCATTTCCCTTTGGCAGAAGAGGGGACTGAGGTTCAGAAAGGCAGAATCACTGACCCCAGATGGGATGATGACAGCTGCTATTATTTAAAGCATCATGCTATACATGTCAGGAGCTCAGCATAATTTGGGGCATACAGGAAGTGATCAATAACAGGAACCTTTGTAAGTCACTTCGCATGACCAGAGATCCGGAGCTACAGCTCTTCATTTTACAGAGCTGGGAAAGGGAAGGCTAGGATTCAAACCCAGACTTGGCAAGTTCCAGAGCCTGAGTTCTTTACCCACACACCCTGCCAACTTTCATTTGAGCCCCAGCTGAGCAGGTAACGATCAAAATAAAAATTAACAACCACCAAAGGAAACGTGATGGCCCCTCTCGTATGGCAGACACCAGAAAGCATGAGATAGGGAGTAACTGTTATCCCCATTTTGCAGATGGGAAAACTGAGGCCGAGAGAGGCCAGGACCTTGCCACATAGCTAGGAACTGAAAGAGCAGAGGTGTGATCCCTCAAAGAGCAGAGCACAGTAAATGAAATCAGAAAGGAATTTGGGGTGTGGGGGTATGAACTGTTCATGTGAGGAAGCAGCCCAGTTTTCATTCATGGTCAGTGGTATTGGATTATTTGGGCAAAATCTTATGCCAAATGCCCTTAGGGCAGCCCTGTACTCCCTGAGATTCAGGTCCACCTCAGCTAGGCACAGAGAAGGCAACATTGCTTTCAGGAACACAGCTTATGCCCTCGGGATAGCCCCTGAGCAGGGCTGCTAGGAAGGGTTGAACGGGTACTGCATCGCACAAGGGAAGCCGAGCACCTTTTGCAGTTTGAGGGGAAGCTGTCTGGAACAAAGGCATGCTAGGAGGTGGTCGTGGTCTAGCCCAAGTCTTTCACCTGCAGCCCTATCACATTAAGAGAACATATGCAGAATCATTCAGGAGGGCCAGGCCTGGGGCCTGCCTCAGCTTCACCGCCCCATCCCCCATGCCTTAAGGTACACAGGCCATATTCAGGGAACCGAACTGAACTGAGAAGACTGCCAACCGTCCATCTGCCAGCCATGGCAGGAGGGAGGGAGAGTTTCCCAGGCCCAGCCCTGACTGGAGGAAAGACGGAAATCTCTGCCACCCCCTAGCATACGGCCACAGTCCTGGCCACCATGGGGCTGACTGGTGTCACTGTTCCAGGGGCTGATTTTAACCATGAGCTCATCTAGGTTCCAAGACCCCATCCTCAAGGGCTGCTGTCGGGGAGGGGGTGCCCCAGGAGGGTGGGAAAAGAGAGGGAAAAAGCTCATTGCCTGTGAAATGTCATCCAGACCCTCATTCTTCCCTTCGTTTATTCCACAAGCATTTCTTGGGCATTTAAAATGTGGCAGGGACCCCACTCAGCCCCTGATGTGGTTAATTTTTTTTGATGGAGGTATATTTGATTTATAATGTATTAGTTTCTGGTGTACAGCAAAGTGATTCAGTTACAAACATAGATTATTTTTCATATTTTTATTATAGTTTATTAGAAGGTTTTAACTATAGTTCCCTGTGCTACATCATAGGACCTTGTTGTTAGACAGGTTTTTATCTCATTTAGCCCTCACAGAAAACCTCATAGGCAAATTCCCTGAGCCCCATTTTACAGACTTTGTTATTCATTGGAAAGCATTTATTGAGCACCTGCTGTGAACAGGGCCTGGTCTAGGGGCCAGGGAAATAGCCAGGAATAAAACAGACAAATCTCTGCCTTCATTGATATTCTAGCAGAAGAGATAGACGAGAAAGAAACTTGTCAGCTAGTGATAAGTGCTAAGGAGAAATATGAAGTAGGGAAGTCTAGGAGTTGAAATTTTAGAGGAAGACTGTGAGGTACAAAGAAAGACTTCGTCCAAGGTAAGCAGAAAGTGGAGGAGCTGCTATTTGAATCCAGACGGATCCAGAATTTGTGCTTCTAACCATATGCAGCACAGCTTGAACTCAAGCGTGTTTCAGACTCACCTGGGAGCTTGTTGAAAACGCAGATGCTGGGGCCCGGGCCAGGTTCTTCAGGAGGCCTGGGAATCTGCATTTGTGCATTTGCAGTGTATCCGAGGCAAGTAGTCCAGGGACTCGGCTCTCAGAAATGCTTGGATGTGATGCCAGAAAGAGGGGTGGACTTGGGAGAGCAGGGTGGCCAGTCGAGTCCCACCCCTGTGTTGTCACTGACACAGAGTGTCCTGATCTGACCATTTCCGAGGTGGTAAGGTTGCTTCTTGCCCCAGAGATCCCAGCGCAGTGGGAGAGGTGCCCTGCCACCGCATGATCTTGCTTATTGGTGGGTTTGTCTCTGGCCATTTCTTTCTCGTTGCTTTTTCTTTGCTTTTTCTTTGTTGGCTTTTCTGTTTTACGAATGAGGCCCTGCATGAAGGCTGAAGAAGGATTTAAAGCCCCCAAACGTCTTTTTCTGTATGTATTTTATAAAACATCTTCCCCCATCCTCCTCCTCTCTGAACCTAACCGGCTGAGAATCTAAGTTCCTCTCCTGATTCCCCTTCTGGAGGCTGTTGGCAGTGCATGGGATGGGCTGTGGGTGCCAGATTTTTCTGCACGTGGGGGCTTATTGGTGTTTTATTTAAAGTCTTGGTTCAGAGAGCTTAAATGACCCAGGAAGTAGAATGAGAGGAAAATCTTTGCATTAATTTCCAGCTCATTGAGACAGAGTTACAGAAAAATCTCCATTGTGGGAAAAGAAGGCAGTCTTTTTCCTTTCCTTTTCTTCCGTGTGTTAAAATAGGGTTCAGAATGAGCTGGATATCAAGCCTGGACATGAAGGGGATAGCAGTACACTTAACCAATGAGTATACATTCCGATTAGGGGGCCTCAGCTCTGATTGGTTGATACCCAAGCCAGACCTGTTTGTAAATATCTCAAATGATGCCCCTGGTTAACAGTAGGGTCAGAGATGCGGCCCCAAGGCCCAGTTCACAGTTTGTGAACAGGGATCCTATGTGCCTTTTAGGATGAACAAGAAGAAGAAGAGGCTGCCAACCAGAAACTCGCCCTCCAGAAAGCCAAAGAGGTGGCAGAAGTGAGTCCTCTGTCTGCAGCCAACATGTCCATAGCTGTGTAAGTGCCACCAACTCTGAGATGCTCTCTGGGCTCCTCAGCCTCTGCACCCTCCCAGTCAAGGATTTGGGGGCAGGGAGCAGTCCCTAACTGTGTTGAGCCTTAGGAAAAAGTACTTCTGCCCTCCCACCCACTTTCAGTCAAGAAATAGTTAATAAACACATACTCTGTGCCAGACACTGTTGCTGAAAATACAGCATTAAAAAGAGGTTGAGGTGTATAGGGAGGGCTAGGAGTGATGAGCGTTATGATTTAAGTGAAATTGTCAGGGGTGGTCTCAGGTGACAAAGCCTGAAGAAGGTGAGGGAGGAGCTCATCTCAGGCAGTGGGAACAGCATGTACAAAGGCCCTGAGGCAGGAACGTGCCAGTGTGGTTAGGGTACCAGAAGGAAGCCCATGTAACTAAAGTAGAGTGAGTGGGGGTGGAGAAGTGGCAGGAGGTAGAGGCAGACAGGTGATGAACAGATCCTGTAGGGCCTTTTGGGCAGTGGGGAAGACAGAGAATTTTGTTCTGAGCCAGGGGAGACACATGGACAGTTCTTAAGGAGGAATAGGGACTCAGGTGCCCTCTAGGTACTATCAGGGGAGCAAGGGCAAGAGACCAGGTTGGAAAGGACTGCACTGTTCCCTGCAAAAGAGATAATAAGGAATGGACCAGGGTGGTGCCAGAGCAGGTGATGGGTATAGCTGAATTGTAGACAGATCGTGAAGGTAAGAGTGAACCAGAATTTGCTAGTGGATCAGAGGTGGTCAGGTGGTGAGAGTTAAGGTGTTTTGATTAAAGAAAGATTCATTAACACTGCTGCTGCTGCTAAGTCACTTCAGTCGTGTCCGACTCTGTGCGACCCCATAGATGGCAGCCCACAGGCTCCCCCATCCCTGGGATTCTCCAGGCAAGAAGACTGATACACCAATATTCTGAATCGTGCCTTTGTTGGGTAGTCCCGGGACTTTGCAACACTGTGGGGCAGTGCATCACTGGACAATGTAGAGGGGGCTTTCTTTCCCAGAAAGCAAGGAGGTGGCTGTGAAAGGAGAACACAGGGAGATACATGCTCAGACATGGAAGCCCATAGGAGGTGATGGTCTGTATACAAATATAGATACACACAGAATGCCTGGAAAAATCTGAATGTTTGAGGGCTTCAGTTGGCACCCCCAGCAACAATCCCACTGGTGTTTTTCACCATCTCCATAGAGACACTGTCTCAAGACTCCCAAGTGCCTATGCGAGGGCTTCCAGAACCTGCTGCAGGTCAGTGTTCATTATGATTGGCTGTCTCAGAGATTAAGAGTATTCTGAACATCAGGACCACCCCCAGGGGCCCTGTACTACAACTTGAAGAGGAATAGAGAGGTCAGTCGATGAACATACACCTGACTGAGACCCCCATTAGACGAAATGCCCAGCCAAGCCAGGATACCCAAGATGCCCACCTGGGCTGAGACTCCTGTAAGGCTGAGATGACCAGCCAGGTTGAGTTTTTCCACACACGTTAAAACACCTAGTTGGGTGGAGATACCCAGCCAAGTCAAGATATCCCACCTGGTCCAAGAGACCTCCCCCCTACCCAGGTCAACATGCCTTTCTGGGCCAAGGTACCGATACAGGTGGAGATGCCCACTGGGCCGTTATACCCACCTGGGCAGAGATGCCCACTTGGGTCAAGATGTCTGTCTGGGCCAAGGTACCTGCCTGAGCAGAAATGCCTACCTAGGTCAAGATGCCCACTGAGATAGGTATCTGGGTGAAAATGCCCACTTGGAGCAAGACATCCACCAAGGTGGAAATACCTAACTGAGCTGAGATCTCCACCGGGCCCACACACCTGTTGGCCTGAGTGGCCCCTGCAGGCCACGACGCCCAGCAGTTCCATAACCCCGGCACGATTTCTTTACAGGAAGGAGCAACAGAAGAACCAGAAGCCCGCCAAGTCGGTGTGGGAGCAGCGGACAAGCGAGATGAGGAAGCAGAATCTTCTGGCCAGTCGGGAGGCACTCTACAACGAGATGGACCCAGACGAGCGCTGGAAGGCCTCCTACGCTCGCCACCTGCGGCCCGACATGAAGACCCACCTGGACCGGCCGCTGGTGGTCGACCCCCAGGAGAACCGTAACAACAACACCAACAAGAGCCGGGCGGCCGAGCCCACGGTGGACCAGCGCCT
>NW_011494937.1:1951532-1953482 GCF_000754665.1 Bison bison bison
TGCGCATGTCCGCGGCGGCACCGGCATGGCCCTCCCCCAGCGTACGACGCGGACATGCGCAGGGAGGACAAGGAGCGCAGGCACCGCAGGAGGAAGTAAGTGGAAGCGATGAAACCCAAGGAGTATCGGCTAGCTACCTGGTACTCTCCCGAGCCGCTCATTTCAGCTTCTTACCAACCCGCGAAGATAGATGGCATTGCCATAGCCCATTTCACAGATGGGGAAACAGAGCTGACTTGCCCAAAGTCACACATCTAGTAAGTAGCCTTGAACCCAGGTCATCTGGCTCCAGAAGCTGCAAACTGTCACGCCCTTGTATCAGGGAAACTACAAAAACTCTCCCCCAGAATGGTATGGCTCTTCCATGTGCTTGCGAGTCGCCTTAGCCAAGGGACTCCACGTCTCTGGGCCTCAGTTTTCTCAATCTGTAAAATGGAGAAAAATGTAAAATCCCACTAGGGATTGAGTCATTCCGGGAATTAAATGATGTAGTAGATGGAAAGGGCCTGAAAGCAACCGACACATAAGTGCTTGGGAAATTTAGATCCTTTTAGCTGTTACTGAGTCAATCATTTTTTCACCTTACATTATTTTGCTGGGGGGGTGGGGGGGCAGGGGACGGTTGTTGAAAAAGCCACTCTGGGTCAGAATTGAAGGATGAGCAAGGTTCAAGGCTTTTGGAGGCATCTCCCAAGCCAGAACCTCACCCAATCAGAAATGACACCCTCTTTTTTATAACAATATTCCGTAACACTACCTAGAAGATCCTACAGTGTTTGTATATTGAGGAACCCAAAAACTTAAATGCTGAAACAGCCAATGATCTTTTATTAATTAGCATCCTCTTCTTTTCTATCACCTGCCACTAGGACATCATCTTGGTTGTTTCTTTTTTAAAAAGAAAAACAGTTTTTCTAAGTCTCTGTGTTTTCTTTTTTTGACATTAGGTATTCTTTTTCTCAGGTTTTATTGAGATATAATTGCCAGGCAGCATGGTTTAAGTGTTAGGTTTCCCTGGTGGCTCAGATGGTAAAGAATCCACCTGCAATGTGGGAGACCCAAGTTCGATCCCTGGGTCAGGAAGATCCCCTGGAGAAGGGAATGGCAACCCACTCCAGTATTCTTGCCTGGAGAATTCACTAACACTTTTACTTTAATGGTACAAGTGTAAAGAGTATAGCATAATGATTTAATTTACATACATCAGCGCCATATTGGTTTTTAATAATGTGTTTAAACGCTTCTGTTATACTCCATATATACTAAACTAGTACTTCTCAAAATTAAATGTATACAAGAACCCCCAGGGATCTTGTGAAAATACGGATTCTAAATAAGTAGGTCTCAGATGCAGCCTGAGATTCTGCATTTCTAAGGAGTCAGTGCTGGTTGGGGGACCACACTTTGAATAATGAGACTCTAGAGAACCAAATGAAGCAATTCTTTTTCTTTTTTTAATATTTATTTATTTGGGCTTCCCTGGTGGCTTGGTTGGTAAAGAATCTGCCTATAATGCAGGAGACCCAGGTTTGATCCCTGGATAGGGAAGATCCCCTGGAGAAGGAATGGCAACCCACTCCAGTATTCTTGCCTGGGAAATCCCACGGACAGAGGAACCTGACAGACTACAGTCCATGGGTTCCCAAACAACTGGACTCGACTTAATGACTTAACCACCACCTTTTATTTATTTGGCTGTGGCCAGGGCAGGGGTGATGGTGGAGGGGGAATCTTCCGTTGCAGTTAGCCAGCTTCTCTCTTGTGACACACGGGCTCCAGAGTGCTCGGGTTCAGTCGTTGCCACGCACCGGCTTAGTTGCCCCATGGCATGTAGGATCTTAGTTCCCCAACCAGAGATGGAACCCACATCCCCTGCATTAGAAGGTGGATTCTTAACCACTAGACTGCCAGGGAAGTCCCCCAGAGTGAAGCAATTCTGATGCAGGCACC
>NW_011494937.1:1953582-1957754 GCF_000754665.1 Bison bison bison
CGATAGGTGCAAATGCTAGCTGCCTCAGGGTGCCAACAATTCAAATGACATGAGGGAGTTACCATCAGTGTTGAGATGTTCCAAAATGGTGAAGTTCCGCGTGACTTAGTCTACTCTTCCTTCAGTTTGTCTAATACTTGCATTCCAGGAAGATGCAATGAGTATTTAAAACATGCAGCAGGACTTCCCTGGTAGTTCAGTGATTGAGAACCTGAGTTTTCACTGCAGGGGGAAGAGGTTCCAGCCCTGGTCAGGGAACTAAGATTCCCCCATGCCACACGGTGTGACCAAAAAAAATACTTTATGCTGATCTGTAAAACAGAGTTAGGTTAAAACTCAAGGCTCAGGGACCTCCTGGTGGTCCAGGGTCCAGTGGCTAAGACTCTGTGCTCCCAGTGCAGGGGGCCTGGGTTTGCTCCCTTGTTGGGGAACTCGATCCCACTTGCTGCAACTAAGACTAAGAGTTCACATACCACAACTAAAGATCCCACGTGCCTCAACTAAGGTCTGGCAGCCAAATAAACAAGTGAATAAAGAAAACTTAAAGGTTCTGATCATTACAAGCAGATCTTTCACCTGTGTGAGGGACGTTAGAAAGTCGTGAAGGAAAAAGAATAATTCTTCCCCAGTGAGACTGCCTTGCACATGGTAGGATGTTTATACACCTGCCTCCCATTTCCTAAATGCTCACAGTGCCCCCTAGTTATTATGGCATTAGTTCTCCACAGCTCCACAACAGCCCTCTGAAAAACCATTGTTCCCCAAAAGGGAATAGTGTTCTAGGCTAAGAACAACATATGCAAAATCCCCAAGATGGAACAGAAGGAGGCGAGTTTGCAGTTTGGAAGGTAAGGAAAGAGTGGAAGAAATTGAAGGGACGATAATAGGTCAGTAGAATCTTGAGTCCTTCCCGGGAAAGGGGAGGCCACTGGAGGGGGATTTAGGTGGAATAAAGTCTAGCATAGGACTCCATGACTAAGACCTGGAGAAGAAAGTGGCACCCTGGCCAGTATTCTTGCCCGGAAAATTCCATGGATGGAGGAGCCTGGCGGGCTACAGTCCATGAGGTCACAAAGAGTCAGGCACAACTGAGCAGACACACACCATAATTAAGAACCAATGGGTCACTGGTGCTATTAATACGACTAATATTCCTGTTGTTATCATCCTCATATTTATACCTCCTCCTATCATTGAAGGAGGCAGAATGACAAGGATAGAAAGGGAACACAGCCTGGTGGTGAAGGGCAAGGGTCCTGGAGCCAAGAGGTCACACTGCTGCCCCATTGCTTGCTAGCTGTGTGACTTTCAGCGTGTTACTTCCCCTCTCTGGGCCTCCATTTCCTCATCTGTAAAATGGGGATAAGAACGGTACCTACCAGGACTTCCCTGCTGGTCCAGTGGTTAAGACTCTGTGCTTCCACTGCATGGGGTGAGAGTTCGTTCTCTGGTCAGGGAACTGAGGTTCCACATGCCTTGTGGAGTAAACGAATTATATTTTAAAAATGGTACCTACCTCCTAGCATAGGTATAAAGTTCAAATGAGTTAATACTTGTAAAATGCTTTAAATAGTGCCTGGCTTATAATCAGTGTTCAGGAAATATTAGCTCTTATTAGTATGAATATGATTATTCGATACTCAAATGTTTTTAGTAGTAGCACTAGTAATAAGCATTCAATAAGTTTTAGCTCTTTCTATTGTTACATCGTCATTACTATTAAGACACTTGTATCAATTGACATAAAAACCAACTTTAAATCCATAGCCTTTAGATTGTTCACTTAAACTGCCTCTTTTTACAGATGGGGAAACAGGCCCAGAGAGGGAAAGGTGTTCCTGAAGCGGAGAGCCAGCCGATAGTAGAAGTGTGATAACCCAGCTTTCCTGAATCCCACAGGTGGCCCTTGCTCCCCCTTCTCTCCAAGTACTTCCCCACCTCTACCCCCAAATCCACACCAGGAGGGCTCTGCTCACTCCTTTATTAATAGATGTGTCAAATGCCCTGGCCAGGAGAGGCGTTATTCATTTGGCTGATAAAAAAGGTTCTAATGATCACTGGAAATAAAACTTCATAAAGATTCAGACACTTTTAAAGAGAAAAAAAAAAAGAAAAGCCATTCGTCTGCTTGGGGAAAAAAAAAAAAAAAAGGGATTTCCCTGGTGGTCCAGTGGTTTAGACTCCACACTTCCACTACAGGGGACACGGGTTCCATCCCTGATCAGGGGAACTCAGACTCCACATGCCATGCAGTGCAGCCAAAAAAAAAAATCCACGTATAGCATTTGGAACAATGCGTGGTAGAGAATAAGGTCTCAACGATCTTAGCTAATATTATCCCACATGCTGCATGGCACGACCAAAAAAAATAAGAATGGTGAAGATAAAATTTTATTCAAGGACATAGCATACTAAAGACATTTCAGTTCTATATTATGACAAAGCCAGTGACCCCAACAGTCCTGCCTCATGTATTTCTGCTCTTGTCATTCCTTAGGTTTTTCCCCAGACATGCTCTGTGTTTTTGATTCTCTAGAGCATTGACAATTAGTGTAATTGCTTTCCTGTAGTCCCAGCCTTCCCCCCGCTCCCACATTTCTACTTTCATCTCTTCCTCTTCAGCTTTAACTATCCCCCTCCTCTGAAACTTTAACTAGCTTCCCCCAGTGGAAAGTGAGTGGAGCACATTCTGTTTTGTATTATTAAACAGTTGCTGGCCCCTGATTCCTCATACCAGGCAGCTGAGCCCAGTGTCACCCCAGGCCCACCAAAATGAAAACGGAGCTTTCTCTGAATCGCTGCAAAAATCTGTGGATTGCAGGGCATCCACCACTCCCTGATAACCAGGCAGTGCCTCCTGCTTGATTTGGCTGAGCCAGAGGACGTTTTGCCAAGACCTGTACCACCCGAGAATTAATATCTCAGCTATTGGCACACTAGTTCCACCTGCTCCCATCACCATGACAACCTACTTCCCAAAAGGAGCAAGAAGAGAGAGACTGGACTTCTGAGCCTCACAGTTGATCCTTCATGGGATGGTGTGAAAGGAGGGGCTCCGTCTTTTAATACTGATTCTTATAGTATCCTCAATTTGCTTTGGCCAGTCTCCTCAGCACCTCTGTCCCATGCACCCCAAGTCATCCATTGCCCCCATGGTCTTCACTGAATGGTGCTTAAGAGCTTAAGAGCTTAATAGCTTAAGAGCTGTAGGACCAGAGTCCAGCTCAGCCTTTTCCCAGCGGGGTGACACCATGCCTTTACCTCTCTGGGCTTCATCTTCCTCATCTGTAAAATGAGCCTAATCCTAATGGCAGCATCTCAGATAGTGGCTGTCGTGGGGACTCAATGAGTTAATAAGTGCACGTCCTAAGGACGGTGGACCACAAGGAAGCAGGCCCACCCATCCTCTGGACCTAGGGACTGGAGCATGCCCTGGGCAAGCTGTCCGTAATCCTTAGCAACCAGATGCTGAAGTGATCAGCTGGCAACGGGATGCGGGCGTTATGCAATCAGTTGCCTATTCCAAGCAGATGATGGCAGATCCCCAAGAGGGAAGGGGGAAGGGGCCTGACTTCAAAGTTTCTGCCCCTTTTGAGTTCTCCTTGGAGACACTTGGAAATAAAACATCCTGGAGACTGATATAGGCCTCTGCAGGCTGAGCTTGTTAAAACTCCATGGCAAGCAGAGCCAACAGAAGAAACAAAAACAAGGCAAAACAAAAGACCCTCAGATCCCCTTCCATCTGAACAAGGGGCTCTCGGTCCGTGCGTGAGGCTGTCCCTTTAACAAAAGGCACGCTGTGGTCTCAGCTGCTGTGTTATTTAGTACAGTCTCTCTGGGTGGTGACCAAAGGATTCAGATTCTCTTTGAAATGATAACTTCACTGAGCCCGCTTTTGGGTAGAGCTCTGCTTAAAACAATATATAAAATGAGAAAATATCCCCAACCAGCTTTTTGACTGATGTCCAACTTCTAAAAAGGTACCGGGAGGGGATTAGCATTAGCAACCTCTTTGTGGGCTGTGGAAGAGGTTGAGGAAATATTGGTTTAAGATTTATTTCATTTAATCCACACCGTCAGAGCTGATGCTCAGTGTCCAGGGATCAGTGTCAGTTTCCCAGGGCTGCTGGCAATCCTTGGTGTTTGCGATCCCTTGGCCGATAGAAGGATCA
>NW_011494937.1:1957854-1971889 GCF_000754665.1 Bison bison bison
AAGGATCACTCCAGTCTGACTTCATCTTCACACTGCCCTCTCCTCTGTGTGTGTTTCTCCCCTTGTCTTCTAAGGACGCTTGCCATTAGATTTAGGGTTCACCCTCATCCCAGATGATCTCAAGATCCTTCATTACATCTGCAAAGACCCTTTGTCCAAAAGATGGGTACGGGGAACTTCCCTGGTGGTCCAGTGGTTAAGAATCTGCCTGCCAATGCAGGGGACACGGGCTCGATCCGTGGTCCTGGAAAATCCCACATGCCGCGGAGCAACTAAGCCCGTGTGCCACGACTACTGAGCCCAAACGCTCCATACCTGTGCTCCGCAACGAGAGAAGCCACCACTGTGATGAGAAGCCTGCACACCACAACTAGAGTAGCCTCCACTCGCTGCAGCCAGAGAAAGCCCGCCCACAGCAACAAAGGCCCAGCGCAGACAAAGCATAAAAAAAGATGAGGAAACTGAGGCTCAGAGAGGTTACTCAAGCTACAGAGGGTCGCACAGCTAGTAAAATGGCCTTGGTGAAACTCAAAGCCAAATCAGTCTTCTGAAGTGTCAGCCTAGCACCTGCAAGTGACGAATTGGCCTGGGCCTGTCCTTCTCCCTGTGAGGCCTCAGAGCTGCTGCTGCTAAGTCGCTTCAGTCGTGTCTGACTCTGTATGACCCCGTAGACGGCAGCCCACCAGGCTCCCCCGTCTCTCGGATTCTCCAAGCAAGAACACTGGAGTGGGTTGCCGTTTCCTTCTCCAGTGCATGAAAGTGAAAAGTGAAAGTGAAGTCGCTCAGTCGTGTCCGACTCTTAGCGACCTCATGGACTGCAGCCCACCAGGCTCCCCATCTCTGGGATTTTCCAGGCAAGAGTACTGGAGTGAGGTGTCACTGCCTTCTCCGAGGCCTCAGAGACACAAACCCAAAAGTAAATCACCTCGTCTTTCTTCTGCTTGGTTAAAAACACCATGGACTTTTGCAAGTTAAAATCTAAAATTAAAACAAGGAAGATGGTACTGGTGGTTTAGCCAGTGGAAGGACCTCCAGGGGAGGTCAGCTTTTTTTTATGAATTTTTAAACGGAGGATAATTGCTTTATTTTTTATTGAAGTATAGTTGATTTACAGAGGCCGACTTTTTAAAAATTTTTAAGGGTTAGATAGATTCAGGGTTCCAGATTGGGCCTTGAGAACCAAACCCATGCTGTCCAGGGGCCTTGGTTCCTGTGATTGCATCTAATCTCCCAGGTGTTCCATGAATGGATGCAATCTGAAGCTGTCTTTTGCTCGTTTCTGGTCTCTTGAGTGAGTGTGTGATGGAGATAGCCTGACAAAACCATTCTCTAGTATGCCTGACTCAGCTTCTTTGGGCCTCAGTTTCCTCATCTCTGTAATGGACACAGTAGCCATTTGGACCTCATAAGATTGCTCCAGAAGTTAGTGAGTTGAAATAGAAGAGAGGCTGGCCCACTCTATTGGTGGTTACAGAAAGTGTCAAAGACTTCCCTGCATCCACCGACTGTGGGCTGACCCCCTGGGAGATCTCAAACAGCTTAGTAAGAGAGCTGCAGGGTCAGGTGGGGGTTAGCGTGGGTGCTGGAGCCATGTGGTCTGGGTCCAAGCTCTGTCTGCTACCAACTATGTAGCCTAACTACGTAACTAACTAACTAACTACATAACTACCTAACTAACTAAGCAGGGCCCTTCCTGTCTCTGGGCCTTGGTTTCCTCATCTTAAAATGGGGATAACGGTACTACCCGCTCCCTGTTTTTTTTTGAAAATGAGCTGACGTATGTCATGTCTGGCACACAGCAAGTACTCCGTGAGTGTGAGCTCTTAGGAGGAGACATGAAGGGCATGGGGTACAGAATTAGGGGTTGCCACTCAGAAGAGTCAGAGGGAGGGACTTCCCTGCTGGTCCGGTGGTTAAGACAGCACTTCCACCGTAAGGGTTGAGGGTTTGATCCCTGGTCAGAGAACTAAGATCCCACATGCCACGTGATGGGGCCAAAAAAAAAAAAAAAAGGCACCATTTCCACCACTAAAGAGGTGGTATTTATGGCTCTGCTTTAGCCACCCCTGGAAGCAGTGTATGTCCTTATCCTGCCAAGGAGCTAATGGGAGACACAGAGACAGGAGCAGGAAGGTTTGGATTGGAGAGATGGAGGCTCTGGCAGAAAGTTCTTTTCCACTCTGATTTCTCCATGAAGGAGTAACCTCGTCTCCTAGAAAGCAGCCCTTCTGGCAGGAGAAACACCACACTGAAACCTGCAAGGGTGGGCACTTACATCTCCATGAGGTCTTTTTTGGAAGCACAGAGCCTTAACCACTGGACCACCAGGGAAGTCCCCCCCATGGCATCTTGATCCCTAACAAGAATGGACCAGGCACAGGAGAAATTCAGAACACAGCCCCTCGATGGCCAATGGAATCTTAGGCAGGATCCAGACATGTCCCCTCTATGTTCTAACTCACTCACGGGTTCTTTTTTGTTGGCCTGCCTGCTGCAGAGAGAACCAGGGCTCCGGGGTCCCCGTGTCAGGCCCCAACCTGTCGACCACACGGCCAATCCAGCAGGACCTGGGCCGCCAAGACCCCCCGCTGGCCGAGGATATCGACAACATGAAGAACAACAAACTGGCCACTGCGGAGTCAGCCAGTCCCCACGACAGCCTCAGCCACGCCGGCCTGCCCCAGAGCCCAGCCAAGATGGGGAACAGCGTGGACCCTGGCCCCACGCCGGCCCCCACCACCACGGCCACCAACCCTCAGAACGCCGTCAGTCGCCGGACAGCCAACAACCCGGGGAACCCGTCCAACCCGGCCCCCCCAAGACCCCTGAGAACAGCCTTATCGTCACCAACCCCAGCAGCACCCAGGCCAACTCAGCTAAGACTGCCAGGAAACCTGACCACACCACGGTGGACATCCCCCCAGCCTGCCCACCCCCACTCAACCACACCATCATCCAAGGTACGAACCCCAGTCTCATATATCCCTGGGCAGGGGAGCCGGCCTCCTGGGCTTCCTCCCCAGAGGCGCAGCTAAGGGACTCCGGACAGTGACTCCACCTCTCTGGCCTCAATTGCTTCCTCTGGAAAATGGGTAGAGACATAGTTCTGCCCCCACAGGGGCTGCTAGGAGAATTAAATGAGATAGTATGGATATGATGCCTGGCAAGTACACAACAGGTTAGCAAATTTTCCTGCCTCCCAAATTCCCACAGGGGAGCCAGGAAGCCCCCATATCTGAGGGGTCAGCAGATTCCTCTGATGGAAGTTTGGGGGGAGTGAGATAATTCTCTAGGCCAGCGCCATCCAAAAGAAATGTGATGCAGGCCACCTGTGTAATGTTTTTTTTCACCTCTGTAATTTTAAATGTTCTAGTAGCCATGTTAAAAAGAGAAGGGAGGAAAAGAGGAAGCAGAGGAGGAAGGAAGAAAGACATAAGTGATTTAAAACATAAAAAAGAGGGACGTCCCTGCCAGTCCAGTAGTTAAGACTCTGCTTTCCAACGCAGGAGGCAGGGGTTCAATCCCTGGTCAGGGAACTGAGGTCCCACATGCCACAGGGTGTGACCAAAAATTTTAAAAAATAAAAAGAAACAAATGAACTGAACTTTAATAATAAATTGTATTTAACCCCAAATGCTATTGATTTATATCCAAAGTATTAACATTTCCATGTGTCAATAATGTATTTTACATTATTATTACATATAGTTACATTCTTTTTCTCCTACTCAGTCTTGAAAATCTAGCATGTTTCACACTGCATACCGCAGTTTGGACTAGCCGTGTTTCAAATGCTGGACAGTGCAGGCCTAGCACCTTGAGGAATTGGCTGTTTTTGCCTCTTCCCAAAACCTCTCACATGTAATACCATGATCCAAGAAATTTGGAAATTATCCAAACTGGAAATTTGGAAATTATCCCCTGGGTTTATTATTTTTAAGATGATAGCAGTAGCCCAGTTCTTTGCAAGAGCTGTCCATAAGTTTACCCTGTAAATCCTTGCCACAGTCGTACAAGGTAAATCTTGTCACTGTGCCCATTTCACAGATGAAAAAACTGAGGCTCAGTAAGGCTCAGCCTATCCATAAACCCATAATGCAACTAGGCTATGGGATCAGTGCTCAGGAGGGTGGTGCCTCACCTCAGTCAGGAGAAGGGTGTTAATGGGGGGAATCCTACATTTTGACTACGGGAGGAACTCAGTATTCCCATCTGCAAAGTGGGGCTTTGGGGACTCACCCTGCCTGCCTCCAAGTGACAGTATGAAGGTCATCAGGGCCTGAGGACAGGTCTGTATTAATATCAGGTAAAGGTCACAGCAGACTCAAGGCTGTAGAATGATTAAGAGCAAGCCCTCTGGCGCTGGGCTGCCCAGGTTCAAATTACAGCTTTGCCACTTCCCAGCCGTGTGGCCTTAGGCAAGTCTCTGCACCTCTCTGTGCCTCAGTTTCCTCATCTGTAAAGTGGGGATCATAAAGTACCAACCTCACAGGGTCAAGTGAAGGTTCAATGGCATAATAGGGTGCCTGGCACATAGTAGGCGCTTTGCGTCAGCTGCTTATTGCTGCTTTGGGAATGAGGCAGGAGATCAGAGGTGGGAAACCACGGAGGGAGCCCTGTGTTGCTTCTTATCCCAACAGTGAACAAAAACGCCAACCCAGACCCACTGCCAAAAAAGGAGGAAGAGAAGAAAGAGGAGGAGGAAGACGACCCCGGGGAAGACGGCCCCAAGCCCATGCCCCCCTACAGCTCCATGTTTATCCTCTCTACGACCAACCCGTGAGTATGGCCCATGGCCAGGGCAGGGGGCCCAAGGGCTCCCACTGGGGCAGTGAAAGTCAGGCCAGAGGGCAGACCCAGACAAAGCGTAATGGGGGAGAGTCGCCTCTAAGACCATTAGTCCATAGAGAACTTTTGAGCAATTAAAGAATGATGTCCCTTTCTTAAGTTGTATAAGATAGAAACTTATCATAAAGTACTTATTTCAAAAAACTGATTCCAACTGGTTTGTTGGAAAAGACTCCCTCCTGCCATCAGCTAGAAAATCATGATCATAAATACCCAAATCTACACCGTCTGTGCTGTGAGAGGTGTCCTGTAGAAATAGCTGCTTTATACAGTGCACAACGTTTACAACTGTACATGACAGCCCTGGTTCCTGAGCTCTGCTCCTAACTTATGCTCCATGAGGGTTTGGATTCTGGGTAGATGGTTTTTGAGTTCCATGGCCCTTTGTCTTGGGAGGGCCTTGAGGAGGCCAGATTATTTAGGGGAGAAATTTATCACACCTATGTCTTGCTGGCTCAAAGGTTGTTTTGGAATTGCATTTTTCCAAAGAGTGTTTCTTGAAACTCTGATCCCTCAAAATGCTTCTTGACACCAAGAAGAATCACGTCAAATAGCTGCAGGGGAAACGGCTTTCTCTAACCTGCCTCTCGGAGACTCAGCCTGTGTGTTTACTTTTTTATTTGGTTGCCATTCTCGATTTTAATAAAGAAATTCTTATATGGCACTCAGCACCAGACATGGTTCTGAATGCTTTACAAAAAAAAAAATTTCTCATAATAACCCTGTAGGAGTTGGTACTATGCTTATCCCCATTTGACAGATGAAGAAACTGAGGTCCAGAGAGGCAAAATCACCTGCCTAAAGTCAAACAGCAAGCAAGTGGGAGAGCCCAGAGAGACTGACTCCAATGTTGCTATTCTTAGCCACCCAGCCCTGCAGCCATTCATACAATCTCATGATATTTTTATCATTATTAATCCACTTAAGTTAATTATCTCATTATTGTGTCATTAGTGTATTAAAGGTACTGATAAGGCCTGCAATTCATAATTTAAGTAACTTTTGGAGCCCCTACCATGTACCAGGCATATATTAACTCTTTTGATCCTCACATTCTTATTAGATGTGATTATTATGGCCGTTTCACTGATGAGGACACTGAGGTACGATAACTTGCCTAAGGTCACTCAACTAATTAAAAAAAAAAAGAAATCTACTTAACCCAGAATTTCCCAGTTTGGTTTGACTATATGACATTTTATGCATAGAAAGGTTTTTCATCTCCTACAGATTCAAGGACAGTATTCAACTCAGTCTGTGAGTTAAGATGTTCCAGGAGGGTGGTTTGGAAGTGATAGGAACTTATAAACAGAGGTGGGAATTACCTTCCCCTGCGGAGGGCTCCCCTGCCCTAAGAGGGCCCCCAGGGGTAGGAGCTTGATACTCTGTTGGGTGTGGGACCGTGGGAGTTAAAGATCCCAGATAGTGGTAAGTGATATAAGGAGATGACAGAACAAAAGGGCTCAAGAGCTGTTGTCTGCGCATCTCCCTGTCCTCAACAGCCTTCGCCGCCTGTGCCATTATATCCTGAACCTGCGCTACTTTGAGATGTGCATTCTCATGGTCATCGCCATGAGCAGCATCGCCCTGGCGGCCGAGGATCCTGTTCAGCCCAACGCACCACGAAACAATGTGAGTCTCCCCCAGCAGGCTCCTTCCCAGCCCAGCTCCTCTGTCCCTTTCTCCTGCCTCGTGAAAAGCTGATAGCTGGGGTCGAAGGAATGTTAGGGTCACCCCTGGCCACAGCCCCCATGGCCACTGGTGGGGAGGGGAGGCTCTGATTCTGGGCTTGATGAAGGATGTTCCTTGAGACAGTGGTTCTGTGTGCCTGGTAGGGAAGAGATGGCCCAAGAGTGGCTGGGGCTGAGAATTGCTGGAATCTTTGGTGAGGAGAGTGAGGCCATAGGCTGTGGAAGGGCACAAGCTCTATGTGGGATGTAGGGGAGTCCGAAGGCAGAGGGTGCTCCGGCAGTATCATCTGTGCAGCCAGGTCTCACCAAACGGACTTTTTCATTCTGACTTGGAGTTTTGAAAGAAAGGATTGTTTTGACTCAAAAAAAGTAGAAGTGTTAGTCTCAGAGGTGTCCAACTCTCTGCAACCCCACGGACTGTAGCCTGCCAGGTTCATCTGTTCATGGGATTCTCCAGGCAAGAATACTGGAGTGGGGTGCCAGTCCCTTCCCCAGGGGATCTTCCTGAACCAGGGATCGAATCCAGGTTTCCTGCATTGCAGGCGGGTTCTTTACCATCTGAGCCACCAGGGAAGCCTTTTGACTTAGTCACAACCTGAACTTTTAGTCAGGCACAGCCTAAACTTTGAGATTTTAGTGGGCTAAGAGCTAAAAAACTCTCCTTTTGGGGCCCCAGGGTCTGCTAACAGCCCCTGTTCACTGAGCACTTGCTGAGTTTCAGGCGCAGCCCCAGATGCTAGGGGTATCCCCGTTGGACAGATGAAGAAACTGAGGCCCAGAGAGGTTAAGTGACCTGTCTGGGGTCACACAGCAGAATTCCAATTCTGCCCACCCTAGATCTCCCAACGCTTCCCTCAGCTGTCACCATTTATCAAGCACTTACTGTGTGCATGTCACCGCTTGAGTCCTGCCGAGCAGAAATGAGTGTTGTTGAGAGGGGAAACCAAGGCACCAGCAGGCCAGGAGGTGACAGAGGCTGGACTGATGGCTGTACCATCTTCCCCAGCTCCTTTCTCTACCGCCATCACCCCCAACACATGGGAACCATTTTCCACTGGGAGCCTGGCCTGCCGCCCTCGCTAAGTAGGTTAGGAGCCTTGGCGAGGCTGGCAAGTCCCATAAATCAAGCCTGTCTGCAGCTTACTTTGCACTTTCCCTGCCTTCACTGGCCTGGCAAGCCCCTTAGGGACCTGATAGGGGAGATGGAAGGAAATAATTAGAACAAAGCCCCCAGAGGAACCTGGTACCAGGGCAGGGCTGAGGCTGCACTCTGTTATCTCCTGCTGCCCACTTCCCCCATCCCCCAGGACCCAGGGAGCCAGGCTCAGGGAGGGGGCATCCTGAGAGAGGTCAGCAAACCCCCTGTCGACTCTAGGAGACTGGAGCAGGCTTCATCTCTGGCAAGGAGAGCATGGGCATGGGGGGTTCCGGGGATACCCCTGAGCTCCTGGGGCTGAAGAGAACCCTGACAGGGCTAGGAGCAGCCCCCGTGGAGCATTTGCAAAGTTCTGGCTCCCCCACCCCTGCCCCATCACTCCTAGTTGAAGCATCTCTCCCCAAAGCCCTCCCTCTTCCGGGATTCTCTGGTGGTCCAGGGGATAAGATTCCACACTTCCATTGCAGGGGGTATGGATTTGATGTCTGGAGAACTAAGATCCCACATGCCCGGTGGCATCAGCCAAAAAAAAATTTTTAAAGCCCTCCCTCTTCAAGTGCATGGTGGCCTCTTATTGGCAACTGACACCCTGGGACCCCTCCCCAAGTTCTGTTCATTAGCTGGTCTGGAACAGGCCTCAGAAAAATGAACAGAACACATACAATCCATTCATTTATCAAGGATTTTAAAGTCACACACCCATGTAAGCACCACCCAAGGCAAGAAGTATTAATAGAACAAAACAGACCTCAACCACAGGCACCTCTTCGATTCATCCTTCCCTGTGAAGCTGGGTTCACAAGCAGGAACAAGGTCTGCAGACATGTTCAGGTGTCATGAGTTGGAGCATCAAGGGTGTTGCTAGTAGCACAAGAGGGTAGGGATCAGGGACACTGTTCATCACTCTGCAGCACACAGGGCAGCCCCACCACAGAGAAGAATCTGACCCCTATTGTCAACAGTATGTAAAAAGCCCTGCCCTAGAGGTATCCAAACCCTTACTTCTGGAAAGAGCATTTCTTAGCTCCTCTCATTTTCCCAGCTACACGTTTATCTTTAAACACTAGAATTTATTTCTTCCTACTTCTAACACTGAACAGATGGAATAATTCTGTGCGTCTCTTCCATCACTCAACCTTGAGATGAGTTCTTATTTTCTTGGGTGGTGACAGTCATTCTTTTCCATTGCTGTGTAATATTCCACTCTGTGGCATAATTTGTTCTTCCATCTTCTGGTTGACGTGTATTTGGATTGTCTGCAGTTTAAAATGCTGTCACCATATCCCCCTACTCCTGACATGGGGCCCCTGGGCTTGACTCTCTCCAGGGTATAAAACCAGAAATTGAGTTTCTGGATCATAGAATTTGCATATGGTCAGCCCCAAATTTGCAGCCAGAATGTTTACCGAGTGATACAGTGACACACACCAGCAACATCCAACAAGGCCTTCACTGCGCCACAGTCTTGCCAACACTTGTGCTGTGGGTTCTTTCATTTAGCCAACCTGGTGGGTCTGGAATCTCATCAGGATTTTGATTTGTATTTCCCTATGATAAATGAGACTGAGAATTTTGGATTCCACTGAGTCACAGAAAATTGCCATTTGTAGAACTCGAAAGGATCTATATATTAGATATGGTTGAACCTAATTTATTGGCCTTTTGATTTCCGCCTGCTCCATTTATTAAGTTCTCCAGAATTTGATTCACCTGACCGCCTGGCCTACCTTTCTTTCCATTCAATGATTTATTTAGTAATTATTTAATAAGCAACTACCACGTGCCGGGTGCTGAGCTAAACAGCAAGGATTGACAGGCTGTACGATCGTCCCTGCACTCCCAGAGCTCGCAGAGCACCAGACCTTTATGCATGTTGTCTCAGCTGCCTGGTACACCTCAAATGCTCTCCCACCACCACCCCCTCAGCCTTCCCAGAACCTTCCAAGCCCTTGCACCTGCCACCCATCCCAGGAAGTCAGCTATCCTGGCCACTCTGGTCTCGGAGGGCCCTCCAAGCACCACACATGATGAGAACGTGAGCTGTGACCACACGGATCGCAGAGCCCAGCTCCTGCAGGACCCAGGGCAGCCCCAGCCTCGTGCATTCAGTCAGCAAGCATTTCTTGAGTATCTGCTGTATGCCTGGCCCTGAGCTATAAGCTGGAGATAGCACAGGGACAGGCAGACATCCCTGCCCCCGTGAGGCTGATGTTCAGGTGGGGGAGATGGACAGTGACGTTATTAATAACTATGACAAATAGTTTGCCAGGAAGTGATAAGTGCCAGGGGTGAGGGATGTAGGGGAAGGGGTAGACTCGGTAAGGAAGATTCCGAGCTTCAGGAAAATGGAATTTTAAACAGGCAGTCAGGAATGTGATATTTGAGCCAAGCCATAAAGGAGGAGAGAGAGAATATCAGGTGGAACATGGGACAGAGTATTCCAGGCCAACAAACCTGTACAAAGGCCCTGAGGTAAGAATATCGAGGGTGGTAGAAGTGGAGTGAGCCAGAGGAAAGTGGGACAAGGTGAGGGAAGGGAGGTGGCCAAACATATTGTCCAGGGCCTTGGAGGTCAAAGAGGACTTTGGCTTTCACCCTGAGTAAGGTGGGAGCCATAGAGGGTTCTTGAGCAGAGAAGGGGGCAGTGATCTGACTTGTGGGCTCACAGGCGCCCTCTGGTGGCCTGCTCAGTAATTAACAGCCCTCACTACAAGCCAGATCTGAGGTCAGCCGCTGGGGTAACCGCGTGCTGGGCACTTTGCCAGCATCCTCATGCCACTCAACATCCTCACGCCAAGGTCACACAAGGGATGTGCTATGGCATGGCCAGGAAAGAGGCCAGAGTGCAAGACATTGCCTGTCCAGAAACCGCTAGTACTTGGTCTTGTGTAAGTTAGCGAGGAGAGGGAGAATCAACCCACTCTGATAAGGGTATGGCTGCGTACTTGGAAGGAAATGGATGCCGCAGTGAGGTCGGTCCCCAGTGTCTGTCCTGGAGGCTAATCATGTTTAGGAAACTCTATGCGGGAACAGTTGTTCACCCAGGAGACCAGAAGGTCAGAGACACTGGGGGATCAGACTTGTTGCCAAAAGAAGTAAGAGTCTTTTCTGAACTTCCCTGAGGCCACCTCTAGTCCATTTAGGGCTTTGGGCAAGTGAAAAGAGGCACCCTTCCCATTGGTAAGCAAACGATCCTTAACAATGATTTTGTTAGGACTTTGCTGCCATCTGCTGGACAGTTTCATTCACAACATACAAATCTGCACGGAGACAGGCTGGGAGGGGCCCTTGTGCAGTGCAGGACCTGCCCCTCTGTACATGGCTGCAGCATTTTCTCATGTGGGTGGAGACTCTGTTCCTTGGGGACCTTGCTAGAGGCCACATACCCCAGTGGGCCATGGCTAGGTTCACGGGGACTCTGCTGGAGCAAGCCAATGATCCTCTGCCCCCTTGCTTTTATCCCCTGCAGGTGCTGCGATATTTTGACTACGTTTTTACAGGCGTCTTTACCTTTGAGATGGTGATCAAGGTGAGTGCCAGGGCTCCACAGGATTCTGCACTCTCAAGAATCCCACCTTGGTGCAAGAGGCTCACCCCAGAGATTGGAAATACTTGGTGTGTTTGTGGAGCAGCGAGGAAGTTGATGTGGCTGAAAGTGAGAGAGGAGAGTGGGGAAAGCAGAGCAGGGAGATGAGAGCAGAGGTGACTGGGACGAATCAAGCAGGAACATGGGGGCCAAGGGACAGTCTGGGGCTTTTATCCCGAGTGAGGTGGGAGCCATGGAAAGGTCCGAGCAGAGGGACGTGACGACTCGGATGTTCACAGGCACCCTCTAGCCTCCGTGGGAGGTCAGACTTGGAAAGAGGAGCAGGGTGGGAGGTGGGGAGTAGGGGATCCAAGAGAACTGGGAGCAGATGATTGCTCTGGTCCAGGCAGGAGATGATGGGAACCAGTCAGGGTGGTGGCAGACAAGGTGGTAAAAAGTGGGCAGATTCTTGGAACGTTTGGAAAGTAGAACCAATGAGGTTTGCTGATGGATCTGATGTGAGGTGAGAAGCCGGGGGGACCCTGAGGTTTTGACCTAAGAACCAGCAAGTCAGAACTACCTTTCCCAAGGTGGGAAGCGGCCTTGAGCGGGGGCTTCTCACTCCTCCCTGAGGTCCCCTGGCCTCTGACCCATCCCCTCAGGATGAGGTGGTCCTGTTGGCTACCATGCTTCCTCCAGGGGCCCCTCCACCAAGCCTAAAAGGGTAGATACTGCTCCCCAGGGTGGGGATGAGGGATCAGAACGCTGTCTCTTCCTTCTCAGATGATCGACCTGGGGCTCGTCCTGCACCAGGGTGCCTACTTCCGTGACCTCTGGAACATTCTCGACTTCATAGTGGTCAGTGGGGCCCTGGTGGCCTTTGCCTTCACGTAAGTCTCCTCCTGAGGACTTCACTTACCACTTTGTCCCTCCACCCCCAACCCACTGGATCAGGGGACATGTTCTCGAGGTGTAAAGATGGGAAAAGGGGGCTCTGGGGTGGCGGGAGGCATCCGCATGCTACCAGGAAGAGCTTCGATTGGCTTCTGCATGATGGCCACCATGGAGGAAGAAGGAGAAGGGCCCCCACCTTCTACCTCCTCACACAGCCATGCCACCAACCCCTTGCTGTGCTGCTTTCTGTAGACTAGCCCCACCAGGACATTTCATTTTCCTTCTGCTCTACAAGCTCCACTGTCTCTTTGGGGAGCCCCTAAAAAGACAATTAGGAAATGAATGTGCATGAGAATTTGGACCCCCACCCTAGGCCTGCAGGCCCTGTAATTCTAGACCTGATGACTCCCCTCATGTGTCTTGAACTTCTCCTGGCAGTCCTAGGACACTCTGAAAGGTCATGTCTCATCAGGCCACTCCAAGATGGCACCCGAGTTGTGGGCAGCCATTCTAAAATAGCACCCCAGGGGCTGAGAAGCCATTCCAAGATGGTGCCTAGATTCTGGGCAACCATGTCAAAGTGGCAGTTGAGTTCTGGGCAGTCATTCCAAGATGGCACCCAAAGGCTTAGTAGCCATTCCAAGATGGTGCCCACATTCTGGGTGGCAATTCCAAGATGGCATCTAAGGACTGAGTAGCCATTAGCTCTTAGGGCCCTGGTAGCAAACTTAGCAGTACATTCCTTAAGTCGTAGATGTTTGGGGTCAAAAAAACTAATCAGCTCCTAATCCAGAAACAATTCTTTTTACAGACCTTGTCTGTGCCCAATCACAGTGGATCATTCCTAAAAAGGAGTCTCAGAAGGACTCAGACCCACCTCACCCACATAATGAGAAGTCAGGGGCTTCCTCTGTGCCCCTGCCTCCTGGCCCCCTCTCAGCAGACCTGGAGGAGTCCTTGAACGGCCCCCCGACCACACAGCGAGGACTTGGTTTATCAGGAGGCCAGCGTGGTGGCCCATTTCCAATTTAAGGGCTAAAGTGGGCCACTCCTGGGAACACAATGAGGTCAGGTTGTGTCAGAAGAGCTAGAACTCTCCAGAGTTTCTGAACACCTCTGAGCTGGTAGAGATGTACCATGAAAGTCAGGAGGCGGAATGTAGTTCTGACTCCAGCCAGACTTTCCGCCTCCTTCTCTTTATCGTCTACTTTCTCCTCCTCTTTCGGTCCACTCTTCCTCTACCCTCTCTCCTTTTCTTTCTCTTTTATTCCTCCCTCCCTCCTCTCCCCCTTCTTCTCTCTCTCCCACTTTTTTAAGTATTTGAGTATTTGGCTACATTATTATTAAGATGTCCTGTAGATTTAATAGTAATAATAATCAAAGTGAAGTGCACAGCAAATTAGAGGGGAAAGATTGCCACAAATAAAACAGGGCATCCATGGCCTTCATATATAAAAAGCAGCTACAAGTCAGGAAGAAACACTGAACCTCAATAGTTAAGTGAATACAGGATTTAACATAGAAATTTCACAGAATGCTGATTAATAAAAATGACCAAAAAAAAAAAAAATTCAAGGTACAATTGGTTTCTTATCAAGTGAGCACAAATTTCTTCCCCCCAAAAAAGATTTTAAAAGGCAATACACTGTGGATATGAGAATGTAATTAAATATGCTTCTCCCTCCATCCATCAGTTATTTGAGCGACTCCTACAAGGAGGAATCAGTTAGGAATCATGCTAGCTTCTGAGAAAGTTTCAATTCTGAAAAGCCTGGGGTGAACCCCTCTTGGATCCCCTTCCCTCCCTTGGTCCTGTTGCTGTCTTTCTGTCTTTCTCTTTGCCCCTTTTCTCTCTCCTGCCCTCTCTCTCTTCCCCCTCCAGCCCCTGCCTCCACTACCCCTCCCCCCCCTTCTTCCCCT
>NW_011494937.1:1971989-1978260 GCF_000754665.1 Bison bison bison
TCTCTCTCCCTCTCCTCCTCCCATCTCTTTTTCTCCCTTCCATCCTCTCCCTTGCCTTGACCTTCTGTCTAACCTGGGCCATATGGCCTGGAGAAGGCGGGCACTCCACCATTCACTCTGGCATCAAAGACCCAGTCCCCACCATGTTCCAACCTGGCGTGGTCTCCAGGAGCAGGGAAGGCAAGTGCAGGGAGGCACCCCCTCCCACACTTCCTCCAGCCCTCCAGGATGACATCTGGCCAGCAGCTCCCAAGTCCCCCAGGGCTCAGGAAGAGGCCACGTCCATCTCCACACACAGCCCCCCTACTTTGCCCGCTGTGGCCTGGCCTGGGTAGTGGGTTTCGCCCTCTGTTTTACACCCCTAGGTGTAGGACAATAGAAGTAGTGTCTGCTGCCCATCAGTTCATCCTTGGAACTTTCCTTCCAGACCTCTGTGGGAGCCAACAAGTTTCATTGCCAAAGAGGGGGCCCCCACCATTGCCCTGTCCCACCTCCATCCCCCATTTGACCTCACAGTTTGGGAAACAAGCCTCTCAGTCATAGAACTTTTGCCATAATGGGCCTAGTTTCCCTGAAGCTACAATTAGACTCAATTTGAAGCAAGCCTAATCTGCAAAAAACAAAATTATTTTTCCACCCAGAATCAATCAGCAAAAGGATTCTTTGTGTTTGCAAAAGAATCTGCCACAGGGAGCTGATTTTGTGTTTTTAATTTTTTGAGTTTTCCCTTTAAATATAAAGTTATACAAGGGCATTCAAAATGAGCCTACAGCTCACAGAAATCTGGCAGCATGTTTGCAGAGTCAACCTTTGAAACTGGTTTTATGAAGTTGCTACAGGCATAAAGCCAGCCAGTCCGTGCCCTTGAAAATCCCTGTTTCAAATTGTTTTTTAAATTCCTATTTGAGGAAAGGGTCTGGAAAGGGATTTCAGGTCATCCCTGTGAGTCTCAGTGAACTTATATGTCTTGCAGGAACTGGGGTGTGTAGTTTTGCCAGTAGGATCCTGACGAGTGTTAGGGATGTTCTTGGGGTTTTAGAAGGGCTGACAACCCGGGGAGCACCTTTATGTGATGGTCCTAGGGATGGAATAGGTAGGCTCTGAGACCCCCCCCCTGCCACACCCTCCCCGCCTCACTGCCAAGAATCCATCTGGTCCTGCCACTCCCCCTCCAGGGCAGGGCTACAGGCCAGGCACAGCTTGGTGGAGTGCCTTGATCTAGCAACTTGTGCATGCCTGGCTATTCCACCAGAGAAGGAGCCCTCAAGCTGCTATTCTTTTCCCAAGAAAAGTTTCAGAGTCCTCCCTTTGGCTTCAGGTTCCTGGCCTCTCTTACCTGAGGTCTCTTGCCCTACGAGGCCTTTCCTTGTTACCAGATGGATGTCATGTTGGCAGGAGTAAGGGATGCTCTGCGGAGAAGGCACTGGCACCCCACTCCAGTACTCTTGCCTGGAAACTCTCATGGACAGAGGAGCCTGGTAGGCTGCAGTCCATGGGATCGCTAACAGTCGGACACGACTGAGCAACTTCACTTTCACTTTTCACTTTCATGCATTGGAGAAGGAAATGGCAACCCACTCCAGTGTTCTTGCCTGGAGAATCCCAGGGACAGGGAAGCCTAGTGGGCTGCCGTCTATGGGGTCACACGGAGTTGGACACGACTGAAGTGACTTAGCAGTAGCAGCAGCAGCAAGGGATGCTCTGACAGCCTCCACTTGAGTGCCCAATCCCAGAGTCCTTTGCTTCCTTCTTTCTGTTCTTTTAATTCATGTTTTCTGTCCTGTGTCCCTGTTTCCTCATAGACAAAGCTGAGGTCCTCAGCAAGTATGAAATAAACCTGATTGTTGTAAAAAAAAAAAAAAAATGGTTCCTGCAAGCCTGTTTGGTTTCTCTCTAGATGTGCAAGTCCCTGAACCTCTCTGTGCCTCAGTTTCCCCATAAATTTGAGATACTTGACCAGATAATAATGACAGTAACAGCCTCCATTTACTTAATCTTTACAGCCCCATATAAGAATTTCTCTTATTATTCCCTTTTAGTACATGAGGAAACAAGCCCAGAGAGATTGTGGCGGGAAATGAGTCTAGCAAGATCACTAAGGGCTTAATGGCCCAGTGGTTGAGAATCTGCTTGCAGTGCAGGGGCCTCAGGAGACACAGGTTCAATCCCTGGGTTGGGAAGATGCCCTGGAGGAGGAGATGGCAACCCACTCCAGCATTCTTGCCTGGAGAATCCCACGGACAGAGGAGCCTGGCAGGCTACAGTTTGTGGGTTCGCAAAGAGTTGGACGTGACTGAGCGACTAAGCATGCAGGCAGGATCACTAAGGTTGAATTCAACTGTCAGATTCAAGGTTGCCGCCCAACTCTCAGCCCTGAATGTGGACGCTTTCACAAATCAGGAGGATGAGACCTGACAGCCTGGCCTGGCTGGGTTCCTTGAGTCTCCAGCAAGGCCTAGAAGTCCAGGGGAAGAGGGCATGAGACTATTCCCTTCTTTGTGGAAAGGAATCTTGCTGTTCTGGCCTGTTGGGGTGGAGGCAAGGATTCTGCAGTGCTGTGATTGTGGCCCCGTCTGGGATATGGGAAGATGATCCCTGTGGTCTTCCAAAGGATGTGTCGAAGCTCTCGTGTTGGTTTCTACCCCTCCTGCACCTCCCTTAAATATCCGTGTGTGTGTGTGTGTGTGTGTGTGTGTGTGTGTGTGTCCTGCTCCATCCACTGACAGTGTGCCGTGTCCATGCGACCACCATTAACACACCATTTCATGAGTCACTACACATGACATCACGCTCTGTGCCCATGCATCGGGGTGGCCAACTGACACTTCTCAGCAGCTGGGGGATCGTGGTCCTGCCCTCGCTGCCAAGAGTCCATCTGGCGCTGCCAGTCCTCCCGCAAAGCGGGCCAGCATGGCCGGCAGAGCGCCTGGGTCAAGCCACTCCTGCATGCTCAGGAGCCCAACTGCAAGGAAGCCGAAGGAGAAAGCCATTTTTTTTATTATCCTCCTCAAAACAGGCCCTACCTTTGAAGGCATTCTTTTGTGTGTGTATAATGAAATGGAAAGAAATAGAAGATTAGAGTGCAAGATACACAAACCTGGGTTTGAAGCTCAGTCTGGCACTTGCTGGCTGTGTGACCCTGGATAAGTCACTTTCCCTCTCTAAGTCTCAGCTGCCTCATCTGGAAAATGGGTGTAATAGTACCACCCTCCCACAAGCAGATGCAGTGACATTCAGAAGACTCCCGTATTACACCTTATGTCATCCATAAGGTTGAGCAGAAATCACTGTTGTTGAAACATTTCTCCAGGGACTTCCCTGATGGTCCAGTGGTTAAGATTCCAAGCTTCCACTGCAGGGGGCATGGGAACTATAATCCCACAAGCCATGGATTAATGTTTTTAAAAGTTAAAAAATAAATTTGAGAAAACCTTCCTCAATAATCCAAAAAGGAGAATGTATACCATTCTGTCTGTGCACTAATTCCTAGATACATTAAGCTTTGAGAACCACTGAGGTATCATGAGAAGGTAGCAGGAGGGGGAAGAATCCAGTGGGAATATTTGTAGGCATTAAACCATTATATTTTTAGAAACATCACTAATTTCAAAAGAGGGGGAGCAGGTGGGAAATTCTGAAGAGTATCTGTTTGGCAGGTGCACTGTTCTATTAATAATGGCAGTCAAGTTTCTCACACCTAGATCTCCAGTCATGATTGGAGGGTCGTAATAAGACTGAGCCCTGATTCCAAAGTTGAGTTGTGCAAGGGGCCACTGCCAGATGCAGAGAGGTTTCCCCAGGCCCACATTTTCCCAAAAGACTCTTGAGAGTCGCCCCTTAATTTCATCCCAAATTGGAACTCCTAGCGGCCTTCTCTCATCTTCATAACTTAGGGGGTAAAGTCAGGGCCATAAATGTGTATCAAACCTCAGCATCCCCAAGGGCTGTTTCAGAGATGAGGATGAATTAAGGGCGACTCAAAGCAGCTGGATTCTTTCCTCTTGCTATGTGAACAGATACTTCCTGTTTATCTGTTTGCTTTATTCCAATACTCATCAAGCGCCCATTCATCCCAGCGGAAATCTATTAGAAAATTAGTTCAAAAACAAACACACAAAAAATTAAAGGCAGTGCTGGGATTCAAACCCAGGTCTCCCCAGCTCCAAAGCTCATCCCCTGCAAGACATTTTAAAGGACTTCTTAGCAGACCAATGGTTAAGACTCCGCGCTTCCAATGCAATTATAGAGTTGCAGGTTCGGTCCCTGATTGGGGAACTAAGATCCCACATGCAGCACAGAGTGGCTGGGGAGGAAAAAAATTAAAAAAAGACATTCTAAAGTCTTCCAGTCCCAGAAACCCTGAAGAAAAGGGTTTTTTCGCCAGCTCTTGGCAGTGACCTTTAGTGGCAAATTTGCCTTCAGTAGTTGATAACTTTCTGGCTATCCTGCGACTTGAAAATTTGGCTTCCTCGGTGCTGTTTGGCAGTGCCGGGAGCCTGCCAAGGGCAGGGGTCGGAACGGAGGTCTTCCAGATGGAAGGATGGACACCATCCGGAGCCACAGCCTGAGGCGGCCCCTCCCGGTGCCCGGCCGGGCAAGGGCGCGCTCCGGTGTGCGTGCGTGTATGTGCGTGTCCTGTGTTCTTTCTTTTGAGGCCGCTTACGACCTGTCTCTCCCTCCGACGCCACCTCACCAGGAGCAGTACACGGTAAAGTGCCCCTCTCTCTCTCTCTCTCTCTCGTTCTGTCCTGTTCTCTGTGCCCTGACACAGCCATGTTGGCTCTGGGCCTGTTTCCGTAGCTTCGTGTCATTGCCACCGTCCTGTCGCTTGCAGTGACTAGAGCCCCTCAGCCTACTCCCCAGGGAGCCTGAGCCTGGAGGCGTCTTGGCCACTGCCTGTCACCATGACCCACCGTTTAGCCCAGTTCTTGGGCGTGGAGGGCGCTCTCCCCATGATCTGAGATCAAGCCGGATGGGTGGTTATCAGGGGAATGAATGTCTAACTTCCCAGGTGGGAGAAGCATGGACATTCCAAACAGTGAGGGCTTGTGCTTTAAGAGGAATAACTCCCCTTCTCCAAGAACATCAACAGTCTCAACAAAGTGATTTGAAAATCTGGTTGTTTTCTGTGAGAATACCTTGATCAAGCCATTCCTGCATGCTCAGGAACCAAACTGCCAGGAACAGTCTCCTTGGTGTCTCAACACAGAGGATTATTTCAGCCTCTCAAGGGAGATGTGCCTCCTGGGAGAGAGACATCCCCACAATGGCCATAGAGTACTTTTTAGATGAGTAGGTGTGCCCCAGGAGGCGTGTTCGCAAATGTCAGCAGTTTGGTGCATCAAGATTTTAGCCAAATTCAACACTGATGTACGGCAGAAACCAACACAACATTGTAAAGCAGTTATCCTCCAATTAGAAATGAATTTTAAGAAAAGAAAAAATGTTAGCCAGTTCTGCATACAACCTAGATGTCCACTTGCTTGACTTTTTCCCCAGCAACATAGAGTCTAAGCTCTATTGCAGTTTGCTAGAAGACCTTATGTCATCCCCATACATCCAGTATCGTTGACCTCAGATAGAATGGCAACTGCAAAAGTGAATTCAACAGAAGTGAAACGGTCGCATTGCAAGTTGTTGCATTCAAGCTAGGTTCTTTGTTAAAAGGGAGATTAGGGAGTGCTAAGGAGACATTAAGGGAATCCCTGGTGGCTCAGAGATAAAGAATCCGTGTGCCAATGCAGGAGACTCAGGTTTGATCCCTGAGCCAGGAAGGTCTCCTGGAGTAGGAAATGGCAACCCACTGCAGTATTCTTGCCTGGAAAATCCCATGGACAGAGGAGCCTGGCTGGCTACAGTCCATGGGGTTGCAAGGAGTCGGACATGTCTTAGCGACTACACCACCACCAACCGCCAGGGAGGCATTAGACACATATGAACACTTACCAGAGATTTCCTCTCTGATCAAAGCAGAAAGCCTGGAAGATAACTTGAAGAAAACATAGCTGTTTCCCTGTGCGATCCTGTTACTTGTGTCTGTGTTCTGCCTAAAAGCATCTCAGCAACTCTCCTGATGTGTCTCATACTTTGGGGACACAGCTTTGAGATCATAAAGATGACTTCAGTTTAGATAAAGAAAAAAACCCGTGCTCAGACTGCTGAATCCTGGAGCATGGCTGTGCCTGACAGGTTAAAGTCCAATTCTCTTTTTCTCTGCAAAGGGAGAGAAAGGAACCCTTAAAAAAAAAAAATTAAAAATGATTTTGTACCT
>NW_011494937.1:1978360-1989762 GCF_000754665.1 Bison bison bison
TTTGTACCTGGATAGACAGGCACAGCATGGAGGATGTCTCTGAGGCAGCTCTATTCACGACCCAAGAGGTGACTGTAGGGAGGTGTTTGCTCACTGGTCCCCAAAGAACTCCAATCTGGATGCATTCACATGTGTCCTGAAACTACACACCAGGCACGTGCTGGGGGCAGAGACAAGAACCCAGATTAAAGGGAAAATGAACACGTAGAAGGATAAACCACAGTTCTGCCTTGGGGGCATTTTCTGGCTAAAGCCAGGGCTTCCCAGGTGGCTCAGTGGGAAAGAATCTGCCTGCCAATGAGGGAGATGCAGATTCCGTCCCTGGGTTGGGAAGATCCCCTGGAGAAAGAAATGGCAATCCCACTCCAGTAGTCTTGTCTGGAAAATCCCATGGACAGAGGAGCCTAGTGGGCTACAGTCCGTGGGGTCACAAAGAGTTGAACACAACTGAGCAACTGGGCGTACACACACACACACACACACACACTGTCTAAAGCCAGAGCCAATGACAGAGACAAAAGCGATTCTGAATAAGCACTGGGGTTTGGCAGAACCCAGAGGCAGTCAGCAGAGATTGTGAAGGGACATTTTCCTTGGGCTTTGAAGGCTGCATAGTTCTGTGAATGGAGCAGTGGAGGAAGGGCAGGAACAGAAGCCAGAGCATGTGGCTGGGGTTTGGGGTGTGTCATGATCAATGGGGATGCAAAGGGAAAGGTAAGTTGGACTAGATTTTGAAGAGCCTTGAATGCCAAGTTAAGAGATGGCACTGCTAGGAATTCAGATGCTCCAGAGGGGTTTGGAGCGGGAGAGTGGCATGATTGTTTTGGTCACTGTGTGCAGAAAAGGTGGAAGAAGAGAGAGACTTAGAGTGGGGGGAAGTTGGGAGGTGGATCATGGGGGTCTGACCTAGGACGGTGGCCATGGTAGGAGGGCGATGAGGATGAACATGACTATTGGGTTTCTGCCTTGGGCAGCTGGGTGGGTGGTGAGTTCCATTCATCACAAGCCTTTGATGACCACACCCAGTGCCCTCCTCCTTGCAGGGTCGGGTGGGGGGGTTGAATTATGGTTGGCTAAGGGTGTCATGGCATCTACAGTGCTAGGACTCATGCCCAGTAGATCCTGGGCTGGACTTTTATGCAGCTATCTGACAAAAATGAGCTAAGAGACCCTGAAAGAATGAGGCAGTGATTCAACATCAGCATCTGATGTTCCAGTTCTTTTTGCCCCATGGGTTCAGGGAATATTGGGGGAGGGGGAGGGGAGGAGAGTTCTTGTTTAAATGCCACTTTAAGGACTTTATGGATCCTGTTGGAAATGTGGGGGTGGGGGTGGGGAGGGCATCCCATTTTCTAAAAGCTCAGTAAGACCAGCTCCGAGGAGAGCACACAGGTTAGGGTAGGACCTAACTCCTTCATGCTGGATCTGAGGGCCCCCCGCCCCCATGCAGTTGCTCAGGCCCAGCCCAGCAGTGGAGGGCCCTCAACAACCCCAAGAACCTCAGAAGGCCATCTGCTCACTAACCCTTGTGCCCAGATGTAGCAGGGGAACTGACTGCTCTTCAGCAAGGCAAGGTTATGCCAGGTTTACCCCAGATTCCTAAACCTGGGAGGCTGGGGTCACGTGCGGCTACAGGCCACCCACCACCCAGCCTGACCTTGGCTCCCTGTCTTCCCTTCTCCCCATCCTAACATCCCTCCACAGTGGCAATAGCAAAGGAAAGGACATCAACACAATTAAATCCCTCCGAGTCCTCCGGGTGCTACGACCTCTTAAAACCATCAAGCGGTTGCCAAAGCTCAAGGTGAGATCGGGGTATATGGGAGATCTCCCAGGGTTGCCATGTACAGTTGAGCAGTTTGCACACTGCTCAAGGACACCGCGTTGAAAGGGATGCTGCTACTTTTTGTGGTGGATTTACTTATTACTACAACTTTCCAGTAGATGGCAGTAGAGTGAGTTAATGGAACAAAATCTGTATATTATGGTAATTTTCAATTAGGTGAAATGTCTCATGCAAAGTTGAGGGTCCTTTTTCCTAATTCCCATGAAGGCATCATGTGGATAAAACAGGGCATAACCCGAACCTGGGAAGCAGGAAACTAGGTTTCTGGTCCCACATAACCTTAAACTTTTCACCTGCCTATTCTAGGCTCCAATATCTCCTGTTCCAAAACAGCATGAAGCAGCATTTCCCAAACACTTGTCATTTCAAATTTTTAAAAAGGAAAGAAGAAAGGATATGAAGCTTAGTCATTCAAACACCCTGTTTCAATTTATGTTGCACCTGTATTATCTTAATGTTTAAGTCACTTTATTTTTTTTTACTTAAGTGGATTTATTTTAAAAGGACATGCTTGTCAAGTTTCTCAAGTTGGAAAAACCAGAATCCACTGTTCATAGAAGGTAAAATTAAATATCTGTTAAAAAAAAAAAGATAACTATTCTCAAAATCTAGCCCAGAAGAGTTGCCTGACAAAGATTTTGAGTATGGATGCTTGTTCTTTCTTGCTTAAAAAATGAGAAGTATAGGGACTTCCTGGTAGTCCAGTGGTGATGACTCCACACTCCCAACATAGGAGACACAAGGTTCCGTCCCTGGTTGGAGAACTAAGATCCTGCATGTCCTGTTTTGGTGGGCCAAAAACAAAAGAAAACACACAAACCAAAAACAAACAAACAAACACCTAAGCATAAAAAGGAAAATTATAAATGTTATTAACACAGCAACAGCTAAGGAAGACTTTCTCCTTCACTCAAAAGGATTGAGAGAATTAGAGAGAGAATAACTTTGCAACCATGCAATCAGTGTTACTTGGTTTGTGGCTCCTGTAAGGACCTAAACGTATTGTCTGATATCACTGGTGGTGGGCTCCTCCCCCATAGTTTGGGAAATAATGATTCGACGCCCCCTTTTTGTTGATGAATTATTCAAAGAGGAAATGTGGCTACCTTCCGGACTTGAAAACCGGCTTGCATTGAAATACGTGGAATCCAGCAGTAGTCGGTTCAGTGGCTCTTCCCGATTTTCTGGGTCACAGCTTGCTTTGAAACCCCCATGAGAACTATGCACTCTGTCCCCCAGGGAAAGCTAATAAAGCTAACATGCGATTCCAGTAGGTTCGATGACCCTTGATGCTAACTTGTAGTTAGAACCCACTGTGATTCATAGCAGAATGGGGCTGGGGGTGGAGGGTGGGGGTTGGCAGGATGATGGAAAGATTTCATCTTACTCAAGGCAGAATCTCCAGGGCACGTGGAGTCAACTCACAAATCCAGAGCGCCCCCTAGTGATCGGTGGGCAAAAAAGGAAGAGATCGCACAACTCCAGATGCTGGGAAAGAAGAGTGACCCTGAGGCAGGGACACAAAGAAGGAACTGGAAATGACCTCTCCACTGACGATCTCTGCTCTTGCCCTAAAGAGCCATGAGCTTACCTTGGAGAAGCTCGGAGAAGTGGCCCCCGTTCCCCAGGGGTTAGAATTGGGGGGTTGGGATGCATAAAAACTCAGAACTAGATGCAGCCCCCACACTTACTTCTCAGAACTGCACGGCGGTGGCTCATGTCCTCCTCTGTAAAATGGGAATCCTGTACTTTGATATTATGAGCTGCTGGAGGTGCAGGCTGGGCCAGCTCCCAGCCTGCTCACACCCACTCTCCCGCCCGATCCACCAGGCCGTGTTTGACTGCGTGGTGAACTCTCTCAAGAATGTCTTCAACATCCTCATCGTCTACATGCTGTTCATGTTCATCTTCGCCGTGGTGGCCGTGCAGCTCTTCAAGGGCAAATTTTTCCACTGCACAGATGAGTCCAAGGAGTTTGAGAAAGATTGCCGGTGAGTCTTGACTCTTCTAGGCGTCCCCATCAGGGCTGGTGGGTGGGAGGCGATCAGAGGCACCAGTCTCTTTGTAACCACAAGTGGGGATCTGGCTGCTCGCTCCTCAAAAGCCAATAAAAATGCAAGGTTGGTTTAGGAAAGTTTGCTTTATTTTGGATGCCAGCAACCGGGGGGTGGTGAGTCCTGTCCAAAGGCCAACTACCCCTTCTCTGCTGACAATCAGTGGGTAAGAACTTTTATAGATGGAAGGAGGGAGCTACATGCAGAAACAGCACAGCCAGCTGTGAGGGTCATCTTCAGATTGGTCACTTAATTGGTCAGCAGCATCTTAATTGTTTTAAGTACAGTCAACCTTCAGTTCCAGGGTCGGTTTGTTTGCATCTCCTTGAGACCCATTCTCAGAACTGCACGGCAGCTTATGTCTGGCTACAGTCTGGTCATCGTGTAGTTAACGTCTTCCACCTGGGGGGGATTTCAGTATCTGTAAGACAGCTCACAGGATATGGCTCAGGATATTATCTATAGCCCTTGAGAAGGAGCTAAAGGCCCTTGACTCTGCTTAATGACTAAACTGTTATTAATGTAGTCTTCTTTGATTGTTTTCCTTTGCTTCTGCATTTTCTCACCCCTCTGATTAAACTTATTTTTTGGCTGAAATTTTTCCGCAGACAAAAGGCAGGCTGAGGATACGGTAGGAGGGGGACGACCGTAGGGTCCTGTTGCATTTCATCTTGGACCTGGAAACTGAGGGCTTGGGTATTGAGGGCGGCCCGGATCTGCAGCTTGGATCTGCAAGTAGAACATCAGTTGTAGAATAAGAGTCCCTGCCCCATGAGCCCTAAGCTGGTTGCTCAACTTATGAGTTGCCACCTTTGTCAAGTAGGGGATAGCAATACCCATCTAGTTCCTTGTAGGAAACCTTTACAGGCGGATAAATTCAGAATATGTTGAGATTTTTAGAAAAATTGCGAGGCGCATGTCCCACATAGCACCTCACACCTTCAGTTGATTAAAACAGCCTTGTGATCCAATGCAATACTTCTGCTAGGAAACATGCAACTATTTGCACCAAATGGGATAAATAACAAGAACAAAGCCTCACATCCAGCTGGGTCTGGTTTTGTTGCCAAACGCATTAGATCAGAGATGGGCAGACTTTGTCAAGGGCCAGATAGTAGCTATCTTTGACTTTGCATACACCTTCCATGACAACAAATGAAACTCAAAAGCCGCTGCAGACAATAAGTAAAGGAATCAGAATGGCTGTGTGCCAATCAAACTTTGTTTCTGGAAACTGAATTTCTTTTCATTTTTATCTGTCGTGAGTGAATTCTTTTGATTTGGTCTCAACCATTCAGGGCTTCCCTGGTGACTCAGATAAAGAATCCACCTGCAGTGCAGGACACGCAGGTTCGATCCCTGAGTCAGGAAGATCCCCTGGAGAAGGGTATGACTACCCCACTCCAGTATTCTTGCCTGGAGAATCCTGTAGATAGAGGAGCCCGGTTGGCTACAGTCCATGGGGTCACAAAAGAGTCTGCAACTAAAAACAACAACATTTTAGTGACTTAGCAACTAAAAAACATTTTAAAATGTAAACAACCACTGCTTAGCTTACTGGCAACCCAGAGACAAGTCTAGATTTGACCTTCAGGCTGGAATGTGCCAGCTGCCATTAGGGAAAAAATGTTAGGTTTTCAGAGCTTTCTGGATTTTGGAATTGTAGCTCAGAGGTTGTGGACGTGAAGTCCCCCCATCTTTGGGTTATCTTCCTGATGGGAAGTTCTAGACTCAGTCCAGGAAAGTGCTGAGCCTCTCACTAACCAAATGCCCAGTCAGTACAGCTTTTGTCACCAGTATAAAGGGTCGTGCACGCGTGCATGCTAAGTCACATCCAACTCTTTGTGACGCTATGAACTGTAGCCCAGCGGGCTCCTCTGTCCATGGGATTCTCCAGGCAAAAATACAGGAGTGGGTTGCCATGCCCTCCTCCAAGGGATCTTCCTGACCCAGGGACTGAACCCACATCTCCTTTAGTTCCTGCTTTGCAGGCAGATTCTCTACTGCTGAGCCACCAGGCATGCCCGTTTTACTATGTGGCAAAGGACTCCCGGCTGTTTTTTTGTTGGCTGAAATTGGAAAGATCCCAGGCATTAGGCTAAGAGTCTGGGGCTAACCTTTGTATCCTACCCTGAGAAGGAGCAGCAGCTGCATACCTTGGTCTGATGAACCGCAAAATGTGCCTTTCTCCTTCCTTGCTCTTAACCACCCCGCAAGCCTGACGCTCCCACCGTTGGGAGTAGAAGTGTTCAAGTTAGAAAAGGATGTGAGTATCTGAGTCCTCTCCCCCTGGACTCAGGCTGTGGCATTCATGGATGTGTCTCCCAGTGGATGCACACACTCCAGGGAGAAACGGGGTGTTGCTGCTTTGCAGGCTGTGGGAGGCAGTGTGGGCTGGTGGCCCCACCCCCCTCCTCCTCCTCCTCCTCCTCTCTCTCTCTCTCTCTCTCTCTGGAGCCAATGATGGGTTTCCCTTTGTTTACTTGTTGTTGTTGCTCAGTCACTAAGTCATCTCCGACTCTTTTGCAACCCCATGGACTGTAGCCCACCAGGCTCCCCTGTCTATGGGATTTCCCAGGCAAGAATACTGGAGTGGGTTGCCTTGCCCTCCTCCAGGGGATCTTCACGACCTGGGGGAGGAACTGAGGTCTGCATTGGTAGGCAGATTCTTTACCACTGAGCCACTGGAGAAACCCCTCCACTTACTAACGGTCCCCATTTTCTGTGGCAGCGGCAAGTACCTCCTCTATGAGAAGAATGAGGTAAAGGCGAGGGATCGAGAGTGGAAGAAGTATGAGTTCCATTATGACAATGTGCTGTGGGCGCTGCTGACCCTCTTCACCGTGTCCACGGGAGAAGGCTGGCCACAGTGAGTGGGCCAGGAGGAGCTCGGAGGGGCGGGGGCCCGGGGGCAAGAGAGAGAAGGGTCTGAGAGTCCGGTGCTGAGACAGGTCTGGGGGAAGGAGAGGTTCATTCCTGGCTTCCGGAAGTGGGGACAATGCAAGATACAAAATGCACTAGAGTGGCAGCCCCCACGTGTGGTTGGGCTTCGAAGGGTGGAGATCCAGCCATCTCTCGGCTCACCTAACCCTTGAGTGTATGCTTCATGCTCCCAGAACAGGCACTGTTTCTGATTTGCAGAAAGGCTGCACGTAGATACACAGGTGGTCACATCCCCCTAAACCTCCAAGACGGGGCTGTGGACTCGACATTCTCCAAGTCAGGACCTATCCATCCCAGACAGGGTTAGGGCTGGGGGGATATGGGTGAGACTAACTCATGCCAAGATTAAAATTGAAGCCCCAGATTTAATTTTTTTTAGGTTTTTTTTTTTTTTGACCATGCTGCACACAGCATGTGGGATCTTAGTTCCCCAATCAGGGATCAAACCCACACCCCCTGAACTGGAAGTGTGGAATCTTAACCACTGGGACCACCAGGGAAGTCCCCAGGATTTAAATGCTTGATATTTTGTTCATCGTGGGCTTTGGGGCATTTCTTTTGACTTTCTAAAATATTGCAGGAATGAGACTTCCCTGGCAGTTCAGACTTCCCTGCTGGTCCAATCGTTAAGACTTTGCCTTTCAATGCAACAGGTGCAGGTTCGATCCCTGGTTGGGGAGCTAAAAATCGCACATGTCTCAAGGCCAAAAACTGAAAAAACATAAGCAATATGGTAACAAATTGAATAAAGGCTTTAAAGATGGTCCACATCAAACAAAAAAAATCTTTTTAAAAAATTGCAGAAAAGACTAGACTTTTGGGTAAAATGCTGTTTCCCTCGATTACTGAGGGGTCTGGCACTCCCTGAATTTGTGTCTCAGCAATGCCTCGGGCTCCCCACCCTAGTCCCGGTCCTCCTCCCAGAGGTCTCTGCTGAATCCAAGTTGAAGGTCTGGTAAGTTTGCAGCCTGTGCCTTCAGCATCCTCACCTGCTTCCCTCTCTCACCAAACGCCCTAACCAACACGTGCCTCTCTACTCACCCACACACAGTACCCACACACGTGAGACCGGTGCTTGCCCATTAGACACCTTTGAGTGAATTTTTAGATGCCCCTTTCTCAACAGACATCACTTCCATCTGTCAGAAAAGCATTGCAGTAATACTTAACAATCTCGCTCAAAGAAGGCACTTTAGGGCTCCCTGCAAAAAAAATTGTCATCGTTAACACACGAAGCTGAACGGTGCCACTTAGATGCAGAGCCCTTGAGCAGTGCGTGACCTGTGCGACTGTACGGAGCAGCCACGGGTACACTCATTCCCATGTGCAAGCTCATCACACCTCCTCAGTTCCCACCACCACCTGTGCTTAAATACACAGACACACACACACACCCCTGCCTCCATGACCCCCTACCCACTCCCATACATGACTACAAACCCGTTTTCAAATCCCAACCTGACCCCATCTCAGTGGGCGATCTACACAGCAAGTCACTTTCAATTGCTGAACCTCAGTTTCCTTGTGTGCAACATGGAGCCTGTAATAACCTCCCTGAGAGGGTTACTGGAAAAATAAATAAAAGGTTGAATACCTTTTCTGGCACATAATAAACCCTCGATACAGGGCAGTGTGACAACAATACTGATGTTGTTGTCAACACTCCCCAAAGACAGAAAGTGTTGGGAAGATTATGGCTTCATAAAGCAACCACTGTGACCGCCATCAGAAACAGTGACTACTCTTCCTTTCTTTTCTGTCTCCTCTTGATACTGTCCTCCATCCCTGTTCCCCTGCCTCACTTTGTCCCGCTCCCCACCCTGGTTCTCACAGGGTCCTCAAGCACTCCGTGGACGCCACCTTCGAGAACCAGGGCCCCAGCCCCGGGTACCGCATGGAGATGTCCATCTTCTACGTCGTCTACTTTGTGGTGTTCCCCTTCTTCTTTGTCAACATCTTTGTGGCCTTGATCATCATCACCTTCCAGGAGCAGGGGGACAAGATGATGGAGGAGTACAGCCTGGAGAAAAATGAGGTACCACGTTCCAGTTGCATCCCCATTTAAAAGCTGACATCCCACCACTCACACACACACAGACACACACAGAGGAACCAGCTTCTGGGGGCATCTGGGGAGGGCACAGCAGCATTCTCCAAGCAGCAGCCACTCTGCCTGAAGGGTAGCTCTTCTTGGGGTTCCCAGAAGAAAGAGGGGTTGTGTGTGTATCAGTCAGTTTGGACTAGGTTGTGATGCAGTAACAAGCATCCTGAAAATCTCAGTGCCAGACATGCACAAACGGATTGGACTGCATATCCAGGCTTCCTGTTGTCTTTGTTCTGGTTCCCCTCTGAGAAACTTCAGATTAAAAAAGAGAACAGCAAAACACGTGTCACATCTCACATTTCATCAGCCAGAGCGAGTCTCATGTCCATATCTGATTTCAGTGGGGGCAAAGAAGTACAGTCTCTCCCAGAGAGGGGTGGAGAACATGAACGAAAGAAAATCCAGTCCACCAGGGAGTATAATCATGACTGTTTGCCCTTCTAGAATCATCCAAGCTAGGAAGAGGACCTAGAATGCATTCTTCCTCTGCTTCTTTGGCCCTTAAGACTAAATAATCATTATTCTTCCCTGTCTGCCTCCCTCAAAAAGAAAGAGAAGCTAAACATTTGGTAAGAAGGAGTGGTTAGGCTTCACAACATGGATGGACCTAGAGATTATCACACCAAGCGAAATAAGTCAGAAAGAGAAAGACAAATACCATATGATACCACTTGTAAGTGAAATCTAAACCTCAACACAAATGAACCTGTCTACAAAACAGAAACAGATCCACAGACAGACAGAACAGACTTGTCATGTGTGGGGGGTGGGGGAGTGGAGGGAAGGACTGAGAGTTTGGAATTAGCAGAAGCAAACTATATAGAATGGATAAAAAACAAAGTCCTATCATATAGCACAGGAAACTATACTCCACATCCTGTGATAAGCCATAATGGAAAAGAACATGAAAAGAATGTTGGCGGTGGTTTAGAGGTTAAATCGTGTCTAACTCTCGTGACCCCAGAGACTGTTGCCGGCCAGGCTTTTCTGTCCACGGGATTTCTCAGGCAAGGATACTGAAGTGTGTTGCCATTTCCTTCTCCAGGGGATCTTCCTGGCTCAGGGATCAAACCAGGGCCTCCTGAATTGCAGGCAGATTCTTTACTGACTGAGCCACCAAGGAAGCCCATGAAAAAAATATGTATATGTATAACTGAGTCATTTTGCTGTGCAGCAGAAATGAATACAATGTTGTAACTCAATTATACTTCAATAACAATTTTTTAAGAGAAGAAAGAATGGTTAGGCTTTTAACCATTCAGACTCTGGTTGAAATTTGAGATTCACCCACTTGGTAGCTGTGCCACCCTAGGCAAGTGGCTTAACCTCTCTGAGCCTTTATTTTCCTCATCTGCAAAGGGGGGCTACTGACAGTACCCACTGATCATATTTGCGGAGGGGATTCAATGGGCCAAGGAGATCCAACCAGTCCATTCTGAAGGAGATCAGCCCTGGGATTTCTTTGGAAGGAATGATGCTAAAGCTGAAACTCCAGTACTTTGGCCACCTCATGCGAAGCGTTGACTCATTGGAAAAGACTCTGATGCTGGGAGGGATTGGGGGCAGGAGGAGAAGGGGACGACAGAGGATGAGATGGCTGGATGGCATCACTGACTCGATGGACGTTGAGTCTGAGTGAACTCCGGGAGTTGGTGATGGACAGGGAGGCCTGGCGTTCTGCGATTCATGGGGTTGCAAAGTCGGACATGACTGAGCGACTGAACTGAACTGAACTTCTCAATGAGCCGTGAAAGTGAAAGTAAAGTCGCTCAGTCGTGTCCGACTCTTTGCAACCCCATAGACTGTAGCCTACCAGCCTCCTCTGTCCATGGGGTTTTCCAGGCAAGAGTACTGGAGTGGGTTGCCATTTCCTTCTCCAAGGGATCTTCCCGACCCAGGGCTCGAACCCGGGTCTCCCACATTGTGGACAGACGCTTTACCGTCTGAGCCACCAAGGAGCCGTAGCTGTCAGGAAAAGAAAGCATTCATAATGAGTTTATGGGAAACGGGAGAGGGTAAGAGAGGCAGACATCTGGGCAAATGTGCGGGAGAGCTGTGTTGGGTGAGTTGAGGGGCGCTCACCTCGCTCCTGCCTCCGGCCCTCACGCCACCGGGCTCTCTCCCACAGAGGGCCTGCATCGACTTCGCCATCAGCGCCAAACCCCTGACCCGGCACATGCCGCAGAACAAGCAGAGTTTCCAGTACCGCATGTGGCAGTTCGTGGTGTCCCCGCCTTTCGAGTACACCATCATGGCCATGATCGCCCTCAACACCATCGTGCTCATGATGAAGGTGAGCCCTCCTCCCCGCGCGTGGCTTAACCACGCCCCCTGCTCCCTGCCCCACACACCCGTCCTCCCCTAGCAAGATGGCACCCACTAGAAGTTTCCCAGACAGACCACACTCTGTTACCACCAAGCCCTTGTTCCTGCTGTTCCCTCTGCCTGGAACACG
>NW_011494937.1:1989862-2000314 GCF_000754665.1 Bison bison bison
ACGATTCCCAGCACTCCATCTGGCCAGCCCCTTCCGGCTGCCCCTGCAGAGCCCTTCCTCTGGTAAGCCTTCCCTGGTCTCCCAGGACCATATGAAGTCTTAGCAAGCATCCTATTTGATTTTTTTTTTTTAATATTTATTTATTTGGCTGTTGCACATCTTAGTTGCAGCATATGGGATCTTTAGTTGCAGCACAGTATCTCTTAATTTTGCATGTGAGATCTAGTTCCCTGACCAGGGATCGAACCTGGCACCCACTACTCTGGGAGCTCGGAGTCTTAGCCTCTGGACTACCAGGGAAGTCCCACCCTATCTGTTACCGCACGTGTCACAATATCAGTATTGGGTTGTCTTACAATCTGCCACCCACCTGTCTCAAGGGGCTGAGACAAGTCCTGATCACCGCTACATTCCAGGGGTTCAGAGAGGCCCTGACTCCAAGGGAACAAGAGCCCCCTGATAAATGTGTGATGAATGAAATGAGGAGGAAAGGGCAGGTAAGGACCTTGTAACCCTTAGAGCCAAGGAGCCTCTTCAGAGTGAAATGTCAGGACCTTTGACCCTGTGCTTTGGAGACCAGAGGTCTGAATTTGAGCCCAGCTCTACCGTTTAATTCACCACTGAACCTTGAGCTAGTGACCAGTGGCATGAGACGCACTGGTCATCTCCAAAGCCCCTGGTTTCCCTGTCAATGAAATGAGAATTATTTAAAAAATAGCACCTTCCATACGCCTGGTGGGGATTAGGGTTGAATGAGAAAATTCCTGCAAAGACATTAGCACATTTCTAGATTCTTAAAAACACTCTATAAATTTAGCTGTTGATTTTTTTAAACTCATGTTTTCTATTTTTGACTGTGCTGGGTCTTCATTGCTGCGCACAGGCTTTCTCTAGTGGCAGCAAGTGGAGGCTACTCTTCACTGCGGCACGTGGGCTTCTCACTGCAGTGGCTTCTCTTATTGGGGAGCACAGGCTCTAGGCATATGGGCTTCAGTAGTTGCGGCTAGCAGACCCACTCTAGTGCGTGGGTTCAGTAGTTGTAGCTAATGGGCTTAGTGGCTTCTCGGCATGTGGAATCTTCCCAGACCAGGGATTGAACCCATGTCCCCAGCATTGGCAGGGGGACTCCCATCCACTGCACCACCAGGGAAGTCCTAACTATTGATTTTGTTTGAATAGGCAAAAAAGCAGTGCCTGGTGTCACCTGAAAACTCATCTCTGCAAGCAAGTGCTTTTATCTTTCCATTGTTAAGATCATAAACACTTGTAAACAAACAAGACAGAAGGATAGAACAGCACAGCCCTTCTCAGCCCGCTCCCAGATCATCTGGGCATCTTGTTAAAATGCAGATTCCTCTTCAGAAGGGCTGGGTGGGCCTGGGACTCTGCATTTCTAACCAGTATCCCAGTGACGCTGATGCTCCAGGTCCCTGGACCACATCCTGATTATCCAGGCTCCTGTAAACATCCAGTCTCCATCCTCAGGGGCACCCATACAGAACTGCTCTGTTTGCTTAACTTATTTTTTTTCACGTTTTTTCAATTGAGTTGAAATTCACATAACACAATTCCCATTTCAAAGTGTACTGTTGTGTTTATTACATTCATCGTGTTTGCAACCACCACCCCAATTTCCAGAACACTTCCATCACTCCAAAAGGAAGCCCATCCCCATTAGCACTCATTCCCCATGCCCCTTCCCCCAGTCCCTGGCAACCACTCATCCACTTTCTGTCTCTATGGATGTACCTATTCTGGATATTTCATCTATTTTTTTAAGTACTTTAAATGATAGCACGCTATTTCACCCTTAAATTCTTCGGTATGCATTTCTGAAAAATCAGAACATTTTCCCACATGTTCTTATACTTGACAAGATTAGTGTTAACACCAGAAGATCCATATTGAGTTGTCCCCAAAATGTCTTTTACAGTGAGTTGTTGAGCCAAGATCTAAGTGGCTACACATGGTCTCCAATTTTTTTGTCTTTTAAATTTCTGTCTTCTGCCCCTCCACCCCCCGACCATTCCATGCCCCCCCCATTATTAAGTTTCTAAGGAAACCAGATGAATTAAATGAAAACTGTCTCACCTCTGGGTGCATTGGTTTCCTCCATCTTCCGGATTTCCTGTAACCTGGTGATAGTGAAAAGAAAGTGAAAGTGTTAGTCGCTCAGTTGTGTCCAACTCTTTGCAACCCCACGGACTGTAGCCCGCCAGGCTCCTCAGTCCATGAAATTCTCCAGGCAAGAAGGCTGGAGCAGGTTGCCAATTCCTACTCCAGGGGATCTTCCCAACCCAGGGACCAAACCCGGGTCTCCTGCATTGCAGGCAGATTCTTCACCATCTGAGCCACCAGGGGAGCCTTTACATGCAACCTGGTAGATAGGTGTAAAGGTTATGGATTCCATATGAAAGTGAAAGTCGCTCAGTCGTGTCTGACTCTTGAAACCCCGTGGACTGTAGCCCTCCAGGCTCTTCTGTCCATGGAATTCTCCAGGCAAGAATACTGGAGTGGGTTGCCATTTCCTTCTCCAGGGGATCTTCCCAGCCCCAGGATCGAACTCCAGTTTCCAGCATCACAGACAGATTCTTTACCATCTGAGCCACCATAGATTCCATATGCCACAGGGCAGCTAAGCCCTCAAGCCACAGCCATTGACCCCACGTGCCCTAGAGTCCATGTTTTGCAACAAGAGAAGCCACCACAATGAAAAACCCACACGCCACAACTAGAGAAAGTCCAAGCAGCAGCCAAGACTCAGCGTAGCCATAAATAAGTAAATAAAAGTTTTGAAAATTACAAAGAAGATGCTGTAGACCATCCTCCTGCATCACAAGGAGCCCCATCCGGCCAGGCTGTCCCAGGACTGTTCCAGGATCTTGGCTGTTAAGTAAGACAGGGCTCAAGAAAGGAATTTTTGCTTTGATGTGAAAAGATGAGCTGAGCCAGTGAAGAGCTGGGCTGCAGCTCAGGCTGGCTCCACAGAACATCAAGAGGGAAGCCAAGTGTCCCAGCCCTGCCTGCCCTGAGGAAAAGACAGCCATGAAGCCACCCCCACACCCCTACATGTGTTCCCCAATACCATGCCCACTGACCCCACCTCTCTCCCTCCTTTCTCATCTAGTTCTACGGGGCCTCTGTTGCTTATGAGAATGCTCTGAGAGTATTCAACATCGTCTTCACCTCCCTCTTCTCACTGGAATGTGTGCTCAAAGTCATGGCTTTTGGGATTCTGGTAAGTCCGGCCATGGGGCTAGAGCTGTGGGTTAAGGGAGAGCCCAGAGGAGTGCTGGGTGCTGGCAGTGGTCTCCTCACCTGGCCCCTCTGCCCCCAACCCCAGTGGTGACTTGAGCGTCCCTCCAGTGCACACAGATCCCATATGCTTAGGTGTTCTCATACTTCCCAAGTAACACCAAACTCTGTGCATCTTATTAAATGATGTGATGAGAGAGGGTAATTATGATTTTGGAGATAAGGAAACGGAGATCCAGACAAGCCGAGTCCATAGTATTCAAACTGTTCTAGCCACAATCTGCAGTAAGAAACACGCTTTGCAATGGAGCCCAATACACAGAAGTACATGCATGCATGCATCCTAAGTCGCTTCAGTCGTGCCCGACTCTTTGCAGCCCCTGGACAGTAGCCTGCCAGGCTCCTCTGTCGGTGGGACTCTCCAGGCAGGATAATGGAGTGGGTTGTCATGCCCTTCTCCAGGGGATCTTCCCGACCCAGGGATGGAACCCACATCTCTTATGTCTCCTGCATTAGCAGGTGGGCTGTTTACCACTAGCACCATCTGGGAAGCCCACACAGAAGTGCAGACAACCGAAATGAAATTTTCTCAGAATCCATCTCTCCCGTTAGAATATACCCTATACTCTGAGGTTGTCTATTTTCTTGATTCCATGTTCGCACCCCACCCCCTTTTTTTATTTGCCGGTCCCACAGCATATGGGATCTTAGTTCCTCAGCCAGGGATGGAACCTCCACCCCCTGCAGTGGAAGCACAGAGTCTTAACCACTGTCCTGCCAGGAAAGTACTGCCCCCTCCTTTTTATAATGTAATTCATGACCCACTAACAAGTGCAAGTGGCCTTAACCTGAGGTCTGTTGACTCCCAAAGGGATCTGTGGATAGGGGACAGATTTCTGTGAGGGGACCCATGAAATGAGATGTGAAAAAATTACACTTGTATTTTTCACCAGCCGCTAATTGGACTTTAGAGTTTCCTTCTGTCTTAAAAGTAGACGGCAGACCCCCCAGGGTTACCAATATGATCTGTGCCACTGAATCAAATCACACGTTCTCATACTGCATCCAAGAGCTTGCAGGTACGTCAGCCCTCCGTATCTGTAGGTTCTGCATCCGAGGACTCAACCCATTTGATTGGCGGTTGGTTGAATCCACAGATGTGAGACCTGAGGATATGGAGGCCTGCCTGTCAAGCACTTGAGAATATGCTTAGCCCACCTCTCTAAGAAGAATGACCTGCAGCTTATGGTGTTAGCAGACGGAGGCTGGGTTCTCACCTCAGCTTCCTGAGATGGTAAAAAGTGTCAGCTTTGGCACAAGACAGACCTCGAGTCTGATTGTATTCAGGCTGTGTCACCTCCGCTCTCTCCTCCGTCACAAGAAAAGCCCATCCTCTGTGTCTCCCTCAGAAGAGCTCTTGCAAACCTCAAATGCAAGTAATGCGAGTCTGGAGACTGAGGGGGAAGCCTGGCAGTTGTGAGTGCTAAGTTACTTCAGTCTGTCCGACTCATTTGCAACCCTATGGACTGTAGCCTGCCAGGCTCCTCTGTCCATGGGTTTCTCCAGGCAAGAATACTGGAGTAGATTTCCATGCCCTCCTCCAGGGGATCTTCCTGACCCAGGGATCGAACCTGCATCTCCTGCATTGGCAGGCGGTTCTTTATCACTGAGCCACCTGGGAAGTCCTGGAGCACCCATACTTGAGCACTCAGCCCCTTTCTAGACGTGTGACCAAAAGCAAAGCATTCAGCCCCTTTGCTTTTGTGTCTACATCTACAACATGAGAGAACCACACACCCAGCCAGAGCTGAGGGGATCATGAGCATGGACCCAACTGCCCAACGCAGTTGTGTCTTATGATTTTTTTTTTCCCCCAGTCAGTGTTCTGGTGGTAAAGTGATGCAATCTGCCAGGGCCTGGAACCCCATCTCCTCCACCCCTGATAATCCTGCACAGTTCTGCACTGAGCCTTCCCCTTCAGTCTTAGATGAAACCCCAAGTTCCCCATGTGGAATTTAAATGATAGAAGGGAAGCTTCTAGTCCAGGGGGCTTGAAGCATGTGGCCAGCCACCTAGAAAGTTGTATTTGTGGCCCCGCATAAGTAGAGCCTGAGACGAGAATTGAATGCAAGGGATTTATCTGGAAGGTGACCCCAAGAAGCCTCATAAGAGAGAGAGGGAGTGAGACAGAGAAGGGAAGGCTGCCAGCACAGGGTGTCTTGTTGAGCAGCTTAGCAGTGCTGGCAACTGGAGTGCAGTTCCATGGAAGACCTCTGAGAGGCAGCAGAGATCACATACTCTGGTCATCTCACCCATGGTGAGGGAGCTGGGGTATTTGTCCCCCAGGGCTCATAAGCCATAATGAAGAGCTGCTCCCAAAGAAGCTGTTAATTACCCCAACAAGGATGCTGCTACAGAACACCCCTGGGCAGAGTGACGAGGTTGCACAGTCAAATATGATTACATATGGGTAGGACCCTAGCAGCAGCTAAATACCCAAAAGTGCCTGTGGAAACTGAGTTCCTCTCAATCCTAAAACAACATCCATCTATTGAGAACCTGCATGCATGCATGCTTAGTCATGTCTGACTCTGCAACCCCATGGACTAGCCCGCCAGGCTCTTCTGTCCATGGGATTTTCCAGGAAGAATACTGGCATGGGTTGCCATTTCCTCCTCCAGGAGACCTTCCCAACCCAGAGATCGAACCAGCATCTCCTGAGTCTCCTGCATTGGCAGGCAGATTTTTTACCACTGAACCACCTGGGAAGCCCTACTGTATACCAGACCCCACACTCAGTGACTCACACGCATTATCAGACTGTTGTTATACCCTTATGTTCCATAAGAGGGCCTTGAGGCCAAAGCAGTCCAACTCCGAGGACATTTGATTCATACATGCTAGAAGAATTTGATCCTGAGAAGCACGGCTCCAAAGCCCAGGTCCATCTCTGTGAGGCAGAGGGGCTGCTGCTGTGTGAGATGCTTAGGGGAGAAGCTGACTGTTTAGAATGGCGTCCAAGCTCTGTCCCATCCTCTGCTTTTGTGAGAATGCTGGGAAAGCCTGTGTTTAGCGTGGGTCCCACTGAACCTTGAGAGAAGAGCTATTTGAGCCACACCCTTAGATCCAGGCAGAGGTGCTTCCTCACTGTGGGCTCAAGCTGTGTGACATATTTCAGTGTTTTAACAGCAGCATACTATACCTGTGTCCCAGTTGCACCAAAATCCAGCCCAGGGATGTATCAGTCATGATAGATCAAATTAAGCTGCAGTAACAAACAGCCCCCATATTTCAGTTGCTCCAGTCAACAAAGGGTTTGTGGACACCCAGCAGGAGTGGAGCGGGGGTGGGGGAGCTGTTTGCCTTCAATTACTCAGAGATCCAGGCTCACGGAGCAGCTGCCACCTGGAGCAGCTGCCACCTGGAACACTGCTGGTCACCAGACCCAGGGTGAAGAGAGTTCTGGCGAGTACTGTGCTTGCCCAGAGGGGAATCCTGCTGCCTCTTGTTCACAACCCATTGGCTATAACTGGACTCACAGCCTTGTGTGTAACTAGATACACAAGGTGACCAGGAAACGGAGGCACAGAGAGGTTAAGTCATTGGCCCGCAGCCACACGGCTGGATGACAGTATAGCTGGGATGTGAGCCCAGAGGCCATTGTCTTAGCGAGTTTGCTATAAGCACAGTCCTGATTCAGCGTGGTCCTGTCCATGGACCCTGGATTGGCCCAGATTTGGGTTCAAATCCTGTTTCTTCACCTCTGTGATGCCTGAGGTGAGCAACTTTGCTCTCTGAGCCTCAGTTGCCTTGTATAAAACAGGTGATAAGCCTTCCCTCTGACGGTCTTTGCAAGGATCCCAATGACGTCAATTATGATGCATCCGAGGTCTCAGGGGAGCCTTGGAACTGCTGGAGAATCAAGGCACAGCCCAGAAGGGCAGCCCTGTCGCCCCTCGACCAGTGAGGCTGAAACAGCACCTGGAGGGGTCCCCCTCTGGGATCAAGCAAGCCATGGGAAGGCAGAGGGGGTCTCAGGGAGGGAGGGGGCACTCAGAGTACATGATATCTGAACAGCAAGGTACATTCTGCTGTTTGATTGACTGTAACTGTTCCGGGCACTCAGTCTGGTCTGCAGCTGTGCCTCTAATGGGCCCCCTGGGCTGGACATGGGGGCTAGCCCTGGAGCCCTGCGTTGGCATGTCTGTCTTGTGGGTCCCCATTCTAGAATTATTTTCGCGATGCCTGGAACATCTTCGACTTTGTGACTGTTCTGGGCAGCATCACCGACATCCTCGTGACCGAGTTTGGGGTAAGTGTCCCGCCAGTTTCTCTCCAGGCAGTTCCTGGCTGGGCTGGGAGAGGTGAGGAGGAGGTCCCAGAGGAGCAGAGGGTCCCGACAGCCACAGCTGGGCAAGCCAGCACTTGACCTTGACCAAAGAGGGGTAAGCGGGGGCCCCTGGGAACAAGGCAGCCCTTCAGGGGGCTATGTGGGGAGACGGGGGTGTCCAAAGCCCCCAGCGCTGCAGTGTGAATTCCCTGCATCTTGGCTACTGATGTATGAATAGATACTGTGGATAAGCTCATTGAGAAAACAGAGACACTTAAAGGATCTCAAGGCTGAGCCCTGCCCTCCAAACAGCATACAGTGTTGAGGGTCCAAAGGGAACCAGCTTCAAGTCTATCCTGCTTGAACTAACCATCTTCTGGCTCATGGGCAGGAGGGAGCCACGGCTCTCAGGTTAATGGGGGGACACCCTTCCCAGGACTTTAGGAGGGTCCCCAGGACATGTGTCTTCCTGTATCCCCAGGCCTGGCAGGTTCCCAGTGTGGGGGTCTCTGGATGTAAGTGTGGTGGGCTGTGGGCCACATCGTCTTTCCCCCTTGTCTGGAAGATTCAGGGTCCCAGAGCTGCTGTCTCAGACCCCTTCCTTGGCCGTTTGCCAGTGAGCCCAGGCTTGAGGGCCCTTGGGAGGCTGGGGGGAGGGTAGGAGATCCTCGCAGAGGAAGCAAAAGGGCAAAGAATGTCAGAGCCAAGGGCCAGGGGTAGTATCAACCTTGTCATAATAACAACAAAAATAAATGATAGGTGACAAGAATCATGCACTCACTGCATGCCAGGCTCTGTGCCAAGCGTTTTATGGATTAACTCATGGTTCAGGTTGGGAGGTTCAGGTTAGTAGGTTCAACTGAAGGGATCTGAAGGCAGAGACCACTCACCGGGCAGAAGGGAAGGAGCCCAGTCACCGTGAGGAGCTGTTGCCTGCCCGGGTGCTGAAGTCAGAGAGGGGCTACCTGGTGGAAACTGTGGGCACAGAGGGACGGAGCACCCACCAAAGGCAGGCCAAACCAGGCACAGATCATCAGCGGAAATACCCTACCCTTCTCTCCTCCCACCCTCTATCTCCTGCCACCCACTTCCACTGGCCAAACCCAGCCAGAAAGGACCCAGGAGGCCGGAAAGCCAGGGCAATGCTCAGAACAGGCAGAGAACAGAGAGTAGACCTGGGTGGGGAGAGGCCCAAGGAAGAGGGTGTTGCCCCATTTCACAGATGAGGAAGCAGATGCTCAGGAAAATGAGGGACACACCTCAGGGCCTGCAGCCAGGCCTGGTGACTCCTGGGGGCACAGTGGTGCTCCCTGAGGCATCCCTAACTGAGCCCCTGGCAGAAAGGGATCATTTGGGCCCCTTTTCTGCCCTGTCAGCCTCGTAGAACTGGGAAGCTCCACCAAAGAGGGACCATTCTCTAACCCATCTGCCAACACCCCCACCCAAGTGGTATTCTGGCCACAATTCCTTGCCTTCAGTTCCAGTGAACCCAAAGTTCCCCCTTCCCTCGTCTCAGCCCTGACACCTTCCTCTAGAGAGGTCATGCCCAGCTGGGGGCTATCCCCATTGGGGTACCTCCATCTGGCCACTGTCCTCTCCCTGGCAGAGAGCCAGAGCTTAGACCTCATTGTCTGTCTGAGGTTTTTAAGAGGTCTGGGCTCCTCCTGACAATCAAAATTATCTTGCCACCCACCCAAAGATAAGACAGCCTTGAACCAAAATCTCTCTGGATCAAGATCTTAGAAGAGGTGACCCACCACCCCAGTAGGGCAGGTAGAGGAAGTTGGTTGAAGCTCTGGTTGCCAGTAAGAGATCTGTAGGATTGGACCCCAGTGGCTTGTTCTCCCAACTACAAGATGTGGGAAGGAAGGATGGGGCATGGGATCCAATTCAGGGATGTCAGGACTGTTGTAGTAGTCAAACAGCCCTCCCTACAAGCTGTTTGACCTTGGGTAACTTGTATTACCTCTTCTCGTCCTGAATCTGGGACTAACCTTCATAACCAACCTCATCAGACCCTTGCAAGCCTCACGTTCACCCATGCATTCATAGAAGTGCACATTAAGCACCTGCTGTATGCCAGGCACTGGTAGAGGTGCCGAGGACAGAGCAAAACAGACAAGAATGCCTGACCCCAGAGGGCTGACACTCTAGGACAGGAGAGGGCAACTGTGAACAAATCAGACTGCTTGACGTAAAGTGCTTGGCACAGAACCAGCCAGGAATTAGTTCACGAATGGTGGTTATTATTATTGTTCTTGCTGTTATTACTGTGAATGAACTTGGGGTTGAGATCTGTTAGGCAGCACCCCAGCCCTGAATTCTAATCACTTGGTGGGAAAGATAGAGGGTGGGCATTTGGACCCTTTTACTTTTAGGAGGATAAACTCCCAACCTGGAGGCAGGGTGGGGATGGGGTGGGGGTGGGGGGTGGTCATCCTACTGAGCAAAGAGCCCTCAGCAGCCCCTTTCTGCCTCCCAGGTAAGCCCACTAGGTCTGAAGGCAGCGTTCAGCCAGGCTGAGGCAGGGGGAGCCAGACCACTGGGAGAGCAAGTCCCCAGGGTTTTGGGGGAGGGGGAGAGGGTGTGAGGCCCATTGGGCCTCAGCTGCGCCCCCAAGTGGCTGGGGTGACATGGGTTTGCCCTGCGTGCGATGGATAATGACTGTGTTTCTTGTCTTGTCTCTTTTCATGCCTGCTCTTTAAACTGTATATTGGCACAACGCCGTCTGAAAAACTCATCCAATCAAAATGCACTATGAAATTCATTTGTTCATCCATGACGTGGTCTGTGTGTTCATACACCAATGACTATCTCCCAACCCACCACCACCACCCCCACTCCCCGCCCGGGAACCGAAACCCATT
>NW_011494937.1:2000475-2001913 GCF_000754665.1 Bison bison bison
TCTTCAACATCTGCATCTAGAATCCGGTTGGTCTTACTTCTTTCTGAAGTCTAAATGCCTTACATTAACTGTGAACGCATCTTCTCGCATCAGCATTGCATGTCACGCCCTGGGCTTTTTAAACTTGGATTGCCTGATGCACCCTCCTATCCCCACTGGGTCTGTCTGTCAGTCTCTCCAAACCCTCCTGACTTCCCTCCTCCCCTCATTCCCACAGTCTCTCTTCCTCTGGTTTTTATTGGGTTTCTGAGTTGGGGTTTTCTGTTGGGGTTGGTTTGTGTCTTCTGCCAAGAGAAGGATGGGTTTGCCCCCAGGCAGCGCCTCCCCTAGGACAGGCTGGCTGGCTGCGTCTCCCACCCCATTCCTTACACACAGCCCTGTACTCAGAGCCCTCAGCCACTCTCTCAGCACTCCTGTCCCAGTTCAGCTCCATGGAGCCCCGGGGCCCCAGGAAATCTCCACCAGTCCCTTACCCCATTCCAAGCCCATGAGCTCTTCCGGTTTGAGGACCAGTGATGTGCATCTCCAAGTCTGATGGAGGAGGTCTGAGGGCCCTGCAGTGTATGGGCAAAGAGGCTCAGGTGAGGCGGAAACAAAAAAGCCAGGACTCAGGTCTTGCTGCTTCCAGATGGGCCAGCCACCTGACGCCCTCTCCTGGAGCCCTGAGATGCAGGGGCTCCTGTCCCCCTCCCCCCACCCAGACATAGTCCCTATACACGCATGCTGTCTGCTCTTTCCTGTTCAGCCTCTGACTCTCCTCTCTTTCTCTCTGTCTCCCTTTGTCGCTGTCTCTGTCTCTCTTTCCCTTCCTCTTTTTTGCTCTTGCAGTCTTCCTGTCTTGATCCTCCCCCACCCAACACACACACACACACACACACACACACAGTCCCTCCCTTCTGTTATATCCATCCACCCTGCACACACCCGCACCCCCACCCCGGATGCCCCGTCTCCGTCTCTCCCTCGCCTAACTTATTCGGCTCCCTACATAACTGCACACTCCTCCCTCTGTTCAATCCCACTTGGGGACTTCCCTGGTAGTCCAGTGGCTAAGATTCTGTGCCCCAAGTGCAGGGGGCCTGGGTTCAATCCCTGGTCAGGGAACTAAGATCCCACATGCCACAACTGAAAGATCCCACAGGCTGCAGCTAAGACCTGGTGCAGCCAAACAAATAAATGAAATAAGTATTTTAAAAAGAGAGAGAGAGAAGAAATCCCACCTGCCTCTGCCCCTCCCCCACCCTCCCCTGAGCGCCTTTGAAGGATGCCTCTCAATGGCATCTTTGCACCAGGATCTCCTCTCCCCTGCTAGTTAGCCATACATAAGCACTCACCCACTAGACACTTAATGAACCCCAATTCAGTGCCCCAGATGGGGGGTTGAATAGAGGCAGACACCATCACTGCCCCCTCCCCCATCGCATCACCTAGTCGTGTA
>NW_011494937.1:2002013-2017060 GCF_000754665.1 Bison bison bison
GAGGGTAGGCATTGGTCAAATAAGCCCTGAAACACACTTGAAGTTTAACTGTGTTGCACGCTGAAGTATAAACAGTGTTAACAAGGTGGAGAGGGGGAGAAAAGGGCATTGGAGGCCCAGGATAGCACATGCAAAGGTCCTGGGGCAGATCAGAGCATGCAGGGGCCAGGGTCTTCAAGTGAGAGGATGTGGCTAGAGCAAAGAGTGGAGGAAGGCTGATCTGGAAAAAGTGAAGAGGTCAGAAGGGGACAGGACTGGGCCTTGTTGTGGGGGTCTGGGAGGATCTGGAGCAGAGGAGGTATGGTAGGAAGTGTGGTTACACCAGACGCTGCAGCTGCAGAGCAGGGAGTAGGAAGGCAGGGGGCTGGGCTGGAAGTGAGCACCAGGAATCCCAGTGAGAGATGACATCAGAAGAGGGAGGGAACAATCGGAGGCCTGGCCATCTGAGCAGGGGCCTCTCCAGGACCTGGAGATGGGTCGGGTCTGGGCTGGGGGTAGACAGAGACACATCGAGGGTTTGAGTCTGGCTTGAACCATGAGACAGAAGTTAGGGAATGCCAGGAGAGGGTCAGGTAATGGGAAGAGCACAGGTATGGGCACAGTAGGCTTGACGGGCACCCTGGAAGAAGTCAGGTAGGCAGGTGGTTATGGGAGCTGGATTCCCAGGCAAGATCTGGGCTGGAGATGGGGTCTTCAAGTGGCAGGATTTCTCTGGAGCAGAGGTCAGTGGTTCCCACGTCCTTCTAAGCACTCACATCCCCTGCACACAGCAAGCCTTCCAGGGCCTGCATCCCTCCCCTTCAGCCTAGAACCAGGAAGCACTAGGCAGGGTTGGAGGAGAGGACTGATCCTTCGCGGCTGTGGACAGAAAGATGGAAACTAGGAAGAAGGAAGTCAGAAGTTCTGCAGGTACTTGAAGGACTCTATGCAGACCCAGGGGGAGATGGAAGAATGGATGAGGGCAAACTAGAAACTTCCCCTGTCCTGTCACCCAGACCTCTTTCACCTCTACCCGCTCCCCCGCCCCCTGTGTGTCTCCTGTCTCCCTGGCTCAAAGAAGGGCAGCATGCTCTCTGCACGCGTCTCCCGGCAAAGCCCCCTTGCTTCTCCTGCATGGTGGCAGCTCCCACCCCCTGCTCTGCCCCCAGCCCCCAGAGGCTGCTTCCAGGGCCTGTCTGCCTTTGCATGAATCCACATGTTATGCCCCGCTCCATGAAGGGATGGCTCGTACTCTGGGGGGTGGGTGGGAGGGGACTGGGGACACCTGGGCCGTCGGCCCTGGTCCCAAATGGGTGGCCGAGCAGGGCTGGGAGTCAGGTCCACAGGGCACGGAGGGTGACTTTCAGTCAGGCTGGGTTGGGAGGGTTTATTTAAGGCACTCAAGACATTCTCATTCTGGTTGGGCCCCGTGTGGTCAGGGTAGGAGCCCCACACCCCTCCTCCATCCTAAATGTCTACCTAAGGGTCAACTGATATGTTCCAGAGAGCATCCCAGACTTTTCTGGCAAACCCAGAGGCCTCTTACCATCTTTAGAAATTCCTTGAACCACCCCTCCCATTCCTGCCTCTCATCTCCCAGGCCAGAGTTAGCTAGATCCAGTGTCTGGGAAACCCCCAAGAAGCACTAGATAGATTGCCCATATAATTCATTGTCCAAACTTTTGAGGCCAAAAGGGTCGCTGAAAAGGGGGCAACCTGAATGACCACCCCTGTGCCATTTGTGGGGTAAGGGCTAGGCCAGTTTTGACGCTGCTACATGGCCTTATCTAGAGCTTCTCCTAGTCCCCTGGTGGCCCCTCTGCTTCCAACCCACTGATGAGTGGTGGTTTCCGGGCCTGCCTAAAATGCCTCATACCACAAATACCTCTGGTCCCCAAGCAGATACCAGAAGCCAGGAAACCCGTTCCATTTCTAGGAACCTTGGTGAACTGGAGGACACGTGGCCTGCTTCAAGGCAGGCGGCCACATCTAAGCCTCAAGTAACTGCTACCAGCAGAAGCAGCCTCAGGATGGCCCAAAAGGCAGATTTGAGGGCAAAAATCTGACTTAAATGGGCAACTATTTTTAATTTCTAAAAGAAAACTCCTTGGGCCCAACAAAATAGTTTCCTTGGCCAGATTTGGTCCATGCGTGACTTCCAGTCTCTGGCACCCCAGCAGCACCCTTGAAGCCCCAGCAGGCAAGCCCCTGGACAGTCACGTGGCAACCATCTAGTCACCGAGACCCAACAGCCCTGTCTCCCCACCCCCACCCGGGGTTCTGGCTCGGGAGGGAGGAACTAGAGGCAGTGACTGCCTTTGAGCAGAGGCAGGGTCCACCCAGGGAGGTCCTGCGGGCAGGGACAGCCTCACCTCCCGGCCCCCAGCACCAGCCCCTCGGTGGACTTGGGCTGATGGCGAGCTCACCCACCCACGGGCGCTGCGCACTTCCTGCTTCCCGCAGGCCTGGTCCCGCGCTACTCCACCCAGTCCCAGAAGCTGAGAAGCCATCCCTGAGAGGGGGGAAAGGGCCCCAAATGCATCTTCTCCGACTCAGCGGGCAGCGAGGACTCGCCCTGCAGCCGAACAGCCCCAGCTCCCTCCCGTCCTCCCCATTCCCGCTCGCCAAGGGGGTAAGAAAAGATGCTCTTCCGCTTCTCCGATTGGCTCAAGCCGCTGCTCCTCTTGGCCGTGGGGTGAGGTCAGGGCGGGCAGGAGCGGGTGGGCAGCTCGGCAGGGCAGGGTGCCCGGTGAGTCCCACGACAGATGCATTTCTGGCCCGGAGCATAACATGCCCTCGGAACCCGCACATGTCCACCAGGCCTGAGCGTGCTGGCTGCCCCCACCCCGCCCTGGTGTTTGTGCATCGTACACGTGTGATGGATTCGGCAACTTGACCCGCTTGTGTCCTATCGTCTCAGTGCATTTGGTTGTTGGGAGAAACAAAAACCATCTCGATTTTTTTCCTGATTGGATGATTCGGATATATTTTCTTTCCTTGTTCTTTTGTTATTTCTTCCCCACCCCACCCACCCCCATTCCTTTCTCTTCCTTCCTTTTTCTTTCCTTTCCCCTTTGCGGATGGGGCTGGCAGGGAGGGTTTATGCTTTTGAGTTGATGCCTTTTCCTCCCTCTCACCCTTTCTGCTCCCCATCCCCTACTTCATTTTTTTGAGTTTTTTTCCTCCGCACCATTGCATTAATAGTGCTTTCTCTCCTCTCCCTCCTTATTTGGGGTCTGGCTTGCTTTTTCCTGTTGGTTGGCTTCATGTAGGGGCCTCTGTGAGTGGTGACAGCTCTGAGCCCCTGGGGGTGGGTGAATGGTCACCCCTCTTTCTCCATCTCCCCAGAATAACTTCATCAACTTGAGCTTCCTCCGCCTCTTCCGAGCTGCCCGGCTCATCAAACTCCTCCGTCAGGGTTACACCATCCGAATTCTTCTCTGGACCTTTGTGCAGTCCTTCAAGGTGAGCCCCAGCCCCTGCCCCTGCCCCTGCCAGGCTAAGAAGAAAAATCAGGATCTCTCCCCCACCCTCACCCCCCTGCCTGCTCTGGTTGAATCTAGAAATCATGTGGAAATGCCTTTATTAATATCATATACCTTACTGGGAATGTGTTATATGCAGGACTCTTTTCTAACTTCCTGCCCCCGGTATGTCTTGAGGGCTCCAAAGGGAATCTCCCAGAGCCACCAAAGATGCCTATCATCCCTGGCACCACTGGCAGCATGCGGCCACCCAACCTGCGGGGGTTGAGCACTGGGACCAGTGAGGGAAACAGCATGGGTAAGGGGCACCCAGCACTATTCTTCATTGCCTTCCTTCCCACCAGGCCCTGCCCTATGTCTGTCTACTGATTGCCATGCTTTTTTTCATCTACGCCATCATTGGGATGCAGGTGAGTGCCAGCCCCCTAATGTTCCGAGAGCACTCCCAAGGAGGGCCACCCCGCTTAGGTAGGGGTGGGTTAGGGGAGCCCGTTTCAGAGAGGCATCACTGTAGGTTGAGTGGAGTTTTTCTGAAGCTTCTGGCACCCATGGCCACTCCTAGTCATCATTATCTAATTCCCCAGGTGTTTGGCAACATTGGCATCGATGTGGAGGACGAGGACAGTGATGAAGATGAATTCCAAATCACTGAGCACAATAACTTCCGGACCTTCTTCCAGGCCCTCATGCTTCTCTTCCGGTGAGGCAGGGGCACGCTTTTATCGTTCTCTTCCAGTGGTGGGCGTGTCCTCGTCTTTCTCTTCCGGTGGGGGCGTGCCCTCTACCTTTTGTTCCACTGAGCTTTGGGGTGGGTGTGGAGCGGCCCAAAGACCCTAACAGGGCAGAAGCTGAAAGCCCTGGGATGCAAGCATGAAGGCATTTTTCAGGGATTAGCTCATAGAATCTTCTTGAGGATCCTGTCAAGGGATTCTTGGCAACTGCACCTAACAGATGAGAAAACATTCTTACAGACTCTAAATAGACCGCTGAGGCTTGGTTCTTAATTCTGATTGCACTTAGGGTTCCTTCCTTCATTCATCAGAGGTTTATTGAGCACTTGTTGTATTTACTGCTGTAAATACTGAGAACAAAGCAGAGACAACATTCTCTGCCCTCTGAATGCTTATATTTCCATAGGGGAGGCAGACAATCAGTAATCTAATCATAGAAGGCAGGAGGAGAAGGAGAAGACAGTGGATGAGATGGTTGGATGGCATCACCAACTCGGTGGACATGAGTTTGAGCAAGCTCAAGAGAGAGTTGGTGATGGACAGGAAGGCCTGGTGTGCTACAGTCCATGGGGTCACAAAGAGTCAGACACGACTGAGCGAGTGAACTGAACTGAATTATAAAGGATATTATGAGGGAAAGAGGATATGGTAAGATTAAGGATATTATAAGATTAAGGGGGGAAAGGAAGCATGAAAGAACAAGTAATGTATGATTGCACTTACATGAGGTACCCAAAATGGGCAAATTCTTAGGGAAAAAACTATTCAATATCAATATTGTCAGGGGCTGGGGAAGAGGAGCAGTGTAGTTAGTGTTTAATGGGATACAAGTTTTCAGTTTGGGAGGATAAAATGGTTCTGGAGATGGATAGTGCTAATGGTTGCACAGCATTCTAAATCTGCTTCAGTTCATTCAGTCACTCAGTCCTGTCTGACTCTTTGCAACCCCATGGACTGCAGCATGCCGGGCTTCCCTGTCCATTCCCAACTCCCAGAGCTTGTTCAAACTCATGTCCATCGAGTGGGTGATGCCATCCAACCATCTCATCCTCTGTCTCCCCCTTCTCCTCCTGCCTTCAATCTTTCTCATCATCAGGGTCTTTTCCAGTGAGTCAGTTCTTCTCATCAAGTGGCCATAGTATTGGAGCTTAGCTTCAGCATCAATCCTTCCAATGAATATTTGGGACTGATTTCTTTTAGGATGGACTGGTTTGATCTCCTTTCAGTCCAAGGGACTCTCAAGAGTCTTCTCCAACACCACACAGTTCAAAAGCATCAATTCTTCGACGTTCAGCTAAATGTGCTTATTACCATTGAATTATACACTTAAATGTTTAAGATTATAATATTTATGTATATTTTGTCACAAGTATTTTCTCATTTAATAACAACCAAAAGAAAGAAATGGAGGCATAATAGGTCTTGCCTCCCTTGAGGGAGATGATATTTGAGCAAAATAGTTGAGGAAGGGAGCCATGTGGATATCTGGGGAAGGGCAGTTCAGGTGGAGGGCATGATACGTGCAAAGGTCCTGAGGCAGGAGCACAGCTGTCATGTTGGAGGACAAGGAACCCAATGCACCTGGAGCAGAGTAATCTAGGGAGAAAGAAATAAGAAATGACAGTCACCTAGAGAGAGGGAAGTTTCTAAAACATATCTGTATCTCCAAGCCAGTTCACTTTAATACCAAGTCTGTGGGAGTGGGGGGCATTGGCATCAGCATTTTAAAAAAACATTCTCCTTGGGCTTTAAGGCACAGCCAAGGATGAGAATTCCTCCCCCTCTCTAGGCTCAAAGAGGAGAAAAAGTGATTTACCTGGGACCCAAACCCACATCAGTCCAGCTCCAGAGCTTAAGTGTTTAACCTTAGCGCTCTGCCTCCCTGGGAGTAGGTGTTGGTTGTCCAGGGCTGCATATCCAGGTCACTGATGCCCCCTCTCTTCCTCAGGAGTGCCACTGGGGAGGCTTGGCACAACATCATGCTTTCCTGCCTCAGCGGGAAACCCTGTGATAAGAACTCTGGCATCCTGACTCACGAATGCGGCAATGAATTTGCTTATTTTTACTTCGTTTCCTTCATCTTCCTCTGCTCGTTTCTGGTGAGTCCGTGGACATGTGTAGGAAAGCTTCCTAGACCTCAGGGGTGTGAATTCTCTGGAATGTGGCTGTCACACACTTTTTACCTCCAAGACTTCTCTGGACCAGCCCTCGATTAGGTTAACCAGGGTTTCTCACCCATGACACTCGTGACATTGGGGGCTGGATCATTCTCCGATGAAAGCTGTTCTGTGCCTGCTCGCATCCCTGGCCTTGGTCCGCTAGATGACAGTAGCTCATACCCCGCCACTCTCCCAGCTGTGACAACCAAAGATGTCTCCAGACATTATCAAGTATCCCCTAAAGGAGGGAGCAGAATCTCCCCCCTTTTGAGACCTGCTGTGTATGCTGAGAGAAAAACTAACGGAGCTCAGAGCTTGCCCCAGCTCCCATCTAGTTGAGCTGTAGGAGACTCCCACCTGCCCTCTGAAAGGTGTGTGCCTTCCTCTATATGATCAGGAGGCAGGAAAAAGTCAGCCACGTGAACATTCTCTGGAGGCTGTGGGGCTTTGCAAAAAAACTGAAAGGTTTTCACTAGTAAAAGATGAATTTGTTAAAAGGAGGAATCTCCTCAGACCTGAGAATATAATTCACTGTTAGACTGCAAAAAGGAACTAGGAATTAAAATATACATATCAGGAACCTGCATCCTGTTCTGTCTTTCTCTCTCTCTCTCTGGGGTCTCATCTCAGCAAATCTTTTCTGTTTTCCGTTCTTCCTGGAATGGTTTGAGCACAGTCAGAAGAATTGAAATGATCTAGGTATTTCAGACAGAGGGGATTTAATATAGGGATTGGCTACACAGGGTTGAAAGGGCAAACAGATAACGCTGACGTCACCAGGGATTAACCGTGGCAGGAAGGCCAGGGCTGGGGTATTAAAAGGAAAAGAGGGTGTTGACAGCCAACTCAGCCACCATGGCACCCCTGCCCTGGCACCCTGGCTGTATGCTGCCCCCAGACAACTGAAGACAGTGTTCTGTGGCTGCTGTCACAAAGAACCACAAACTTGATGGCTGAGAACAACAAAAATTGATCCTGCCACAGTTCTGGAGGCTAGAAGCCTGGCCGTGGTGTTGGCAGAGCCATGATCCCTCCAGAGCAGTTAGGAGAGGATCCTTCCTGGCCTGCCGCTTCTGATGGCCACGGGTGTTCCTTGACTTGTGGCAGCATCTCCCCAGTCACTGGCTCTGTCCTCACATGGTCGTCTTCATGTGTGACTGTGTCCAAACTTCCCTCTTATTAGGACAGCAGTCATATGGAATTTAGCCCACCTTGATCCAGTGTGATCTCATCTTAAACTGACAATGAGAGTACAAAGACCATTTTTTCCAAATAAAGTCACATTCGCAGGAACTGGAGGCCAGGATTTGAATGTATCTCATGGGGACACAGTTCAGTCCACAACACAGAGCCATGTGGGAAGCAGAAGGAGTCTCCTCTCCTCCTAGTCTCTCCTCCCCAGGTTGGCCTCCCTCCCACTCGTGGCTCCTGCTGGCAGGATATAAGCTGCCCAAGGAGTATGGGAGCTATTGTTTTCAGACCCCAGCCCAAACACCAGTATCTCTCAGCAAAAGCCCAACACATCCACTCTCTTCAGACCAGCAGCCTCACACTGAGATATCCGCAGGCTAGGTCTCAAAGCATCCCCCACCCACCCCGAGTCCAGTGGCAACAGCCGTTGACCTGGACGGTCCACTGTTATTGCTGTTGTTTGGTTGCCAAGTTGTGTCCAACTCTTGCAATGCCATGGACTGTAGCCCTCCAGGCTCCTCTGTCCATGGGATTTCCCAGACAAGAATACTGGAATGGATTGCCATTTCCTTCTCCCGGGGATCTTCCCGACCCAGGAATCAAACCCACGTCTCAGCATTGGCAGGCAGTTTCTTTACCACTGAGCTTCCAGGGCCCAGAGGGACCATTGCCCAGTGTCAGATTCCCAAAAGAGAGTCTGAATGGGCCATCCTGGCTCCTGCTCAAATAGCCACCATTGTCTTAGTAGCTGTGGGTTCATAGGGAGACACATTCATACTACAGCCCATCTGGGAAGGGCAGCACCCTAGAAGACATCTACTGCCCTTGACCATCAGCCCCTAAGAGGCAGGAGCTTTTGTTTTGTTCACTGCTGCATCCCCAACACCTGGACAGGGACTGGCACACAGTACGTGCTCAATCAGTGTCATGAAATGATGAACTGAAGTTAGGGACACCTAGAAATAGAGCTCGGAGAAGGCAATGGCACCCCACTCCAGTACTCTTGCCTGGAAAATCCCATGGACAGAGGAGCCTGGTAGGCTGCAGTCCATGGGGTCGCCAAAAGTTGGACACGACTGAGCGACTTCACTTTCACTTTTCACTTTCACGCATTGGAGAAGGAAATGGCAACCCACTCCCATGTTCTTGCCTGGAGAATCCCAGGGACGGGGGAGCCTGGTGGGCTGCTGTCTATGGGGTCGCACAGAGTCGGACACGACTGAAGCGACTTAGCAGCAACAGCAGCAGAAATACATCTTATATAGTAAGCACCTGCTATGTTTACATCTGCACATTTGCTTCATACTTACTATGCGCCAGGCCTTATGCTAAGTACTGGGGATATAAGGAGAGAACATGTTTCTCTCAGTTTGCAGGGGTGCTGGGCAGATAAGTCAGCAGACAGTAATGGTATAATCTGATATGTGGTTTGATAGGGAAGACAGAGTGAGAGAAAGATTTCTCCCCCTGAGGGCCACTCAGGGACGGTGAGCAGGACTTAGACCACATATTGATCAAATTGGTTGCATATAGGGACTTCCCGGTAGTCCAGTGGTTAAGACTTCACCTCTGTAATGCAGGGGATGCAGGTTCAATCCCTGGTCAGGGAGCTACAATCCCTCATGCCTTGCAACCAAAAATCCCAAACATAAAACAGAAGCAATATTGTAACAAATTCACTAAAGACTTTTAAATGGTCTACATTAAAAAAAAAAAAAAAACACTTTAAAATTGGCTGCAAGTAACAGAAATTCAACTGAAACTGACGTAAGTGAAATACACAGTTCACTAACTTATACTGCTGAAAAGTCCAGATGAGGCTGGGTCCGGGCAATAGCAGACCCTGTCCTCTTTGCTGTTTTCCTCCACTCTGGCTTTATTCTCAGACTTTCTTCCTGTGGAGCGAAGATGGCTGCCAGAGTGCCAGCAAAAATCCCAAGGAAGTCTCTCATTTGCTACTCTGGGTCACGTGCTCCTCCCTAACCAATCACAAGCCTGGGTTATGTGACCACCACCTATGAAGCCAACCACATCCAACAACCGCATATAAGTATAAAGCGGGGGAGGGCTCGCCAGATGTTATTACTCAAAAGGAGAAAAGTGATGTCCACTGAGGGAGCAACATTTACAAAGGTCTGGAGGCAAGACTGATGCAAGCTCCCCATGTACTAAAGGCTAGTACGCTAAAGGCATGTGACAAGCTGCTACAAGATGTAGACAAAGGCAGGAAGATGCATCCATCCATCCATCCATCCATCCAACAAATATTTGCTGAGTAATTACTTTATGCTGGGGATGGACACATGATAAGGTTCTGGTCCATGGAGTATGCATTTTGGTCTTGTTGGGGGTCAGGTGTGGGAGGATCTGGGGTCATGGTGGTCCCCTTGGTGTTGGCTCCTATGTCACATAACCTCTCCACCTCTCTCTCCAACTGTATCAATCTTGGTCTCTGTTTCTGTCTTCGTGTCTCTCCCCCATCTCCATTTCTCCATATCTCTGTTTCTGGGCTCCTTCTGTGAGCATGTGTCTTTCCTCTATCTCCCGCCATCTCTTTCTCTGACTTCCTTTTCCCATGTTTATCTCCCTCCCTCTCTCCCTCTGGGCCTCTGTGTATATGTGTTTGGATGTGTCTTGCTCTCCCCGACCCCATCTTGGCCCCTGGGGTCCCCACAGATGCTGAATCTTTTTGTTGCCGTCATCATGGACAACTTTGAGTACCTCACCCGAGATTCCTCCATCCTGGGTCCCCACCACCTGGATGAGTACGTGCGTGTCTGGGCCGAGTATGACCCTGCAGCGTGGTAAGCAGTCACCCCAAATCCTCCAACCACGTCACCCACCTTTCTCTGGTACTGGAGCATAGTCTAGGTCAGGCTCCAGACCTTAGGCTGTTGTCTCCCTGGGAAGCTGGCAGGGATTTCAGTAGGATCAGTCAGAAAAGAGATGAGAATCAGTACCCTTGCACATCCTGGGTTAAATGATTTGGGTACCACTGCTGCCCATACCCAAGGCCTTCTGGGAAGTGAGGGAGAGACTCCACCATGAGTTCATCTCCTGTGAGTCTCTCCTGTCCCTGACTGTGAGGCCTCCAGATGGTGAGAACAAGTTAACCAGGCCCCAGGGAGGAAGCCAGAGGCCTCTCAGCCTCAGTTCTCCAGGGAGTATGGGGAGAAGGGCTGGTTTAGTTCCCTTGGGAGACAGAATTAGCTACAAGATCAGAGTGGCAGAACCTAGCTCCCATTGGGATTCCAGGACCCTGGAACATGAGGTCACACGAGGCCAGGGGAGAGGACACAGAGCCTCGGTGGTCCTTGTATGTTCGTGATCATGAAGGGAGTAAGCTCTCCCATCTCCATGAGCAAGGGAGTGCCCCCTCCTAGTTGGCAGGTGATGGTTCCCAAGAGTGATCTCCACCCTGCTCAAGTGTATTGAGTACCTTCTCAGCACCAAGCCCTTGCTGGACACTCAGATGTGCCACGCTGATGCTCAGAGCCCAGCAACCACAGACTGAAGATTCTAGTTCAGGCTGAGCTTGGGGGCTAAGAAAGCGTTAAATAGAGGCCCTCAGCAGCCTGAGCACTGGAGGGGAGGCCTCATGAGGAAAGCAGGGAAGGATCAATCCTTGCCATTCTTACAGCCCCAGACAAGTCCTCCATGAGACCAAGAGGCTGGGGTGAGCCACGGGGCTGGGGCTTGACTTTCAGCTGGTTCCTAACTCTTCCTCTTTTGATTTTAGGTCACAGCAGTTGGATGCTGTCCCCCTGTCCTCTATGCCACGAACCACCCCCCAGCCCCAGTGTAGCCATGTAGATTGTGGAGGAGGGCGATACAGAAAGCCCTGGGGGAGGTTCTCCCAGCCCAGAGTTCCCAGCCCACTCCGCACAAAACCTTCTGCCCACCCCGCACCCCCAGGGTCTGCAAGTGTCTGGGACCATCTCAGGGACCTTTATGCATCCTATGTCTCCCTTACTCCTTCAAGCCAGGGGTTTCCCAGGCCCTGACATCGTGACCTCACTTATGAGCACGGGGAGCCAATGTGATGCAGCTTGACCCCGTGCCTCCACTAATCCCCTCTCTTCTCCTTTCAGCGGTCGGATTCATTATAAGGATATGTACAGTTTATTGCGCGTAATATCTCCCCCTCTCGGCTTAGGCAAGAAATGTCCTCATAGGGTTGCTTGCAAGGTTTGATTTCCACTAAAACCTGCTAGCATCCATGGAATGAGTGTGGCTTGGGGTTCTTCAATATATATATTTCATATATATATATATATAATCTAAAAAACAGAGCCATCTCTCTCTTTTGCATTAAACTAGAAAACTCTCTTAGCCAACAGAATGCAGTCACGTAGACTTGATGAAGCATGGAACGTTTATCTCTCCGTTCCCTTCAGCCATTTCTGCTTGCTCTTAGCTGAAGCTGCCCATCCCGGGGTCTCAACGGCACCCCAAAATCAGACACATCCGAGGGGACCGTAACTTTGCATTGACCGCCCCCCCCCACCGCCACCATCTCCTCCACTCTCTCCCTCTCCACCCTTCGCCTCCCGAAGCCCCAGCCCTTCTCCCACTGTCGTGGCCCCTCTTCCCCATCTAGGCCCCCTCAGAGACCAGCCTCAGCCAAACCAGAGAACTTGACCCAGTTCTTTAAATGACACCGAACCAAAGAATTGCTCCAGACCCTACTGAGTGAGAAGCCCTCCCCCCGCCCATTCTGTCCGCATTCCACCGGAACTAGAGCTCAGAGTCAAAAGTGAATCTGACTTTTCTCTTTACTCTGTCTCCCTGCTCATAAGCAGTGAAATAATATTTTTTAACTACCTCTCCCATTTTTTTCTCCTCTTTTTTATTTATTTGAAACACCTCTTTTATCGTTCTCTGCATCTTTCTCTCTCTATTTTTTCGGCTCGTGTGATTTTTTTTTTTTCTTTTGGTTTTTCCCCGTCCTTTTCTTCCCCTCCCTCCACCCACCCTTCCTTTGGTTCTCCGTTCCCACCTCCGTTTTTTGTTTTCGGTGCTGCCAGGGGCCGCATGCCTTACCCGGACATGTATCAGATGCTGAGACACATGTCTCCGCCCCTGGGTCTGGGGAAGAAGTGTCCGGCCAGAGTGGCTTACAAGGTAGTTTAACCCTTGCCAACCACCGACGTCCAGGCACTGGGGATTTTTCAGTGCTGACCAGGAACAGCCAGCCGAGTCTCTTTTTCCAGCGTTACTCTTCTTTTTTTCCTTTTTCTTTTTTCCTTTTTTTTTTCCCCCTTTCCTCCTCAAGTAAATGGATCATGACCATCCCTTGATTCTAAGCAATTTACTGTGTCCGTCCTTTCTGATCAGTGTGTCTTGGTGTTTTGAGACTCTCTTATGGCCAACATGCCGGGGTGGGGAGGGGGAGGGGAGCCCCCAAGTCCCCTCGCACCTGGTCCCCCAGGAACCCAATTGGACACAAACACTTTGAGAGGTGGGATTGGCACTGAGCCCAGAGTGGCCCCCATTGCCCAGACCTGGGCAAGCACCTTGCAGAGAGGGGCTTGGACCCCACCTTTTATATCTCAATCCCCCAGGTCTCATGGTCCCCTATACAAACCTGAAGCTGATCTCTGACCTAGGGCCTTGGGGCATCTGAGACCTTCCGGGGAGCACCCAGAGCCTCTCCCCTCTTCCTTGCCCGCTGGAGTTGCTTCCCCAGTCTTCTGTCCCTAAGCCACCCATCTCCCCCCAAGACAACCCAACATGCCTCTCCATTGTTCCAGAGTGGGCAGGCGGGCCGCAGCTGGACCCCTGGACCGTGGCACCCTGACGCAGGCCATGCACGCTGCCTTGGCGGGGGCCTGGGGCGGGCAGGCACCATGGCCGACCTGGGGGGTGGTGCATGCTGGCTGAAGGAGCCGCCAGGCGGCTGGGCCGGGCCACCCCTCTAGACCCCTGTCCCGGAATCTCCCTTGGCACCCAAGGACAGATGCTCTGTTCCCCACAACTCATCCACACGAAGTTCAGGGGATGACTTTGACAGTCAACCCCTCCAAAAAGTATGGTCCCATCATTCCATTCTCCCATCCCACCTTGGCCCCCGCTGTGTCTGAGAACCCTTCCTCCCCTTCTGTGTACCTCACTTCCTCCTGTGTCACGTAACCACCTCCCCACATCCTTACTCCTCCTCCTCCCACTGGGCACCCCTGAGGTGCCCCCACCAGCCCCTCCCTGCACCTGTCCCTTTTCTACCTGTGCTTTTGTCCATCTCTTGATCTCTGCTTGGCTGAGTGTCGGTGTGTGTGTGAGCGTGTGCAAGAGAGAGGGCGAGTGCCCTTTCCTTCTTGGTCTCTGTGCAGGGCCACCATGGGTTCATAAGCACCTTTGTGCCAATTTGAAACAAGCCTCCTTTCCACAGAACACTCTGTTTGTGGGGAAAATACTGGAATCCACCCATGTGGGGACAGCATGATACTTTTCCACTGTCAGCTGGGAAGGTGTCATTTAAACACAGATCCATGATTTCTGAGATAGGGAGCCCTTTGTGCAGTGTACAGCTCTGCACAGTGGCCCAGTCTGTTTCTCTGTCTACCGCCTCCCTCACCACCCTGCCCCAACCCATTTTTGTCTTCTGCTCTGAGTTTGCCATTCCCATCCCCTTCTCCAACTCTGTGCTTCCCCGTGTCTGCTCTGGTGGACATCGATCTTCATCTCCATGCCACCTCATCCTGGGCTGGTGCATACCAGCCCAGCATCTTCTCCCATGCCACCAAGCATGGGGGACAGAGCCCCTGCCTGGGATACAGGGAATTTTTTCTTCCCTGGGCCATGGGAACACCCTGTCACCCCTTCCCCATGCCATCGCACAAAAAGCCAAGACCTGGACATGCCCCTGAGATACACTTTCCACGGAGCTATGAATGAGTCTCGAGATTCCGTCTGCATGCGCCCCCGTCCGCCGTTCTGTGTGTCATGGCCTCACTGCATGTCAGAGAGGGGCCCGCCCCATCTGTAGTCGGGGAGCCGCCTGCCTGCCGCTTCTCGGAGGAATGATGTGGTCTGTGCCCATCTGGTCTGGTCTGGGCCGAGCCAGGGGGTAGGGGTGGGGAGCCGGCGGCCCTCCCAGCGGCTGTGGCCATGGACCCCTCTGCCTGGCTGCTGCATGTCTGCTGCGATCTGGCTTGTGCTCTTCTTCTTTGGGGTCAGAATGGAACGGAGCTGTCCAGAAGAACTCTGGGGCAGGGCAAGGATACGGGCCAACCCTGGAAATGTCACTTCTAGGGTCCAGTAGGCGGGTGAGGAACGGGCAGCATAGGAGAGTCCCCAGTGCGCCCCCTATGGGTCACCAGGGGCAGTCAGGAAATGGAACACTGGGACAGGTAACCTGAGGGGTGGGGGGCACCCTAGCCGCTGCCTTCAGAGTTCTTCCTGGGGCTCCCCGGGTAGGGTGGGTCTGGCTTACGGGATGGCAGAGGGGTCCCTGGGAATGATTGCCCTTGCCTTTGGTTTTCTGCAGAGGCTCCTGCGGATGG
>NW_011494937.1:2017160-2017803 GCF_000754665.1 Bison bison bison
CCTGCGGATGGATCTGCCCGTCGCTGATGACAACACCGTCCACTTCAACTCTACCCTCATGGCTCTGATCCGCACGGCCCTGGACATCAAAATTGCCAAAGGTAGGGGCAGGAATGGAAACTGAGAGGTGGGGCAGGGTGGATGGAGCCAGGGCCTCAGCTGCTGCTGCTGCTGCTAAGTCGCTTCAGTCGTGTCCGACTCTTCGCGACCAGGCTCCTGCGTCCCTGGGATTCTCCAGGCAAGAACACTGGAGTGGGTTGCCATTTCCTGCTCCAATGCGTGAAAGTGAAAAGTGAAAGTCAAGTCGCTCGGTCGTGTCCGACTCTTCGAGACCCGATGGACCGCAGCCCACCAGGCTCCTCCGCCCATGGGATTTTCAAGGCAGGAGTACTGGAGTGGGGTGCCATTGCCAGAGGACTCAGCAAATTCACCTGCTTCAGCAAATATCTGTGTGCGGGACACCACTCTAAGCCTGGAGGACACTGACACTTCCAGCAGCGGGGGGAGACCTCCGTAAGGAAGCTGTGAGGGAGTCACGTGGATACCTGGGGAGAAAGCACTGCAGGCAGAGGGACCAGCCGGTGCAGATCCCTTCCGCAACCCCACCCTGAGCTGTGTTGCACTGACTTGCACTTTCCGCATG
>NW_011494937.1:2017903-2034245 GCF_000754665.1 Bison bison bison
AAAAAGTAAAGTGTCAGTCACTCAGTCGTGTCCAACTTTTTGCCACCCTATGGACTGTAGCCCACCAGGCTCCTCTGTCCATGGAATTCTCCAGGCAAGAATATTGGATTCGGTAGCCATGCCCTTCTCCAGGGGATCATCCCCACGCAGGATCCAACCTGGGCCTCCTGCATCGCAGGCAGATTCTTTACCGTCTGAGCCACCAGGGTAGACCGGTGGGCTAGGAGGAGCCCTGACATAAATCAGGGGAACACAGGATAGGGGCTTGGAAGGAGGGCATATGAAGTATTCACATTCTGAATATTTCCTGGGAGTCAAGATGACCAGATTGCTGATGGATGGATGTGGAGCGTAAAGAAAGAGAGCATAAAGGCCAACCCCAAGGGGTGGGGCCCCAGCAACTAAAGGACGGACCCAGCCCCAGTTGCCTGAGAGAGAAGAGACAGAAGGAGCAGGTTTGGGGCCAAGGGAGGGCAAAAGATTGGTGTTGACAGTAACACGTGGACATGGGGGCTAGAAGGGGCTCTCCAACTTACATTTCTGGCATTCCCCCCACCCCAAGGTTCTGAAGGAAGTGAGATGGTGAGTCCTCCTGGCTAGGCTGGCGACGTAGAGACAGGAGGCATGACATGCTGACAGGTGTTAAGCCAGGAGACTGGAGGAGCTCTCCAAGGGGACGAGTGAACCAAGAGGCCCCTGAAGACTGAGCCTGGGGCCACCCCAGCATCTAAGGTGGCCGAGAAGGAGTGGAAAGGAGAGGCCAGGGAGGTGGGTGGAGAGCAGGGCAACACTGACTCCTAAAAGGCATCTCCAGTGTTTAAGCACTGCCCAGGACCAAGACTGACCAAGAGTGAGAACCAAGACTAACCGATGGATTCTGTGCCAGGTCACAGCCAATCACTTTGACCAGGGCAGCTCTGCAGATTGAGGACCATGAGCGATCAATGGGTTTTGTGCCAGGTCACCACCGACTGCTTTGACCAGGGCAGCTCTGAAGTAGACTGCCCAGAGTGGGTTTCAGAGGCCTAACAGTAGACTGGGTGTGACTTGGCAGCTGATGAGACAGCAGGGCAGGGACAGAGGCGCATGGATCACCAAAGAGAAGGAAGCTGGGGGAGTCGCTGGTGGAGGACTGGGTCCATTGTCCAGCAGAGGGTTGGAAATCTCAGTGGGGCTGAAGAGAGAGGTCAGGGCTGCACCCAGCTGAAGCCCCTGAGAGGTCACCAGGAAGGAAGGCCGCACTGCAGACGCATGTTCTTTCCAGGGCCCTGAGGAGAAGAGGGGAAGGAGGCTCCAAGGCCGGAAGTTGCTCGGAAGGAAGACATTCAGGGAGGGAGACCAGCAGCTTCCAGTGAGACAGTGCCTGGTGGGGCGAGGGGGAGGGGCACATTGAGGACAGGCATTGTTGGAGCAGGAAGCATGCAGATCAAAGTAAAGAGAGCAGGGGGTGCCCCCAAATCGAGAGAAAGAATCAGGAGTGAGGGTGAGACTCGGAACAGCATAAGTGGAGAAGGGGAGGGGTCAGGGCTCAGGCCCTTGTCTGACACATATTAATTTCTTTCTCATGCAGCAAGTCGGAGGCAAGCGGTTCAGACTTGCCAGGCATGCCGGCACATGCGTCTAGTCTGGACCCGGGGCCTGTCTGGGTTGTGGCTCTGCCTGCCCCAGACTGTTTGCTTATCAGCATGGTTGAAACCGAATCTGCCTGCAATGCAGGGGACCTGGGTTTGATCCTTGGGTCAGGAAAATTCCCTGGAGAAGGGCATGGCAAACCAGTCCAGTATACCTGCCTGGAGAATTCCACGGACAGAGGACGTGGGCCAGCTACAGTCCGTGGGATCGCAAAGAGTCAGACACGACTGAGTGACTAACTGGTCCAGTGAGACAGAAACTGGTCCAGGTCGCCACACACATGGTTGAAACTGGTCCAGGTCCCAACCCAGAGAGGTGAGGAAGCAGAATCATGGGCAGCTGCTTTCTTATAATCGTGTGGAAAAGTGGACTCAGCTTGCCCACCTACCTGCCCTGTCCTCCATTGTAAACTTTGGCAGAGGACCTCACCTGCTCTGAGTCTCAGCCCATGTATTAGCTAGCAATGCCATGTAACAAATGACCACAACTTTAACAGCTTATTACACACCTATTTATTAGCATATAGGTATGTAGGTCGAAGTCCAGATAGACTCAACTATGCTCTCCGTCCACAGTCTCACAAGCCCAAAATCAAGGTGGCCAGGCTGGGCTCATCTTTGGAAGCTCTGGGGGAAAATTTACTCCAGGGCTTATTCGGGTGTTAGCAAAATTAAGTTGTCTGTGGCTGCAGGACTGAGGTCCCCATTTCATTTCTGGCTTCTCGCCAGAGTTTATGCTTAGCTCCTGGGGAGGCATCTAATTCTTTACGTGCTCCAAGTCTCTCTGACTTCTCTGCTGCTAAGAAAATGCTCTGCTTTTAGAGGGCTCACCTGATTAGATCAGACCCACCTAGATCAGCTCTGAAACTTATAGTCAACTGACTTGGGACTTTAATTACATTTGCAAAGTCCTTTTATAGCAGTCCCTAGACTATCATTTGATTGAATAAGCAGAATCTTGCTGGGAGAGAAGGATAAGCTTTAGAATTTTGCCTGCTACCGTTCCCGCACCTGTAAAACGGGTCTAACAGGGCACCCGCTCTTGGTACATGCATGCATGCAAAGTCACTTCAGTCGTGTCTGACTCTTTGCAACCCTATGGACTGTAACCCGCCAGGCTCCTCTGTCCATGGTATTCTCCAAGCAAGAATACTGGAGTGGGTTGCCATTCCCTCCTCCAGGGGATCTTCCTCACCCAGGGATCGAACCTGCATCTGTTATGTCTCCTGCATCAGCAGGCAGGTTCTTTACCACTAGCGCCACCTGGGAAGCCCATACATAATACCTTTGTATCCCAGCTGCTGTTTTCCTCTGGAGAACCTGTGTCTGGGGGTCCCAGGATAGCCCAAAACGAAGGTTCAAAAAAAGAAAAAAGGCTTGGATTCAGTGATTTGATAGAACCCAGAACTGAAAAGAATTGTTTTACTCACAGTTGTGGTTTATTACAGCAAAAAGATACAGACTAAAATCTGCAAAGGCAAAAGGCACCTGGACAGGGTCTGGAAGAGACCAAGAGGGAGCTTCCACCCTCTCCCAATGGAGTCACATGCACAGTGCTTACGTCTCCCGGCAGTGATGTGTGACAACACGTATGAAATATTGTCAACCACCCAAGCCCACCTGAACTTTGAGTCTAGCATATTTATTGAGAATTAGTCATGTAAGCCTGGCTGACCTCAGTTGCTGAGCCTCTGGCTCCTCTAGAGGTCACACTGGTACCACATGGCTCAAGACCCCTGCCATAAATCCCATTGCTAGGATAAATTCCCTATGGATGGCGACTGCAGCCATGAAATTAAAAGATGCTTGCTCCTTGGAAGAAAAGCTATGATAAACATAGACAGTGTATTAAAAAGCAGAGATACCACTTTGCCAACAAAGGTCTGTCTAGTCAAAGCTATGATTTTTCCAGTAGTCATATATGGATGTGAGAGCTGGGCCATAAAGAAGGCTGAGTGCCAAAGAACTGATGTTTTGAATTGTGGAGCTGGAGAAGACTCTTGAGTCCCTTGGACTGCTAGGAGAGCAAACCAGTCAATCCTAAAGGAAATCAACCCTGAATATTCATTGGAAGGAGTGATGCTGAAACTCCAGTACTTTGGCCACCTGACAAGAAGAGCCAACACATTGGAAAAGACTCTGACACTGGGAAATATTAAGGGCAGGAGAAGAAGGGGGCGACAGAGGATGAGATGTTTGGATGGCATCACCAACTCAATGGACATGAGTTTGAGCAAACTCCGGGAGATATGGAAAGACAGGAAAGCCTAGCGTGCTGCAGTTCATGGGATCGCAAAGAATTGGACACGGCCTAGCAACTGAACAACAACGGTTCTGCAAAGTTTTGAAAGGGTGGGATTGCTGACAACATTAGAGTGTGTGCAGGGTCTCAAGTGGGCTTAGATGCTAAGTCATGTCTGACTCTTGCAACTCCATGGACTGTAGCCTGCCAGGCTCCCCTGTCCATGGGATTCTCCAGGCAGGCATACTGGAGTGGGTTGCCATTTCCTTCTCCAGAGGATCTTCCCAACCCAGGGATCAAACCCTGGTCTCCTGCATTGCAGGCAGATTCTTTACCAACTGAGCTACAAGGGGAGCCCTCTCCTAATCTTGGTGAGTTTCTCCAGCCCCTTTAATCTTGCCTCAAGTGGCTTCCTGGCTGCTGCTCCCTTGATTAGCAACTGTTGGAATCCACCCTTTGGAATTCAGGCAAGGTCAAGGAGGCTGGAGTCTTGCCTAGAAGACAAGGGGGAGGAAAAAGGCCTTGGTGCCTGGGAGTGCCCCAGGGCCCTGCTCACCATTAATCTGACCTGCCTGTGTTACTACCAGCTCACTGAATGAGAGCCCCATTGGGCACATGCTGTGTGCCCAGCCCTGTGCTCAGCAAGTGGCACATGGCAGGGAAGGACAGACGAACCTCCAGCCCTCATGGGGCTGTGGGGAGACAGGCAGCAGAAAAGTAGGCCACTATAAATAAGTAGACTATGTAATGTGTTCAAAGGCCAGAAATGTTGTGGAAAGGAAAAAAAGAGTAGGGTCGGGGGTGGGGAGCCTGGTCAGGGGTTTAAACTCTTAAGTCAGGGGTTCTCAACCAGGCATGATTCTGCCTCCAGAGATCATTGGCCATGTCTGAAGACAGCTTTGGTTTTGTTTTGTTTTGTTTTTTAGCCTGAAAAATGATTTATTCATTCTTTAGAACTTTCATATTAAGGAGCATGTGGCAGAAGTGGAAGCTTTTGATGAACTAATAGAAATTGTTGTCAGTTCTAACAGACCAAAATAACACAGAGATGGCAGCAGGTGCTCCCATCTTATTTTACCACCTCCTTTGCCCATTGGCTTCAATACCATACAGAGAAGAAACCTTCTTCCTATCTGGGTGCCAGCAGTTCACCCCAGGGAAGGCTGAAGACAGTTTTGGTTGTTGAAACTGGAAGTGGGCTGGCCCTTATGGTACCTGGCATGCCAGGGAGGCTTTTTTTTTTTTTAATGTTTTATTTTATTTATTTATTGGCCACGTGACATATGAGATGTTAGTTCCCCAACCAGGGATTGAACCCAAGGCCCCTGCTTTGGGAGCATGGAGTCTTAACCACTGAACCACCAGGGAAGTCCCAAGAGAAGCTCTTGAATGTTGCCACGTGCCTGGGACAGATCCTGCAACAGAGAAGGCTCACCAGGGGTGTGTAGAGTGATGTAGGGGAGGGGAAGACGCTGGGACTCAACTGGTTTCTGGGGGACTGATGCCCAAATATAAGGGTACCTTCTGCCTTTGAAAGTGAAAGTGTCAGTCGCTTAGTCATGTCAGACTCTTTGAAACCCTGTGAGGCTCCCCAGTCCATGGAATTCTCCAGACAAGAATACTGGAGTGAGTTGCCATTTCCTTCCCCAGGGGATCTTCCCGACCCAGGGATGGAACCCAGGTCTCCTGCATTGCAGGCAGATTCTTTACCATCTGAGCCACCAGGGACGCCCTGGGAGCCCCAGTATTAACAACTCCATACCTGGAGGAGGAGTCAACGTGGGATTCAGCCTTGAGTGGATCCCATGACCCCAAGGGAGAGCTGCCTTGAAATCCCCTAAGGAGTTTCCCTTCATAGTAAGTCCCCTACATATGAATGAGTTCTGTTCCAAGAGCGTTCATAAGTCCAATGTGTTCCTAAGTCCAAAAGACTAGCCTAGGTACCAAATGAACATAATCAGCTATACAGTACTGTACTGTAATAGGTTTATAATGCTTTTCACACAAATAATATATAAGAACAAACAGAAAGAAAACATTTTCAATCTTACAGTATAGTACCTTAAAAAGTACAGAGTATAGCATAACAGCTGGCATACAGGGGCTGGAATTGAGTGAGCAGGCAAGAAGAGCTACTGACCGGCGGAGGGAGAGGAGGCTGAAGATGGCAGAGTGGAAGGATCTCAGCAGTAGGACATGGAGGGAAGCTGCAGTTTAACTCATGCCTGGCCTGACACTGATGGAACGCACGTTCGCGTCTTTGAAAGTTCTCAACTTAAAGATTCACAGGCAGGGTATTTACTGTATTTCCATGGGAACAACAATCCCGAATGAGAGATTAACATGTGAATTGAAGCAGAAGGAGCCTAAGGTGGTGATTCTCAACCAGAGGCGTTGTGTCTACCAGGGGACACCTGGCAATGTCAGGGACAGGCTTGGTTGTCGCTACTGGTAACTGGTGGGTAGAGACCGAGGATGCTTGAAATCCTACAGCGCACAGGACGGCCCCACAACCAAGAATGATCCAGCCTCAGTGTCTGACAGGGCGAGAAACCTTGACCCTGCCTCAACCATTCACCAAGAACAGGTATCCTAGTCAGCTCAGGCTCCCGTAAAAAAATAGCAGAGACAGTACGTAAACAACAGAAGTTTACTTTCCCACAGTTCTAGAGACTGGACATCCAAGATCAAGGTGCCAGCACGTTAGGTCCCTCCTGAGAGGCCTCTCGGCTTGCAAACGGCCGCCTTCTTGCTGTATCCTCAATGGCCTTTCCTCTGTGCGTATGCACACCTGCTGTCTGTCTCTCTTAGGGACCGCCCTTATAGCCTCATATAACTTTAGTCACTTCCTTGAAGGACCCATCTCCAAATGCCATTACATTGGGCATTCAGGCATCAATGTGAATTTTGGGAGGACACAATTCAATCCATAACAATAAGTGGCTTCCTTTTCTCCACCCGAGACAGGAAATACGTAAGCTATTGGGCAAAAGTGACTTTTCACAGGAATGTCACGTTCTCTTCTTTCCCTTCCCATGTCTCTGAAAAGGAACCAGAGGCCCCAGGCACCTCACTTAGCTACAGAGGATGGGAGATGTAGCTATTAATTCCAACTGCTTTCCTAGAGGAAAGAAAAACTGTTATAGGTTGGTGTCAAGGGTGTTGAAAGGCCAGCTACAGAACAGATGATTATTTGAAGGGTCTCCCGCAACCTGAGTCCAGGCCCACCCATCAGCCCCACCCCCACACAGCTTGGCCCCAGTGATCTCTGCACCTTTAGACCCCACAGACACCAGAAGTGAGGTGGTGAGCAACAGCACGAGGCGATAAGTACAGAATGGAGAAATAAAGCCAGAAAAAGGCATAGAAGTGGGGGACTGCTTTAGGTTGGGAGGCAGCTAGAAGACCTCTTTGATAAAGGATCTGGGCAGGGACCTGAAGCGGATGAGGGAGGGAACCACACCGATACCTGTAGGAAGGACCGTCCTGGCAGAGGAAACAGCCTATACAAAGACCTTGAGGCAGGACGATGCTTGGCGTGGTTGCGGAGCATGGAGGAGGTTGGTGTGGCTGGAACAGAGTGACCAAACGGGAAAACAGAGATGAGGGCAGATGGTTCAGGGTCTCGTGGACTTGGGGAGATCACCCTGGGTGAGGTGAGAGCCTTGAAGGGCTCTGAGCGCCGGAGACATGTGACTGATGCAGGTGTTCGGGGGCGCCCTCTGGTGGCTATGGGAGGGCTATGGGAGGTGGACCTGGGCAGAGGCCACTGCCCTCAGGTGTTCACGAGCGCCCTCTGGTGGGTGTGGGAGGACTTGCGCAGAGGCCACTACACTGGTCCAGGCGGTTCAGCTCCCTGCTGCCTCCAGATCCTCACGGTAGAATAGGATCTGTGCTTGACTTGACAAAAGACCCTTCTGAAAGAATTTTTCTCAAAATAAAGACACTTGTCTCTGGAGTCACACAAGGGAAGATGAATGAAAGCACGGAGTGCCTGGCAGATGTGTGTGCTTTGACCCACATCTGCTGAGGAGAAACTGCACAGGAGGTCCAAAGACAGTCCTAGGCTGGATCCGGAAAGTGGAGTGGGAGAAGGAAGGGCCATGAGAGCAGGTGGTGGGCGACAAGAGGTGGACAGGGAGTGGAGGCAAAGGGGGTTCTTGGGGCTACCTGGGTGGGTCAGCTATTCAGCCAGCAGGCCCCCATGGATGGTGGTTCAAACACTGAAATACTACTAAACTGGCTGATAGCCAGCCCCTGCCCTTCCCCCAGATCTCCTGGACCTCCTCCCATAATCCAGCAACCACAGGGTTAATATTTGGCCCAGCAGAAAGCCCTCAGACCCTTTCTCTAGCTGTCATCAATGTCCCTGCTAAGTCACTTCAGTCGTGTCTGACTCTGTGCGACCCCATAGACGGCAGCCCACCAGGTTCCCCCGTCCCTGGGATTCTCCAGGCAGGAACACTGGAGTGGGTTGCCATTTCCTTCTCCAATGCATGAAAAGTGAAAGGGAAGTCGCTCAGTCATGTCCGACTTCGCGACCCCGTGGACTGCAGCCCACCAGGCTCCTCCGTCCATGGGATTTGCCAGGCAAGAGTACTGGAGTCGGGTGCCATTGCCTTCTCCAATCAATGTCCCTAACTGCTGGTAAATGTTAGGACAGCACCCCTGTGCCTCATGTTGGGGGCTGTGAAACAAGAGTCGAAACAGAGTCCAGGCTGATGTATCAGTCAGGATGAATGAGAATGTGCCGCTGTAACAAAGAAGGTCTTGAACCAACAAAGATTCACTTCCCACTTGCATCATGTGGGAACGTCTTCCAGGGTCGGCAGGGTCTTCTGTTCGTTAGTCACTCAAGGACCAGGCCTGAGTGGGCAACCACGGTCCCCAGTGTTACCAGTTGCTGTGACAGAGGGAATGAGGACTCAGGAGGGTTCTGCACTGGCCATTAAATGCCCAAAGTGGCACCTCACTCTGCTCACACCTCATTGGCAAGAACTCATCTCTTGGCCCCAGCCAATCCCAGGGAAGGCAGGAAGGGCTACACTCGCATGTACTCAGGCAGAGAAGACAAGTAATCACCATGGCTGGGGTGAGGGGCCAGGGGTCAGCTAGTTCCAAGGTCAGCATTCATAGAAGGGGAAATTTGGTTGAGGGACAAACCTCCTCTATCAGGACTATTCCCTGAGGCGTACCCCAGGCTCCCTACAGCAGACATAGTTCTAATGCTGCCCATCAACTACTCTGATCTTCAGATAACTCACTGAGGCAGGTACTATTGCCATCATCCCCATTTCAAAGATGGGCAAACTGAGGCACAGCACAGTAGACTAACACCCATGTCACGCAGCTGGTAAGTGGGAACCAGGCCAGTCCCTCTGGATGCTGGAGTGTCTCCCACACAGTCTTTCAAAGGCCCCAGCCCTTCTGGGGACCAGGACCCCAGAGCCTGGATCAGAAGGAGCCTATGGCTTTGCAGCTTCCCCAGAGGCCAGCTGATGCCTCTCTGTTCCCACTCGCAGGTGGAGCTGACAAACAACAAATGGATGCTGAGTTGCGGAAGGAGATGATGGCCATCTGGCCCAATCTGTCCCAGAAGACGCTGGACCTGCTGGTCACCCCCCACAAGTGTAAGAGCCAGGCCCGGCCTGGGACAGAGAGGGGGGAGGAAAGAGGAGGCCTCGGGATGGCGGGGCTGGTGCATACCGGGCCTTCACCCACGGTGAGCTCATCCTGTGCCCCCAGCCACGGACCTGACAGTGGGGAAGATCTATGCGGCCATGATGATCATGGAGTATTACCGGCAGAGCAAGGCCAAGAAGCTTCAGGCCATGCGCGAGGAACAGGTATGGCTGCAGCCCTGACAGCCGCTCCTTCCTTTGTCCATCACTCTGTGGACACCCAGGCTGGGAGACAGTGTCTCTCTTGTCACTGTGAGGACCAACCAGAACAGTGGGATGACGTCAGGCTCCAGGACAGGTCACTGAAGGAGGAGGGCAGTGCCAAGGAGACATAACGTGGAGTAACTCATTTGCTCCACCAACACTTACTGGGCAGGGACTACCCTGGTGGTCCAGTGGCTAGGGTTCCACGCTCCCAATGCAAGGGGCCCAGGTTCAATCCCTGCTCAGGAAACTGGATACCACGTACTGCAACTAAGACCCAGTGCAGTCAAATAATCCAATAAGCAGAACAAATAAACTTTTTTTTTTATTAATTATTGGGCACCTATGGTGTGCCAGGCACCTTTCTCAGCTCTGGGTATGTGTCTGTGAGCAAAACAGACCAGAATCCCTGCAGAGCAGACCTTCCAGTTCGCAGAAGGCCACCAATGATAGATGATGAAATTATATCTCACTACAGAAAAAAGTAAGTGCCACGAGAAAAAGCAGGGGGGCAGGCAAGGGAACGTGATTTGAAAGGGGTAGTTTGGGAGGCATTGCTGAGGAAGTGACATCAGAGGAAAGACTTGAAGGAAGAGGAGAGAGAGCCAAGCAGATACCTAGGGGAAGAGTGTTTCAGGCAGAGGGAACAGCCAGTGCAAGGGCCCTGAGGCAGGACCATGAGTTTGAGAAATAGCAGGGAAGTCAGTATGGCAGAACAGAGTGAGCAAGAGGGGCAGGGGAAGGAGACGAGAGTGGGCAGGTGACAGGACGGATTATTCAGGATTTGTGGGCCTTTGACTTTTGCTCAGAGTGAAGTGGGAGCCACAAGGGTGCCTCAGGAGAGGTGGGAAGTGATCGCTTGCCGCTGCTAACTGGTGCTCTCTGGTGGCCATGGAGAGTAAGGGCTGGAGCTGGGAGCCTGGGAGGGGGCAGTGGTCCCGGCCAGACTGATGAAAACCAGGATGGGGGTCATGGAGCGGTGAGAAGTGATCTGGTTATGGATGGATTTGGAAGAGTCTAGAGGACTCGCTGATGGATCAGACTTGAATGTGTGTGTGTGTTTTAGGGTAGGGGTGGGTTTCAAGAATGGCTTCTAGGATTTCACCCCATGGGTGGGCTAAGCATACCCTCCATAGCCTCCTCACTGCAGTCTTGAAACCAAAGCCTCAGCCTGGGATACCCTCTTCCATCTGTCCCCTCTCCCCCCACCCCCTGGCCACCTTGTGTACACACGCTGCTCTCTGCTTCCCCAGAACCGGACACCTCTCATGTTCCAGCGCATGGAGCCCCCATCGCCAACACAGGAGGGGGGGCCTGGCCAGAACGCCCTCCCCTCCACCCAGCTGGACCCAGGAGGAGGCCTGTGAGTGTCCCTCTTGGCCAGAAGGCAGGGCAACAGGGGTGCGGGGTGCCAGGTGCAAAAGCCACCAGAGTGCCCACCATCACCCTGGCCTCTGTACCCCACACAGGATGGCTCACGAAAGTGGCATGAAAGAGAGCCCATCCTGGGTGACCCAGCGGGCCCAGGAGATGTTCCAGAAGACGGGCACATGGAGCCCAGAGCGGGGCCCCCCCACTGATATGCCTAATAGCCAGCCCAACTCTCAGGTACCTCCATGGCCCCAGCGCCCCCTTGGCTCCCCGGCCCGGGCAGGACAAGAAGGAGGGGTCTGGGCCCCTCACCTGCAGCTCTGCACACACCCAGCCAACCTTCTACCCCGGGGTCCCCCAGCCAGGCGGCCCCGGGGCTCACCCAGCCTCGCCATCTGCCCCGCAGTCTGTGGAGATGCGAGAGATGGGCAGAGACGGCTACTCTGACAGTGAGCACTACTTCCCCGTTGAAGGCCAGGCCCGGGCCGCCTCCATGCCCCGCCTGCCTGCCGAGAACCAGGTGAGAGCTTTCACCCACCACCCTGGGGACTGGACTTGGCCTCTGGAGTCCCAGCTTCCCTGTGCAGCCCAGGGACCCAGGGCCGGGGGGGACTTCTGCACCCTTGGCTGCAGCGGGCAGGGTCCACACCTCTGGAACCCTCAGAGGCCCCAATCCTCTTAGTTTCTCCCTGACAGAGGATTGAGAGGGGACGAGGTTCCTCTGGGGCAGGGCACCATGGCCACTGCCTCGGGGTTTGTCTCTGCTCCGTTTAGGGATGCTGAGGCCGGAGGATATGGAGGACACATATCGGGGATGTGGATGGGGGATGGGAGGGGATGTGTCAGGCCCCGGTGAGAGCTGCAATCAAGAATATCCATGCACGCACGCACACACGCATGCGCACAGAGGCGCATGCACACAGGGATGGGTGTGCTCATACATCGTACATGCTCTGGGGAACTTGGCAGGTCCCAGGACCTGGTAGCATGTCTGGGGTGGGGCCTGGGAGTCGTTTGTCTGGTCTCTGTGAGAGCCGCTGGGGAGAAGCAGGTGTGTGTGCCTGACGCGTGTCTGTGTGTGGCTGCTTTACCCAGCTGCGGGCTTGGTTGTCAGGGGGCAGGGTCCCACTGCCCCTGGCCCCCCAGGACAGAGGGGCCAGAAGCATGGCTGGGCTGTCCACCCAACCTGAGAGGCAGGGCGGCATGTCTGACTGTGGCAGGCTGCCCGTGTGCTATGCCGTGGCATCTGCGCAGGGTGGGGGTGGCAGGGGTTGGGCTGTGCTGTGCCTGGCTGGGCCAGGGTCGCCCAGGGGTGTGGCCTCTGGCTGCTGGGAATTTGGGTGGGAGGCACCCAGCCTGCATGTGACTGTCCAGTCCCATCCCGATGGGCCCCCCAAAGCCCAACCAGGACCGAGCTTCCGGGCCCCAGGAGAAGGGGGGCACAAGCCAGCTGATGGCCACCCCACCCCACCCCCGAAGCTTTGAGTGTCAGCGGAGCCAGGGCTGGGCGCATTGCATGAGGCAGAGTCCAGGGCCAGGCGCCTGCGGCCACGTCGCCCCATCTGTCGGTCTCGTGCCTTTGCCATCTGTGTGCTCCGTCCCCATGGGAGGAAGGCCAGCCGGGCCTGGGGTCACCCACACACCGGGGACGTTAACCTCTCTCCCCCTCCCCCTTCCCTCCCCACCTCAGGTTCTTCTCTCTCCCCGACCCTGGCATTCTCCTCCATCTCCCACACACCTCTCCCTCTCCCTCTCGGCTTTTATATTTATTTCCTTCTTTCTGTTTTTTCTGTGTGCACCATCCCGTGGGGCTGTGACAGAGGAGAAGGGGCCGGCCACGTGGGAATAACCTCAGTGTATGTACCGCGCCCGCCCGCGCCGCCCAGCTGGGCTCCGGCCCCCTCTTCCCGCCCACCCCCCTCGTGGGAGTTCTGTCATCTCTCCGGGTCCTCGGACCCCACCCTTTCTTCGCAGACCACACCCCTGCCCCCCACCCCGTGGAGCCCCATCCCTCATGTGTTGTGTTCTCTGTGTGCCCCACGTGTGCCCTGGAGGGGTGACCCCGCCCTGACCCCCCACCTCCCACCCTCTCTTCAGAGGCCCCCAAGCCTGGCAGGCGGGCGTCCATCGTTCCAAGAAGCCTGACCTGTAGCCCTGCCTGGCTCACTCTTTCTTGGGGGCTCTTTCCCATGACACCACCTATGAACCTCTGGTCTCAGCCCCGAGTCCCTTAAGACTCCAGTCTCAGGCAGTGCCACTGGGCCAAGCCCTGGGCAAGTCTGCTCTGTCTTCTTTCTCTCCTCTCCCAGCCGCAGGGAACCCAGTTCCACCCAAGGGTGCAGCAAACACACAGGCCCCCAAGCTGCAGGCCAAGGATGAGGAGAGCAGGTCCCCCCGGGGGTCTCAAATGCCAGGCCAGTCCCTCAAAGGCTTCCCATAGAAGCTGGACTCAGGTGGGCAGGAAAGTCCAGTCCCAGTTGGCCAAGGAGGACTGTGTGTGCTGGGTGCCTGGCCCTGGGCCGATAGGCCTGGCAGCAAGGAGAGGCTGAGGCTCCTCACTCGCTTTGGAGAGCAGGCCGGGCTGCCCAGGGCTCCCAGGTTTGTACTCCAGATGGGAGAAGCTCTGCCCTTCAGCCAACCTGCCTGTCCCAGCAGGAGGTGGAGAGAATGGGGCCTCCTGGAGGAACCCAGGAGGAGCTGGGGAGGGGACAGAGGAGTCCTGGAGCCTGAGGCTCAGGGCTCCCCCAACCAGATCCCACCCCTGGATGGTCACACCTCATCACTGATGGCGGATGGGGCAGACCGGGACTGCTGCGTCCCGGCCACTGACCCCAGCCCACCAGCCTGTTCCCCCCCACCCCAGACCATCTCAGACACCAGCCCCATGAAGCGCTCGGCCTCCGTGCTGGGCCCCAAGGCCCGGCGCCTGGACGACTACTCCCTGGAGAGGGTGCCGCCCGAGGAGAACCAGCGGCACCACCAGAGGCGCAGAGACCGTGGCCACCGCACCTCCGAGCGCTCCTTGGGCCGCTACACGGACGTGGACACAGGTGGGTCGCCCTGCAAGGCCCAGGGACCGGAGGCTGTGTAAGGGGACAGAGCAGGGGAGATGGAGGAGAAGGCAGAGCAGGGTAAACACTGAGTAAGGAAAGACAGAAGGGCCTGGATAGGACCCAGGGGGACCGAGATGCGCCAGCTGCTGCTCACACCCTGGTGACCAGCTCCCCCACACACACCCACCAAGCCACCCTGGGCCCAAGGGCAGGTGCCCGCAGGGTCTGCAGTCCCGCTTAGAAGCCGCCCACATGCACGTCCCATGCCGCCCTTTCCTCACAGCCATCTGTCTTGTCTGACCCCATGCGGCCCTAGGCTTGGGGACAGACTTGAGCATGACCACCCAGTCTGGGGACCTGCCATCAAAGGAAAGAGACCAGGAGCGGGGCCGGCCCAAGGACCGGAAGCATCGGCAACACCACCACCACCACCACCACCACCATCCCCCGCCCCCTGACAAGGAGCGCTACACCCAGGAGCGGCCTGAGCACGGCCGGCCCCGGGCCCGTGACCAGCGCTGGTCCCGCTCACCCAGTGAGGGCCGGGAGCACATGGCCCACCGTCAGGTGGGTGTGGCAGGAGGCACTGTGGACCCCTCCGGGAGAGGATGGGGGGCCACAGCCCACAGCCCCCTCTGGGCGGGGTTCCCCACTCCTGCCGTGATCTCTGACCTGCCCACCATGGGGCTCCCCAAGCCAGGGGGTTGGGCTCGGGCAGGGGTGGACACTGGCCCCTGCCACTCTGGCTCCCCACTCTGCACCCCAGCCCCCTGCCCGCCTGCCACCCCGCTCCCCGCCGCCCGCAGCTGCTTCCTCTTTGGTTGTGGATCACGTTTGAGTTTCGGGCCAGCAGTGGTCTTTACGACTCACGCCCACCCTGGCTACCTTCTGCCTTTTGCTTTCCTTTAACCCAGCTTCCGTTTTTTGTTTCAATTATGATTTCTGTCCTCTGGACGCCTGTGAGTAATTTTTGAAACTTCTGCTATTTTTAACCCCGAAACTTACAAAACTCCATTTCTCATTTCTCTTTTCACTTTGTTGTGTTGGTTTTCGACTTCCCCCGACCCTCCTTGTCTCACTCCCCCTCCTCCTTGTCCCCTCCTCCTCCTCCTCCCACCTGTGGCTGTTGCTTTTTTCCTTTTTTTCCATTTGAACGTCCTGTGTGTCCTCCCCGCCCACCCTCCTCCCCCGTCCTCTGAATTTTCCTTCGCTCCCCACCCTCCCGTCCTCTGTGTCTCCTCCCGTCTCCTTCTGGTTGATTTTGTTGTATCTTTTTTTTTGATTTCCTTTGTTTCAATTTTCGTGTAGGGCAGTAGTTCCGTAAGTGGAAGCCCAGCCCCCTCAACATCTGGTACCAGCACTCCGCGGCGGGGACGCCGCCAGCTCCCCCAGACCCCCTCCACTCCCCGGCCGCACGTGTCCTATTCCCCCGTGATCCGTAAGGCCGGCGGCTCGGGTCCCCAGCAGCAGCAGCAGCCCGCGGCGCGGCCGGGCCGAACGGCCCCCAGCGGCCCGCGGAGGTACCCGGGCCCCGTGGCCGAGCCCCTGGCCGGGGAGCGGCCTCCCACGGGAGGCCACGGAAGCAGCCGCTCGCCCGCGATGGAGCGGCGGATCCCGGGCCCGGCCCGGAGCGAGTCCCCCAGGGCGCCGTGTCGCCACGGCGGGGCGCGATGGCCGGCGTCCGGCGCGCACGCGGCCGAGGGCCCCCCGGGCCCCCGGCACCACCACGGTTACTACCGGGGCTCCGACTACGACGAGCCAGACGGCCCCGGGCGGCGGCGGCGGGGAGGAGGAGGACCCCGGGCGCCGCCTACGACGCGCGCCCCCCGCGCGCCACGCGTGCTCGCCCAGGACTCCCCGGGCCGCGGGCCCGGCCTGCGCCTCGCCTTCCAGGCACGGCCGGCGACTCCCGAACGGCTACTACCCGGCCCACGGACTGGCCAGGCCCCGCGGGCCGGGCTCCCGGAAAGGCCTGCACGAAGCCTACAGCGAGACCGACGACGATGACTGGTGCTAAGCCCGGGCGAGGTGGCGCCCGCCCGGCCCCCCACGCACCCCACGCACACGCCCCCCTCGGGGAGGAGCCGCACCGGCCGCGGGGCCACCTCGCTGCCACCTGCCCAGCACACGGGGGCGGGGAGGCCCGGGAGGGCCCAGGCG
>NW_011494937.1:2034345-2057833 GCF_000754665.1 Bison bison bison
CCACCCAGCCCCGATCCCCCACGACGACGGCGGGGGGCCCTCGGGGGCAGACAAACCACACAGCCAAGGGATTCGAATTAACTCAGCCATTTTTGGAGAACCTTGGGGAAAATGGAAATTTCAAAAAAAAAAACAAAACACATTTTTAAAAGAAAAACGGGGAGAAAAAAAAATTGCTTCTATTGATGAGTTTTATCATCTCAATTGAAATCTTTCCTTTCCCTGGTGAACGCCTGCTGGTGGCCCGTGTGTGTGTGGCTAGAAGCCGGAAGCGAAGAGGAAACCCAGCGTCCCACACAGACCGCCACCAGACACACTCATACCCCACACACGTTCTCAGACACACACAGGAGTGCTTGCTGGTTATACCAAACCCTACTATTACTGCCTGCAGAAATCAATTTAAAAAAAAATAATTTTAAAAAGGACAAAAAAATTAATGATTGAGAAAAGAAGCATTTTTTTCTGACATTTGGTCCTGCTTGAAATAACAAAAGAAAAAAGAAAAAAAAACACCACCACTGATTTCCTTTGCTTCTTTTTTCCTTTTTCCTACCTTGTTTGAAAACTGTGGGCTTGGGACTGTGAATTATTGCATGACATTCAAAAAGAAAAAAAAAAATAAAAAAAGTTGAATCAAAGGGCTTCTGTGTTGGAGTGGTCTTTATAGCTTCTGCAAAGTACTCCCCACGTCTCTTTGGGGGTACTTTGGTAGGAGGCACTTGGAAAGTGGTTAAGGATGAGAAAGCAGTAGCTCTCCAGCCAGGACTCTTTGCAAAAAAGTTAAAGCCAGAGACACAGGCTGGGTCTTTACCTGGTTGTCCTGGTTGGGGGACAGCAGGGCAATAGAGCCCCACCACCACCACCCCATGCCTCCACCCTCAGACCACCCCCACCATCACCTCCCCACGGCTCCACAGTTTGCTGGATAATATTCCTGCATGATCCGGCCAGTGAGGCCCCAAAGAGAATGTGTGAGGCCTCAAATATTAGCAAAATTCCTATTGGAAACACCCTGCAGGAGGTACCTGGAAGCCTAGCTCAGGACCCCCGAGTCCAGTGGGAGGTGAGCCCTACCCGAGGCCTCTGGCGCTCCCACCCCACTCACCGGCACCCAAGAAGCTGCTTCTGAAGGGCTCCATCCCAAGCTGTATTCCATTTCACAGACTTTCCTAAGATGCCCCTGAATTACCGCAGCCATCAGAGAGTCTTAGAACCTAGAGGTCAAGGTTCAGAGCAGCCTGTCGGTAGCAGAAGAGGGTCATGGCCAGTTCAAGGTGAGGGCAGCATATCAGAGGTGGGGTGGGGTTCTTAAGAAGGGACTGACAGCCTGCCCTCCCTCCACCCCCAGCCCCATCTGTCCATCTGCCCATCAGCCCGCAGTGCACCTGCCGGCATCCTCCCACTCCAGGCTTCTAGAAGCTGGCTGCATGATGAAGGGGGTAGAGCACCTTCCACCCCCAGGGTCTTACCTCCCTGCCTATTCTGTGAATGCTTCTGTGAATATAGTCAACAGCCAAAAACCATTGTTAATAACATCAGGAGGTCAGAGAGCTATGTTGATTTAGGTGAGCAAAAGGCCAGTTATACCTGTTGTTTAGGGGCTTCCCAGGTAATTCAGTAGTAAAGAATCCACCTGCCAAGGCAGGAGATGCAGGTTCAATCCCTGAGTCAGGAAGATCCCCTGGCGGTGGAAATGGCAACCCACACCAGTATTCTTGCCTAGAAAATCCCATAGACAGCGGAGTCTGGTGGGCTGTAGTCCATAGGGTCTCAAAAGAGTCGAAAATGACATAGTGACCCACACATCCCTTGTTTAGGCTGACGTGAAAGGCCTTTGATCTGAAAATGCAACTCCTGGTTCTCCCAAGAAAGGGCTTCAGAGAATCATGGAGAGGTAGATGGTCTTCAAGGAACAACGGAGTACCATATGAAGGGGAATCAGAGGCCAAGAAGGGGGACACTAACCAAAGACATCTACCACACCCCAACTTTGGAGTCAGTCATTTGACCCTGAGGGGCTTAGCTCAGCCCAAGCCTCACTGACTGTGTGATCTAAGGAAAATGACTTTACCTCTCTGTACCTCTATTTTCCCATCTGCAAAAGGGAAACAGTAATAGAGCTGTTCATGAAGATTAAATGCATTATTCTACATCAGTCCAGCAAACTTTCTCTTAAAGGATCAAAGAGTAAGTATTTTCAGCTTTGTAGCCCAGATGGTCTCTCTATCTCTTTGGCTCTGTCATTGCACCAGGAAAGCAGCCTTATGTAAAGGAGTAGGTGTGCCTATGTTCCAATAAAACTTTATTTATAAAAACAGGCAGCGGGCTGGGTTGGACCATTCTTCTACATCCAGTTTTCAAACACTTTGGTCTCAGTACCTCTTTCCATTCTTTAAAAAATATACTTGAGGGAACTTCCCTGCTGGTCAAGTGGTTAAGATTCCAAGCTTCCAATGCAGGGGCCATAGAACTTATTCAGGGAATTAAGATCCCACATGCCACAACACCAAAAGAAAAAATAAATTATATATACCTATATATAATGTGCAACATGGCAAAAAAAAAACCTATATATATATACATATACATCTGTTTATATGGGTTATAGCTACTGATATTTGCCATTTGTAGATTAAAACAAAAAAAATAAAACTGCTAATTTTAAAAACTGTTAGTTTTTAAATCACAATCCATCTACTCATGATAACAAATAACATTTTTAATGAAAAATAACCACCTTTTCCAAAACAAAAATATTCCATAAAAAGAGAGACATTGTTTTCCAATTTTGCATCTCTTCCATGTCCAGTGAACAGAAGACAACTGGATTCTCACATCTGATTCTGCATCCCACCTGTTGCAACAGGGACTCTCCCCTGGAAACTCCACCACACACATGTGAGAGAAAAAAAGTGACAGAGGCAAAGGACATCTTAACATTAATATTAAAAATAGTTCAAAGAAAAAATATTTTTAAATAGTTCAGGGACTTCCCCAGTGGTCCAGTGGTTAAGATGCTCTACTTCCCATGCAGGGGGTATGGCTTCTATCCCTGGTCAAGGAACAAAGATTCCCACAGGCTAAAAATAATGTTTTAAAGTAGTATCAAATATTTATTTAAAAAAATGAAACACTTCAGTCTGATGGACCCCCCTGGAAGGGTCTCAGTGGCCCCCAAGTTTCTGAACCCCTTTGAGAACTGCTGTTCTCAGAACAAAGGGTACCTGGCCCATAGTAAGTGATTTTTTACTATGGCTGTTATTACCATAGCAACTGAGGGTTCCGAGAGGTCTTGCTCCAGCCCCCAAGCCTTCAGGCTGCCTCGGGTAGAGAAGGCTGAGGGACTACTAACTCAGGGTGGGCTGCGCTCCCTCTGTAATAATAGCACCTAAGAAGAGAACAGAGGAATAAGAAAATAAAGGGTTTTTTTAATTATTATTATTAAGTATAGTTGATATTGCTCTAATGGCAGAAAGCAAAAGCAAGTGAAGAACCTCTTGATGAGGGTGAGGGAGGAGAGTGAAAGAGTTGGCTTAAAATTCAATATTAAAAATACTAAGATCGTGGCATTCAGTCTCATTCAGTTCAGTTCAGTTGCTCAGTCATGTCCAATTCTTTACAACCCCATGAATCGCAGTATACCAGGCCTCCCTGTCCATCACCAACTTCCAGAGTTTACTCAAACTTACGTCCATTGAGTCGGTGATGCCATCCAGCCATCTCATCCTCTGTTGTCCCCTTCTCCTCCTACCCTCAATCCCTCCCAGCATTAGAGTCTTTTCCAATGAGTCAACTCTTTGCATGAGGTGGCCAAAGTACTGGAGTTTTAGCTTTAGTATCAATCCTTCCAATGAACACCCAGGATTGATCTCCATTAGAATGGACTGGTTGGATCTCCTTGCAGTCCAAGGGACTCTCAAGAGTCTTCTCCAACACCACAGTTCAAAAGCATTAATTCTTCGGCGCTCAGCTTTCTTCACAGTCCAACTCTCACATCCACACATGACCAATGGAAAAACCATAGCCTTGACTATGAAAGGTTGTTGTTGAATCACGCAAAGACGCCGGGATTCGTGACCCCTGGAGGAGAAGAATTCAATCTGGGGCCAGAGACGAGGCTTGATCGCTCAGAGCTTTTGTGTAATAAAGTTTTATTAAAGTATAAAGGGGATAGAGAAAGCTTCTGACATAGGCATCAGAAGGGGGCAGAAAGAGTACCCCCTGCTAGTCTTCAGCTGGATGTTATATAGTCACTAGCAGTCTGTTAATAAAAGAAAGGAATGTCTTAAAACTCAGAATGGCACCAGGCCCCTCACCCATAAGATGCATTTTGGGATAATGTTGGCACCAAATGGTTCATCTTGGACCATAAAATGATTAACTTGAATCTTGAAGAAGGGCAGATCACCATACAAATAGTTTCATTTACAGAGATTAGGGAAACAATATCTGAGTATAACATACTGGCTTGTCAAGTAGGTTCTGAGCCAAGAGGCGGAACCAACTTGAAGACAGAGTCTGGGGTAAATGCATAGCACATTAGCATAGCTTAAGACAAACATTTCCATAAGAGAAATGCATTGGTTATCTCTAGGTTTGAGAATAGTTAACTTCAGGTGAAACCAGGTGTCATTATGGCAACACAGTATTTTAAGAGAAACCTCTTTTTAAATTTGTATAGAGAAGGACAAAATATCACTAGTTTGCTTCCTCCTGCCAGTTAAGAGAGATAAAAATGTCTGACACTTGCAGGCTATTTCCTCCGTTTGGAGACCCCTGGCCTTCCTGCCTGTTACTCTCTCAACTAGTTGGACCTTTGTTGACAAAGTAATGTCTCTGCTTTTTAATATGCTATCTAGGTTGATCATAACTTTCCTCCCAAGGAGTAAGCGTCTTTTAATTTCATGGCTGCAATCACCATCTGTAGTGATTTTGGAGCCCCAAAAAATAAAGTCTGACACTGTTTCCACTGTTTCCCCATCTATTTGCCATGAAGTGATGGGACCAGATGCCATGATCTTAGTTTTCTGAATGTTGAGCTTTAAGCCAACTTTTTCACTCTCCTCTTTCACTTTCATCATTACTTGATGGCAAATAGAGAGGGAAAAGGTGGAAGTAATGACAGATTTCCTCTCCTTGGGCTCTAAAATCACTGCAGATGGTGACTGCAGCCATGAAATCAGAAGATGTTTGCCTCTTGTCAGGAAAGCTATGGCAAACCTAGACAGTGAGCTGAAACGCAGAGACATTACTCTGCCGACAAAGGTCTGTATGGTCAAGGCTATGGTCTTCCCAGTGGTCACGTACGGTTGTGAGAGCTGGACCGTAAAAAAGGCAGAGCGCCAAAGAATCGATGCCTTCAAACTATGGTCCTGGAGAAGACTCCTTAGAGTCCCTCAGACAGCAAGGAGATCAAACCAGTCAATCGTAAGGGAAATCAATCCTGAATACTCATTGGAAGGACTGATGCTTAAGTTGAAACTCCAGTATTTCGGTCATCTGATGAGAACAGTTGATTCATTGGAAAAGTCCCTGATGCTGGGAAAGATTGAGGGCAGGAGGAGAAGAGGGCATCAGAGGATGAGAATGAGATGGCTGGATGGCATCACCAATGCAATGGACATGAACTTGGGCAAACTTCAGGAGATGGTGAGGGACAGAGAGTCCTGGCGTGCTGCCGTCCAAGGGGTCGCAAAGAGTCAGACATGAGTGGATGATTGAACAACAACATAGTTGATGAACAATGTTGTGTTAGTTTCAAGTGTACAGCAAAGTGAATCAGTCATATATATACACTCAGGAGAGCTGGGTTTGTTTTTTTGGCCATGCCGCACGGCATGCAGGGTTCTAGTTCCCTGACCAGGAATCGAATCAACCTAGAGATTGTCATCCTGAGTGAAGTAAGTCAGACAGAGAAAGACAAATACATGATATTGCTTATATGTGGAATCTTTAAAAAAAAAAAAAAAGGCATAAATGAACCTATTTGCAAAACATAAATTGAGTCACAGATGTACAAAACAAATTTTCTAGATTTCCTCAGTAGTCCAGGGGTTAAGATTCTGCACTTCCACTGCAGGGGGGCATGGACTCAATCCCTGGTCAGGGAACTGAGATCCTGCATGCCACCCAGCATGGCCAGAAAACAAAGAAAAGAAAACAAACTTCTGGTTTACAAAGGGAAAGGGGAAAAGAGGGAGAGGGATAAATTTTGAGATTGGGGTTGCCATATACATTACTACCTAGTTTACAATAGATAACTAATAAAAATCCACTGTATAGCATAGGGAACTCTGTAATGACCTATATGGGAATAGCAGTTAGAGAAGAGTGGATCTATGTATGTGTGTAACTGATTCGCTTTGCTATATACAGCAGAAATGAACACAACATTATAAATCAACTATACTCCAAAAACTAACTTTAAAAAGTAGAGGCTGGACCTCCCAGGTGACTCTGGTAAAGAATCTACCTGCCAATGCTGGAGATACTGTTTCACTCCCTGGTCCGGGAAGATCCCACATGCCATGGAGCAGCTAAGCCCATGAGCCACAACTACTGAGCCTGTGCTCGAGAGCCCAGAAGCCTCAACTACTGAAGCGAGCACACTCTAGAGCCCATGCTCAGCAACAAGAGAAGCCCACACAGTACAACGAGAGAGTGGCTTCCACTCGCTGCAACTAGAGAAAAACTGCCAACCTAGCACAGCCAAAAATAAATATTTAAAAAAACTTATGTCTAAGAAAAAAAAAGAAGAGGGCGTTGCTGCTGGCTGGAGTAGAGTCTGCAGAAGGAATGGACATAGAACTAGCATCATTCCACCCTGCTCTTCATCTGCCCTGTTAGTCCCATCTGCTAAACATGACACCCACTTTTCACTGGACTTCTGGTCTCTGCCCAGAACGGTGGCCCGTGCCCTTCTGCAATTCCCCATTAAGTCCCTGGACCTAGGACCCTGCAAGCTGCTCAGAGATGGGCCTTCCTCCCCACCTCCCCCACAGTTCCACCCAGACCCAGCCACTCCCCACCACTTTCGCCCTCACCCACCTGGCTGCAGCTCTTAAACAGGAGAAAGGCTTCACCATCCAGGCAGTATCTTCCAAGACTCCATTTGTTCAATAGAAAATCTGGAGATATGTACAGCTAGCCATGGACCTGTGATGTTTACCTCTGAATAGGGTGGGGAAGGCCCTCAATGGACCGGGGTGTAGACTTGGTGTTGTACTGAAATTATTTCACAAATACTCATGCTCACTTTTGTAATCAGAAACAGTTTTTAACGGCATCCAGATGCCTTATGCAAAAAGGGCTTTGTCTGATCTCCAGATCGCCCAGGCCAATCAAGGACCACATGATAATAACCAATCCTATGGACAAGCAAATGAGACTCAATGTCTCCCCAAAACCAAGGCCTGGTGCACCAGGCAGGCAGCGCCACCTAGAGGCCAGATGGTGAATGGCCCAGCGCGTGACTGCTGTGTACCTAACGGGTCTTTCAGTCAAAGCTTTGGGTTTTTCCAGTAGTTAGGTACAGATGTGAGAGTTGGACCAGGCTGAGCGCGGAAGAACTGATGCTTCCGAACTGTGGTGCTGGAGAAGACTTTTGACAGTCTTCTTGGACAGCAAGGAGATCAAACCAGTCAATCTTAAAGGAAATCAACTCTGAATATTCATTGGAAGGGCTGATGCTGAAGCTGAAGCTCCAATACTTTGGCCACCTGATGTTAAGAACTGGCTCTTTGGAAAAGACCCTGATTCTGGGAAAGATCAAGGGCAAGAGAAGGGGACAAGAGAGGATGGGATGGTTAGATAGCATCATGGACTCAATGAACATGTGTGTGTGTGTGTTAGTCACTTAGTCACGTCCAACTCTTTGTGACCCCATGGACTATAGCTCACCAGGCTCCTCTTACCATGGAATGTTCCAGGCAAGAATACTAGAGTGGGTTGCCATTTCCTTATCCAGGGGATCTTCCCGACCCAGGGATTGAACCCAGGTCTCCTGCATTGCAGGCAGACACTTTACCGACTGAGCCACCAGGGAAGACCATGAACATGAGTTTGAGCAAACTTTGGGCAATAGTGAAGGACAGGGAAGCCTGGCACGCTGCAGTCCCTGGGTTCACAAAGAGTCAGCCGAGACTTGGCAACTGAGCAACAGCAACAGGGATCGTGGGGGTGGAGCCAGAAGAGAGGGTGTGAGACCACCCCTACCACCCTCTCCAAGGTCAGAAGCAGGACAGCGGGACGTCAGGCAAGTAAATCCCTGGATGCTCTATGGAAAGGACTTTCTAACAACTCCTCAGAACAGAGCAGATGGTCCGGGGAGGCCCACCATCCAAGCCTGCAGAGGCTGGTTGAAGCTGGAGGTCTCGAGAGCCTCTAAGTTTCTGCCTCGACTTTTCTGAAGAAGAGCGCACTGGAGAGGGAGGCCAGCAGAGAGGCTCTGGGGAGCATCGTGAGAGGAGGGGCTGGATAAGAGATGCGGGAGGCATCTTCAGATCAAAAACTAAGAGTCAGAAAGTTTTGATATATTGTCAGAGCTCACATGGAAGGCAGAAAGGGTAGACCTTGAATCCGATGCAGTTGGGTTCCCTCCAGTCAGCCGTGGTGCTCTCTGCAGGGTAAGGACATGCCGCTCCTGGCTGGAACTGACTTACTCCCTCCCCAACCCACCCCCCACCATCTCCTCCATGCTGTGTCCCCTTTTCTGGTTCTTCTCTTATCTCATCTTAAACTCGGACTTCCCCAGTGGCTCAGTGGTAAAGAATCCACCTGCAATGCCGGAGACACAGGAAATGTTGGTTCAATCACTGGGTCGGGAAGATCTGCTGGAGAAGGAAATGGCAACCCACTCCAGTAGTCTTGCCTGGAGAATCCCATGGACGGAGGAGCCTGGAGGCCTACAGGTCATGGAGTTGCAAAGAGCCAGATAGGACTGAAGCAATTGAGCACAGACACACATATCCGAAACCACTCCTAGATGACGCCTCCTTACCCACCAGGACTGCTGCGGGTGCAAACCACCAATCGACAGGAACAGTCTGCAGGTCTTGGGGACGTCAGATGGTCAAAAGTTCAAGGTGGTTCAAAGTACTGCACTGAAGTATTATCTCCAATCCTCTGGCCAGCCAGCAAGCTCATGTTCCCTCACTATCTGAAAGATGCATCACAACTCCCCTGGTGGACAGTGAGGGACAGCCATAGCTCCCCTCCCCTCCTCCTCAGCCCCCAGGGCTGCAGCTCCTTCCTGCCCTGCTCTGGGTCAGCAGTGGTCCAGGGATTTTTCACCTGCCATGCAGAGGATACAGGTGTTATTTGACTCCCCTGGAGGCACAGTGATCTAGCCCAGCCACGACCAAGGGCAACTTGAAGTGAGTCACATTTGTGTTTTCTAGTTGCCACATTAAAGAAAGTAAAAAAAAAGAACAAGTATTTTTTAGTTTTGTTGTATTTTTTTTAAATTATGGTGAAATTCACATAACATAAAATTAACCATTTGTGGTGTACAATTCATTTAGTACCTTCACAATGTCGTACAACTACCGTGCATGCGTGCTTAGTCGCTTCAGTCGTGTCCGACTCTTTGTGACCCCATGGACTGCAGCCCTCCAGGCTCCTCTGTCCATGGGATTTCCCAGGCAAGAGTACTGGAGTGGGTTGCCATGCCCTCCTCCAGGGATCTTCCCAACCCAGGGATCAAACCCAGGTCTCCTGCAGCTCCTGCAGTGCAGGCAGGCAGGTTCTTTACCACTAACACCACCTGGGAAGGCTGGGCAACTACCACCTCAAGATAATTTCAAAATATTTTATCATCACTCCAAGATAAACCCCATCCCCACTAAGAGCCATTCTCCATTTCTCCCTCTCTCAGCCCCTGGTCACCACGAATCTACTTTCAGTTTCTGTGGACTTGTCTCTTCTGGACATTTCATATAAACGGGATCACACAATAGGTGACTTAGCCCATCTTCTTTCACTCAGCATGTTTTCAAGGTTCATCCAGGTTGTAGCATGAGTCACAACCCCATTCCTTTTCATGGCTGGATACTATTCCACTGTGTTGCTGGACATGTGGCTTGTTTCTACCTTTTGATGACTGTCAACGGTGCTACGCTACACTTGCACATACAAGTTTTTGTTTTTACACCTGTTTTCAATTCTTTGGGATAGATACAGGGGTGGAATTTCTGGGTCTTATGAAAACTCTATGTTTAGCTTTTTGAGGAAAGGAAGTTTTTTAATATTTGTTTGTTTGGCTGTGTTAGGTCTCAGTTGCAGCATTCGGGATCTTTGATCTTCATTGGGGCATGTGGGATCTTTAGTTGCAGCAGGGGAGACCTGGTTCCCTGACCCAGGATCAAACCCAGGCCCCCTGCATTGGAAGCACAGAATCTTAACCACTGGAACACCAGGGAAGTCCTAACAGGAGATTATTTTGAAAGATATATTTATTTCCTAGTGCAACATAGCCAAAATACAATCATTTCAACATGTGATAGATATGATTCTCATAGTAATCTTTCATGATCATTTTTTATACTGAGTTTTTGAAACCCAGGGGATGCTTTTCACTCAGATCACATCTCCATTCAGATCAGCACCTTTTAAGCACCCAATAGCCCTGTGTGGCTCATGACAACTGTCCTAGACAGCACTGGTCGACCTCACACACTTGGCGTCATCCTCGAGCTCTGTTGTGCCTGGGGGTCACCCCTATTACTGCCCACTAGTGTCCAGATGCAAGACCCCACTCATCTGTGGGCCTCAGCACTGGGGTAAGAGGGTGACACCTACCCAGTCAGGTTGGACAATCCCTGCTCTGCCACACACACATATGCATCCTGCTATGATCTGGACATTTGTGCCCCACAAAATTCACATGCTGAAGTCATAACCTTCAGTGTGATGGTATTAGGAGGTGAGGCTTTTGGGGTGATCATGTCATGAGGGTGGAGTCCTCGTGAATGGTATTGTTGCTGTGGTTTAGTTGATCAGTCGTGTCCAACTCTTTGCAACCCCATGGACTGTAGCCCTCCAGGCTTCTCCATCCATGGGATTCTTCAGGCAAAAATACTGGAATGGGTTGCCATTTCCTCCTCCAGGGAATCTTCTCCACCCAGGGATCGAACTCATGTCTCCTGCGTTGGCAGGCGGATTCTTTACCACTGAGTCACAAGGGAAGCCCATGTGAATGGTATTAGTGCCCTTATAAAAGGAATCCTGGTGGTTAAGACTCTGAGATCTCACTGCCAAGGGCCCAAGTTCAATCCCTGGTCCAGGAACTTAGATCCCACAAGCCTCAAGATGTGTCTAAATACATAATTTTTTTCATACCTTTTAAAAAAAGGAACACCAGAGCACTGGCTTGTCTTTTCTCCCATGTGAGGACTCAGTGAAAAGACACCATGACTCGGTGAGCCACACAGCCCTCACTGGATACCAGACCTGCTGGCACCTTGATCTTGGACAATCCAGCCTCCACAATGTGAGGAATAAGTGTCTGGTGTTTATAAGCCTTTCAGTCTATGGTATTCTGTTATAACAACCTAAAGATACATTTCCCACCCTGGACTCAGCCTTCTGATCAATAAAATAGGAGTGTGGTAAGAACAGTGCGTGCAGGCCCCTGGGAGCTGCCCGGCACCATATGTGCATATGGTCCCAACCAGGGCAGCACATGGGGATGCTGTAAAAGCAAGAAAAGATTACCGCACATCCTCAGGAGGATGTGGATGCCTCTGGAGTTCTGCAGGAATTATGCAGCTACATGTATGCTAAGTCACTTAATCATGTCTGACTCTTTGTGACCCCATGGACTGTAGCCCACCAGGCCCCTCTGTCCATGGGATTCTCCAGGCAAGAATACTGGAGTGGGTTGCCGTGCCTTCCTCCAGGGGATCTTCCCGACTCAGGGACTGAACTCTAGTCTCTTATATGTCCTGCACTGGCAGGCGAGTTCTTTACCACTAGCACCACCTGGGAAGCCCTATATGGCTACAGAGGCCACTGAACAAGCCCAGGGAGCATCACTGGCCTTCAGCTGCCTGTGGGTACCCCTGAATCAGGTGGTCATTCATTGGGCTTCTCACATGGCACAGAGCTGGGGCAGGGGTTGGGAGGGAGACCTGAGCAAGGAGATATCAGAACAGTAGGGGCCAAGCAGCTGGGGCTGCTACAGAATTACTTCCTGAAGAGTTTGCTCCCAGCTTCTCAGGGTGGACCCAGCCAAGCATTGGGGGCCACACCAGCCTTCCCTCTGACTCATGAATCCTGGTGGGAACCCCACAGTGGAGGCAGAGAAAGCAGCCTTTAAATAGAGCTCTGAACCATCTGAGACTGTGGGCTGATGGAAGGAAGCCAGAGGCCACCCCTGGCCCAGCCACAGGCCTGGAGAGGCTGGGCTCTGATAACCCCACCTCTCTGCCTTCTCCTCGCTCCCCTTGCAGCCTCTAACAGCCCACTGCCACGAAAACCAGCCTCAGATGTTTTGGCTTTATGAAAATGCAGGATATAAAAAGAACCATGGGGCGGATGGAAGGGTGGGGAATGGCCACCAGCTTGCTAAAAGCTACCACCCCCAGGCTGCCCCTAGTGCAGCAAGCATCCCGCTCTCCCCAACCACCACCCTTAGAGATGCAGGCTCGTGCTTGTGTGCAGACGCATTGTGACAAGCCAGCATTTGGAATCAGGGATAAGGAGGCCAGCCAGTTGGGGGGAAGCCAAGTCTGACTTTATAAAGGTCTCTCTCCTGGGCCAGAACTGGGCGCTGGCCATTGTAATTTATGCAGATGCTCCCAGTTGAAGCAAGTCAAGCCTGCCCCAGGAGCTTACCTCTCAGTGTGGGGGTGAGGAGGCACCTCGACACTGCGGACCTCTGGCTGCCGGGCCCAGCCTGGCCTCCCCAGGCTCTGAACAGTGCATTCAGAAATGACCACCTGTCAACAGCATCATCTATGTGCCCCCTCAGCCCCACCTCCTCCCAATCACGCTTCCGGTCCTCACTTCTGCCCCCTGGTCCAGCTCTTCATGCCCACTGCTCAACTTCCAGAGACCCTTGCTCCGGGGTAACTGCAGCCCCCAACCAGCCGCCCCTGCTCCCAACCTCTGGGCTCTCTGCTCATGCAGCCCACCCCAGCTGCAGCCTAAGCTCCCCACACCACTAGGAGCTCAAGATGTCCACCACCTGCCTTGGCCCATTTCTCCCTCCCTTGCCAGGACTTTGTGCTGATCCTTTCACTATACATAGACAGGCTTGCCAGGTGGCTCACATGGTAAAGAATCTGCCTGCAGCGCAGGAGATCTGGGTTCAACACCTGGGTGGGGAAGATCCCCTGGAGGAGGGCATGAAACCCACTCCATTATTCTTGCCTAAAGAATCCCATTGACAGAGGAGCCTGGCAGGCTACAGTCTATGGGGTCGCAAAGAGTTGGACACGACTGACTAACACACACATTCCACTATACATAGGGCAGGGTGCCAGGCAAAGGTCAGGAGCTGGGAACGCACAGCGGTAAGACAGGCGCTGTCACACCCTCATGGACTCCCAGTCAGATGGAGGAGGCAGAGGGCACATCAACAAACCTACACTAACAAACCAAAAAGAAAAGGCAGGGAAAGAATGAATTACAACTGAGATGTGTCCTATGAGGGAACAGCGGGGAGCACTGTAGAGAGGTGGACCTTCCTCAGGAGGGGAAAGGAACGTGTACACAAGGATCCCATAGAAGAAGAGGGAAGAGTGGGGACTTTTTATACAGGGAAAGAAGCTCTGCTGTTGATGTTGTTTAGTCCATAAGTCGAGTCAGACTCTTTGCAACGCATAGGCTGTAGCCCACCAGGCCCCTCTGTCCATGGGATTTCCCAGGCAAGAATACTGGAGTGGGTTGCCATTTCCTCCTCCAAGGAATCTTCCGGACACAGGGATTGAACCTGAGTCTCCTGCTTGGCAGGTGGATTCTTTACCACTGAGCCACTGGGAAGGCCCTAAATAAGCTTGGAGAAGGAGGAAATTGAGATCAAGATGCCATGTGCATCCCCCTTGGGACTATTTGGTCTCTATCCTGAGAACAGTAGGGGCCTACTGAGGGTTCAGGAGAGCCGGCATGCTCAGACTTCAATTTGTGCAAGCTCACTGACTTCGAGACAGAAAGGACAGTGATTACCAGGGATTGGGGTGAGGGGAATGAGCAGTCATTGCTTAATGAGGACAGAGTTGTTTCATTGTGTTTTGGCTATGCTGCATGGCTTGTGGGATCTCGGTTCCTAGACCCGGGATCATGCTTCCTGCACAGAAAGCTCAGAGTCCTAACCACCAGGGAGTTCCCAGGGACAGTTTCAGTTTGGAACGATGAAAAAGTTTAGGAGCTGGATGATGGTGATGGTTGGGTGAGAGTGTAAATGTATGTAAAGCCACGAACTTTCACTTAAAAATGGTTTAAAAATGATAAATCTTATACATATCTTACCACAACTTATAAAAGTTTAAAAAGGAAAAATTTAATTTAGGTATATTTATGTCATAAGTTAAGGTGGAAGTAACCCACATGCCCCTCCACAAATGAATGGATTTAAAAAATTGTGGTACATCCATGCAATGGAGTATTCATTCAGAAAAGGATTGAGCTTTAGATACCTGCTACAAAGTGAATGAGTTTCAAAAACAAGCTAACAGGAATTCCCTGGTGTTCCAGTTGTTAGGACTCTGCACACGTTCATTGCCGAGAGCCTGGGTTCGATCCTTGATCATAGAACTAAGATCCCACAAGACATGAGCATAGCCAAAAACAAAATAAACAAACAAAAACCCCACCAAGCTAATGAAAGACTACCTGGTGTACGATTCCATTGATATGAAATGTCCAGAAGAGGGAAACCCACAGAGACAGAAAACAGATTACTGGTTGCCAGAGACTAAAGGAAGGGGGTGGGAGTGACAGCTCACAGGTACAGGGTTTCTTGGTGTGACGGAAGCTTCCTGCAGATGGGTAGTTGGTGACGGTTGCCCAACCTTGTGTTTCTCCTAAATGCCAGGGCCTTGTACACTTTAAAATGGTTAACTTTATGTTCATATATTTTGTCTCCATTTTTTTTAAAAGGAAAGAAGAAAAAAGAAAGAAAGATAGGAAAGTTAAGTGTGCAGGCTACACTGAGAAAAGAGATGAGGGGTCAGGGACACTGAAGCATGAAGTTGGGGCACATCTCCAGACCCAGACAGTGACAGATGATGGCACCAGGGAGGGACAGGGAAAAGCAGAGGAAAGGGAGAAACAGGAGGTAGGGTCCCATGACTGGTTAGATGACAGGGTGGTGGTGGTTCATGGGATGCTTCTGTCTCATCTGTCAGCTCTGGTGGGTGGCCAGGGGTGAGGATTACTCGAGGCAGATCTAGGCTTCCTGTCTGTGACCCTGCTGTGCCTCCATCAGCCTGCCAGTCTCAGCTCTCAACCCCATATCACCTTGAAGACACGAATGTCCCCTCCCCGGGGGGTATCCCCATCATCCTCTCCCTAGTGTTAATCATCAGAACCTTCTGCGTGTCCCCATGCCCCTCCAACACCGACTCCTTCCAACCTCTTTGCTGTGCCAACCAGTAGACACCCCCAAAAGCCCCAAGTCAGCATCAGCTGACATTCAGACCTCAGGCTCCTTTAGAGCAGGGGTCTACAAAGATCTGGAAAGGGCTGGACTGGAAATATTTTCTGCTTCAAGGGCCAGGCTGTCTCTGTTGCAGTGACTCAATTCTGCTTTGTAGCATAAAAGCAGCCCGGGATAATAGGTAAACAAATGAGCACAACTGTGTGTCAATAAAACTTTATTTATGGGACTTCCGTGGTGGCCCAGTGATTAAGACTCTGCCAGTTCGATCCCTGCCACGAGCCACTGAACGACTAAGCCCAAGCTCCACAACTATGAAGCTGAGGTACCTAGAACCTGTGCTCTATAATGAGAGAAGCCACCACAATGCCCCTGCTCGCTGCAACTAGAGAAAGCCCATGCACAGCAATGAAGGCCTACCAAAGCCAAAACATAAATTAAATTTTAAAAACAACTTTATTTATGGACTCTGACTTTTCAGATAATTATTTTATTTTTTATTTATTTGACTGTGCCAGGTCTCAGTTGCAGCACCTGGGCTCTTCCATCTCCATTGCAGCATGAAGGCTCTTTTAGTTGTGGTATGCAGTATTTTTAGTGGCTACATCCAAACTCTTAGTTACAGCATATAAACTCTTAGTTGGGGCATGTGGGACCTAGTTCCCTGACCAGGGATTGAACTCAGGCCCCCTGCCGTGGGAGCACAGAGTCTTAGCAAATGGACCACCAAGAAAGTCCCATGGACTTTTTAATTGAAATATATTTGACATGTAACATTGTATAAATTTAAGGTGTCCAACATTTGATACATTTATATAGTATAACTGACATATATTGTAATATGGTTGCGATTGTATCCATAATTAGCACCTCTGTGAAAATGTTGGTCTCTCAGTCATGTCCAACTCTTTGTGATCCCATGGACTGTAGCCCACTAGGCTCCTCTGTCCTTGGAATTCTCCAGGCAAGAATAATGGAGTGGCTAGCCATTCCCTTTTTCAGGGGATCTTCCCAATCCAGGGATCAAACCTGGGTTTCCTGCATTGCAGACAGATTCTTCAACGTCCGAGCCACCAGGGAAGCCCAGATGTTATATAATCAACATTTCTTTTTAGTGGTGGAAATAGTTAAGTTGCTAGTCTCTTAGCAAGTCTGATGATTATAATACAACATTTTAACCTGTATTTACTCTTCTGTGCATCTGTGGAATTCTAGGATTTATTTACTACTCAGTCCAAGTTTATACCCTTCAGCAATGTCTGTTCTATCCCCCCCAGCTCCTTGGTCACTGAAATTTGAATTGTAGATCATTTTCAACTTGTGAATTGTTTTTTCCAGCCATTTGAAAATGAAAAGGCCATTCTTAACTCACTGGCTGTACAGGAACAGGCAATAGGCTGCATTTAGCAACCAAGGCTGTGGATAACTCCAAACTATCTCTTGCCCACATTTGCCCCTTATAATAGTGTATATCAGGGAGTCTTGGATATCTTTATAAGGGCACTAATCCCATTCACAAGAGACCCACCCTCATGACCTCATTCCCTTCCAAAGGCTGTACCTCCTAATATTATCACCGTGGTGGTTAGAATTTCAATACAGAGTGAGGGGGTGGAGACACAAACATTCAGACCACAGTTGTGAGTATCCGGGGTTTTTTTAAATTAGTATTATTGGCAATTCTCTGGTGGTCCATTGGCTAAGATCCCAATACAGGGGCCCGGTTCAATTTCTTGTCAGGGTACTAGATCCCATGTGCCACAACTAAGACCCACTGCAGCCAAATAAATTAAAAAAAAAAAAACAACTGCTCTGAGACACTGCCTTGACACCTGGGATACCAGGTCTTGTCATCATGGCCACAGTCAGAAAACAGAAAACTCCTAAGCACTCCCAGGGTCCCCAGCTGCCCAGGAAGAACAGGTTGGCAGAGGCCAGATGAGGGGCTTTCCAGCGACAAACACAGACCTCCCTTCCACGCCTCCACTAGGAAGAATATACAAACATGTCCCTGACTATCTTTCTCAATTAGCCATCACTCTGCTTTCCCCCAGCACTCTCTCCTCTCATAACCCCAGTGTATTTTCTTAAAGGTGTTTATGTTTTTCAGAGCTTATCAGTGTATTTAAGCATCAAATATTGCCTGTCCCCACCTCCTCAATGGAAGGACAACCATTTGTACAGTCCAGAGATCAGTTAGGAATAAGTCTCGGTTGGGGTTGTTGTTGTTGTTCAGTGGCTCAGTCATATCTGACTCTTTGCTACCCCATGAACTGCAGCACGCCAGGCTTCCCTATTCTTCACCATCTCCCAGAGTTTGCTCAGACTCATGTCTATTGAGTCAGTGATGCCATCCAGCTATCTCATCTTCTTCTGCCCCCTACTCCTCCTACCCTCAATGTTTCCCAGCATCAAAGTCTTTACCAATGAGTCGGCTCTTTGCATCAGATGGTCAAAGTATTGGAGCTTCAACTTCAGCATCAGTCCTTCCAATGAGTATTCAGGACTGATTTTCTTTAGGATGGACTGGTTTGATCTCCTTGCAGCCCAAGGGACTCTCAAAAGTCTTCTCCAACACCACAGTTCAAAAGCATCAATTCTTCTGGGCTGGGTGGTCATAACAATTTCACTCTGCCTGTGTAGTGAAAACACACACCTCAGATCGGGACTAGAACCCATTTTTTAAAAATATATGGATCGTTTTTCAAAGTATTTCTTGAATTTGTTACAATATTGCTTCTATTTTGTTTTGTTTTGTTTTGCTGATAAGCATGTGGGGTCTTAGCTTCCCTACCAGGGATCAAACCCACATCCCCTGCACCAGAAGGTGAAATCTTGACCACTGAACAATGAGGAAAGTCCTTGGCTGTCTTTTTTAAATATTATTTTTATTTATTTGGCTGTACTAGGTCTTAGTTGCAGCACACGGGATCTTCAATCTTCATTGAGGCATGTGGGATTTTTGTTTCGGCAGGTGGGATCTAGTTCCCTGACCAGGGATCAAACCAGGCCCTTGCACTGGGAGCACAGAGTCTCAGCCACTAAACCACCAAGGAAGTCCACCCCACTGTCATAAGGAGACCAAACCAGTCAATCCTAAAGGAAATCAACCCTGAATATTCATTGGAAGGACTGAAGTTGAAGCTGAAACTTTGGCCACCTGATGTGAAGCGCCAACTCATCAGAAAAGACCCTGATGCTGGGAAAGACTGAAGGCAGAAGGAGATGATGGTTGGATGGTATCACCAACTCAACGGACATGAGTTTGAGCAAACTCATGGGAGATGGTGAAGGAGAGGGAAGCCTGGCGTGCTGCAGCCCACGGGGCCGCAAAAAGTTGGACATGACTGAATGACTGAACAAGAACAACAAATCTATTACAGTGAGCACATAATGAGGCTTGAGGTCCACTGGAAATCTCATCTTCCACCATGTTATATCTAATCACTTCTGAAAAGTTTATGTTGTATCCTCAATGACAACATCACTCTTTTATTTATATTATAATTGTATTTAATTCATTAATTTATGCTCTGACCGCTGCATGCAGGCTTTCTCTAGTTGCAGTGCACGGGCTTCTTATTCGCGGCTTCTCACTGCAGTGCCCCTCCACACACACACTGCAGAGTATGGGCTCCAGGGCACACAGGCTTGGGAGTTGTGGCATGTGGACTTAGCTGCCCCAAGATACATGGGATCTTCCCAGACCAGGGATCAAATCTGTGTCCCTTGCATTGGCAGGCAGTCTTAAAAACTGGACCAGCAGGGAAATCCTATGTCACACTTTTAAAGGTTGTGCCCCGCCCCCTTCCCTCCTGTCTCAATAGAACAAAAGCAGCCACAGATATGAGGATGACTGCTATCAGGAAACAAAATAGAAACAAGTGTTGATGGGGACGTGGAGAAACTGGAGCTCCTGTGCATTGTTGACAGGAACGTGAAAGAGTACAGCCACTGTGGAAAACTCTACGGAGGTTTCTCAAAAACTTAAAAATGGAATTACCACACAACCTAGCAATTCCAGCCAAAAGAACTGAAAGCAAGGTCTCCAAGAAATATTTGTGCATCCATGTTCACAGCAGTATCGTTCACAATAGCTAACACAAGGAATAAACCAAGGCTTGGAATTACCAAAATGTGTTATATCCCCACCGTGGAATATTATTCAGCCTTTAAAAGGAAGGAAGGATAAAATTAAATAAATAAATAAAAGGAAGGAAGGAGTTCCCTAGTGGTGCGCTGCATAAGAATTCACCTGCCAATGCAGCAAACACGAATTCGATCCACGGTCCAGGAAGATTCCACGTTAGATTCCAGCAGCTAAGCCCATGCGCCACAACCACTGTGCCTGTGTGCCCCACAGCCTGTTCTCCACAGCAAGAGAAGCCACAGCAATGAGAACCCCGAGCACCATAATGAAGAGTCATCCCCACTCACCACAACTAAAGAAAGCCTGTGCAAAGCAAGGAAGACCCTGCACAGCCAAAAATTTAAAAAGTAATTAAAAAGAAGCTATTGTCTAGGGACTCACGTGGCAGTCCAGTGGTTAAGACTCCGCGCTTCTCCTGCAGAGGGAGTGGGTTCCTTGGTCGGGGAATTATTAATAAGATCCTGCATGGGGCAAAGAGTGGCAAAAAAAATTTAAAAATAGTAATAATAGATACATAAAAAGAAAGGAAATTCTGATACATGTTACAACTTGGATGAACCTTGAGGACATTCTGCTAAGTGAAATAAACCACTCACAAAAAGACAAGTACTGTATAATTCTTATAAGCACTTATATCAAGTACTTAGATTAGTCAAAATCATAGAGACAGAAAGTAGAATGATGGTTTCCAGGGGCTGAGGGGAGGTGAACGGGAGAGTTAATAGGTATAGAGCTTCAGATTTACAAGAGCTGTGGGGGTGGGACTTCCCTGGTGGCTCAGTGGTTAGGACTCCAGGCTGCCACTGGAGGGGGTAGTTCAAACCTTGGTCAGGGAACTAAGATCCTGCATACTGCACAGAACAGCCAAAAAGTAGGGAAAAAATGGGGGGGTGGGGGTGGGGAAGAGTTGTGGGGATAGATGATATAATGGTTGCAGAGCAATATAAATGTATTTAATGCCACTCATCTGTATGCTTAAAAAATAGCTAAGATGGTACATTTTTGTCATGTGTATTTTAACTCAATTTTTTAAAAAAATGGCACATGAGTCTGAACAAAGTCCAGGAGATAGTGAAGGACAGGGAAGCCTGGCATGCTGCAGTCCATGGGGTCGCAGTCCATGGGGACACAACTGAGCGACTGAACAACAGCAAAGCAGCCAGACAGGAATGGACATGACTGTATAAATGTAATTTACAAGGGCTGAAATCATAATTCATAAGATTTTTATGTTTCAAGGAATAATCTTTTGTTTTCAACTGCTTAAAAAATATCAAAACTAGATTTCCTTGGTGGTCCTGTGGTTAAGACTCTGAGCTTCCATTGCAGGGAGCTCAATGATTTGATTCCTGGTGGGGGAACTATGACCGAACGATGCCCCAGGCATTGCCCTACAACCAAAAATAAAAAAGAAAGAAAAACAGAAAAAAGTGTCAAAACCATTCTGAGCCTGAGGGCTGTGCGGAGAAGAGAAGCGGATGTTCTCCCCATCCCCCCTCCGTCCCCCACCCTGCCACTCCCCACCCTGAGCTGGGTTGTGGTTTGGGGACTCAGGTCTAGTTCACCTCTTGCTTTCCTGCACATCTCACGTCTGACTGAGAACAGACGAGGCTGTACAGAAAGCTGCATCGATGAACACATGTGTGCATGAATATGGCAAGAGCACACTCCTGCTTTGCAGCCAGCCAGACTACAGGCAAACCCTGGTGGTGCCTTCTCTTCTTTCCTGAGCAGCCTTAGGAAAACCACTTAACCTGTCTGGGCCTCTGTGTTTTCAACTGTAGATGATCCAGCATGGTGCTATGCAGGACATGCCTCCACTTCTAGGACCTCCCCCGTCCTCCCGCCTCTGCCCCTGGGAAACCCGGGAGGTCTATAAGAGGGAGCTCGCTCTCTACACTGGCTCACTCCTCACTGCCACCAGGCCAGTGCCTGAGACTGTGCCCCACGACACACACTCTCTCATTCTGGCCTAAATATATTCCAACCTTAGAGATATCTCATGCCCCACACACATTTCTGTTTTCCTGCCATAGCCTAGTGCCAAGGAAAAGAAAAAAATCCCACCGGTGGGGAGCAGGGAGGGAAGATGTTGGTGGTGTGCAGGGGAGTGTGAAATGCAGCCTCAAGGGTCCTGGTCTTAATGGGGTGCTGGGAAAGCTGGATGAGGGGGACACCCCACCCTGCACCCTGTTTCTCTCCTGGGCTCTGCCGCTCTGAGTCACCACTCTGGCAGTTGCTGGCCGGGAGCCAGGGCTGGGTGGGATGTGAGGGCGGCAGGCAGGCGGGCAGGGAGGCCTACTTTAGCTTCTGGTTTCTTCTCCACACCCACGAGGGCCCTTGGATCTCAGAACACACACCTGGGCAACACCCAGTAAATTCTGATGCCAGGTCAGGGCTCCCCACGCCTTCTGGCTCCTGGGCTGTGTCTGGGCCATCGCCCACCTCTGGGAACCAGGAAGGAAGAAAAGCTGGCCTGTCTCCACCCACCAGGACCTGGGGAACCGGCACCCCATGGCCTAGGATGACAGTCCCACTCAATCTCTCCCCAAGATGCCAGAACCTGCCAATCACCTCCATCCTCAGAACTCTATACCTGTTTGGGGGAAAAGACACACACACACAGTGATACTTTGCAGGCAGGCATCTATGTAAAGAGGCAGGGCAGTCAAAAGTGGGTGGTGAGCCTGCCCTCCACCCCACACCAACAGGAAGCCACATCTGGGGACATTATTTGTTGCCATGACTGTAGGAGGTAGTGCTCCGGTACCCAGTATAGACAGATAGGATTGGGGCGGGGGGCGGGGGAGGGGGGAGCCTGAAGAAAGAGAACCAGACTTCCTTGACAAACGTGAAGTCATTTTTAGCTTAAGCCATTTGGGGATTTTAGCCTGGCCATAAGGCTTGTCCTTGAACAGGTCTCAGTAATCAATGATCTCAAGGGAAGTGAGGGAATGGAAGAACCTAGGAAAAGCAGTCAGGAAACTATTGTTCAGCCATAAAACGCAGTCCTGGTTCCTCCTGAACAATCTGATACAGGTCTTTGAGTTCTGCAGGAACTAAGCCCCCCTCCGCCAAGGTGGAGGATACAATGATTTTGTTGACCCTCCTGACTTGAACCAAATAGAGCTTGGACTCTATTTTGTTTAGTCCCTCATTCCTGTCCGACTCCTTGTCACCCCATGGATTGTATGTAGCTCACCAGGCTCCTCTGTCCATGGGGTTTTCAGGCAAGAATACTGGAGTGGGGTGCCATTTTCTTCTCCAGGGATCTTCCCCACCCAATTCTCCTGCATTAGCAGGCAGGTTCTTTAAAACTGAGCCATCTGGGAAGCTTTGGCTGAATTCTATGCTGCGTTCTCCTCTGCTCAAGCCAGCTCCTGAATAAGCATGTATCCTTAGCTTAAAACTTCCCCAATTTTGCTGGTCTTGGAGACACGGCTTTGGGAAAGCTCACTGGTGTTCTTCAGTTCAGTTCAGTCACTCAGTCCTGTCTGACTCTCTGCGACCCCATGAACCTCAGCATGCCAGGCCTCCCTATCCATCACCAACTCCTGGAGTTTACCCAAACTCATGTCCACTGAGTTGGTGATGCCATCCAACCATCTCATCCTCTGTCGTCCCTTCTCCTCCTGCCCTCAATCTTTCCCAGCATCAAAGTCTTTTCAAATGAGTCAGCTCTCTGCATCAGGTGGCCAAAGTATTGGAATTTCAGCTTCAACATCAGTCCTTCCAAT
>NW_011494937.1:2057933-2073207 GCF_000754665.1 Bison bison bison
AAAGTATTGGAATTTCAGCTTCAACATCAGTCCTTCCAATGAACACCCAGGACTGATCTCTTTTAGGATGGACTGGTTGGATCTCCTTGCAGTCCAAGGGACACTCAAGAGTCTTCTCCAACACCATAGTTCAAAAGCCTGGTGTTCTTACTTGCTGCCAAGTATTAAGCCACTACTCCCCCTGATCTTTGACTTGGTTGTGTCTTTCTTTTTTCTAAATATTTGGTTGCCTCACGTCTTAGGACCCTTGCTGCACATGTGAGGTCTTTCATTGCTGCGTACACTTCTCTAGTTGCAACTTCTCTCTAGTTGTGGTGCATGGGCTCCAGAGCGGGGGTGGGTGGTGGGGGTGGGGATTGTTATGGGTTGTGATTCAGACTTAGTTGTCCTGCGGTATGTGGGATCTTATCCCCCCAACCCCTCAGAGATGGAACCTGAATCTCCTGCATTGGAAGGCAGATTCTTAACCACTGGACCACCAGGGAAATTCCTTGGTGGTGTCTGGCTTGATGCCCAACCAAGAAGTGAACCCAGTTTCCAGGTAACACTAGTGGATGGAAGCCAGGACTGCAACTCAGCATTCTAAGATGCACCAGGCAGCGCCCCCATCATTCCCAACAGGGAACGATCCAGCCTCAAAAGTCGAGAGTCAAGAAATTGGCACTTTTTTGCTATCTAGTAGACTACATATTGGAGAAGGCAATGGCACCCCACTCCAGTACTCTTGCCTGGAAACTCCCAGGGACAGAGGAGCCTGGCAGGCTGCAGTCCATGGGGTCGCTAACAGTCGGATATGACTGAGCGACTTTACTTTCACTTTTCACTTTCATGCACTGGAGAAGGAAATGGCAACCCACTCCAGTGTTCTTGCCTGGAGAATCCCAGGGATGGCAGAGCCTGGTGGGCTGCCGTCTATGGGGTTGCACAGACTCGGACACGACTGAAGTGACTTAGCAGCAGCAGCAGCAGCAGCAGACTACATATTAGCTGGCAAGCTATCCAAACTCACTATGCCTCAGTTTCCACAATGTGAAATGAGGATAAGGCAATAAATCTTTGTGATGACGACTCCAGAGGTGAAGTGCCTAAACTAGGAAGCAACAGCTGTTGTGATGACTGTCGTTCTTAAGACCTACAGATCTGGGATTTCCCTGGCGGTTCAGCGGTTAAGAATTCACGTTCCAATGCAGGGGACTCAGGTTCGATCCCTGGTCAGGGCACTAAGACCCCACATACATCGGGGCAACCAAGCCTGTGCACAACTAAAGAGAAGACCACAGGCCACAACTAAAGACACCTGTGCACTGCAGCGAGCAATCCCACATGCTGCAATGAAGATCTCCCATGCTGCAACTAAGACCCAATGCAGCCAAATAAATAAATACTTTTTTTAAAAAAAAGGCAAATGACTATTTAAAAAAAAAACAACCTTACTCTCCAAAGTCTCTCATAGATCCGAGTTCAAATCTGAAATTTGTATAAGTGCTATCACTGCCCATCTCAGAGTCATGGGAGGAGAGACAGGTGAACTGCTGGGGCACACAGCCTCAGTGAATGTGGGGGACACAGGGGGACCGAGTGACTCTCGCTGAGCTCAGAAGTGTCTGAGCCTAGAAGGGACATCAGGGAACAAAAGACCACCTGGCTTCTGGGTACAACAGATGCCATGGCAACAGGGCAGGATGGGCTCTGCTCCAACAGGAGGGAAGGTTTGGGGGAAGAACTGCGCTGGCCTTGAGCACAAAGCAGGGAGCATGCCTGAGAACCCGGCCCATATGATGGGTGGCTGGCAAGAGGGTGGGTCTCACTGAGGATCTTTCCCCAGCTTTCTAGAATGTATTGGTAGCTGCAAGGAGGAAAATGCACCAAGGGCAGGGATACTAGGGTAATTCAGGACAATCAGAGGGAACCTGGGCCATTCAGAGGGTGGGCAGAAACTTTCACAGAGCCGTGTGTGTGTGTGTGTGTGTGTGTGTGTGTGTAACCTGCTGGGCCCAGAGTGTGTGTGTGTGTGTGTGTAACCTGCTGGGCCCAGAGTGTGTGTGTGTGTGTGTGTAACCTGCTGGGCCCAGACTCAGCCTCAACTCAGGGTGTTGAAAAGACCCAGCCTGCCCGCCTGTCCACCCGGTCTGACCAGAAACCCAGGTCAAGCTTGGGACATGTGGCCCTGCGGGTGCACCCTGGCTCCAGCCTCCCAGCCTCCAGGGACAGGGCTGGCTTTAGTCACAGTATAACCACTGGGAGATTGGGCAACAAGTATGTCCCACCCACAGATGTCCAGAGAGTCGTGAGAACCGGGACAAGGGAGGGTGGCCGGGGAGACAGAAGAACGCTCAGGCTGAAGACAAATGCGTTAGTGCCTGCTGACTGCAGAGTCCCCAGGGGCCCCCTCTTGCACACTCCCTCCTCCGTGACCCCATCTCCCAAGCAGCAGCCCTGAGATGCATAGCAGAGCAAGGGAGGGGAAGTACCCTCCCTGGCTAAAAGTAAGGCTTTGGAGATTTTGGGGCAAGCCCCATCTCACAACCTCAGTTTCTCCCTCAGAGGGACTTTCCTGGCAGTCCAGTGGTTAGGGCTCCATGCTCCCACTGCAGGAGGCAAAGATTCCTTTCCTGGTCAGGGAACTAGAATCCCAGAAACCAAAAAAAAAAAAAAGAACTGGTTTCATCCCCTCCCTTCTCAGAAGGTAACACCTAGTCCCAAACAACAGGAGAGTACTTCTAAAATCCAACATCTGTTTATAAGGTGATGTCCACGGGGCTTCCCTGGTGGCTCAGAAGGTAAAAGAATCTGCCTGCAATGCAGATCCAGGTTTGATCCCTGGGTCAGGAAGATCCCCTGGAGGAGAAAATGGCAACCTACTCCAGTATTCCTGCCTGGAAAATTTCATGGACAGAAGAGCCTGGTGGGCTATATAGTCCATGGAATCCTAGTAAAGAGCCAGACACGACTGAGCAACTAACACTTCATAAAGAGGAGCCAGAAGGCAGCAGGGGATTATCTGAAGGTGGAAGCTGCACACAGCCCTGGGGGGGAAGAGCTCCACTCCCTGCCCCACGTTGAGCTTCCGAGAGGAGCGGCTGCCGGCAGGGTCCCAGCAGTGAGTAATTGCAGGCTTGTTTTGGCCTTCCTGGTGGCCTGAAGCCAGAACAAGGTTCATTCCGGAAGGGCGGGCCACAGCAGGGGAGGGGGGAGGGTAGGAGGGGAAGAGGAGCGGGTAAGAGAGGGGAAGGGAGCTCAGGTAGAAGCTGGTTGGCTGGGGGGGTGGGGTGGGAGTGGGGGGAGGGGGTTGGGGTGGGTGGGGGAGGTGGGGGGCACTGGCTGGATTTCGAGATGCTGGGGCCGAGGGCCAATCTCCTGTGGCCTCCGACACGCAGCTAACAGGGCTGGCAGCCTTTGATGGCCCCTCCTTGTCCGCCCTCACCCTCGGGTCTAAACGGTGAAGCGGTGAGCCATTTCCTGTCCCAGACACCAGCAAGGGCCCCCACCCCCAGCCCGAAGCAGCCTTTCTAGTCTAGCAGTGGTTTGGATTTGCTCAGTTAGTAATAATCATCGAAAATATGAAACAACAAACACCCAAACTCAAACCCAGGGAATTCCCTGGTGGCCCAGTGATTAGGGCTACATGCTTCCATTGCAGGGGGCATGGGTTCCATGCCTGAACCCAGGTCAGGGAATTAAGATTCTCTAAGCTGCAAAATACAGCAAACACACACACACACACACACAAAACACCCAAATACAACTTCATCCTCATCAAACCCCTGGGCCAAGCATGCACAAATTGGCCCCCAGGGATGTTTTCACCAGAAGAAGCAGGAGAAAAGATGGTACAGAATTACCCAGCAAGTGGGTGTGAAAAAGCTGAAGAAGGAAGCTGGTGGGTGAAGCCTGTGGGCGGCAAGCACAGGAGGCCAGGAGAGGAAACACTGCCTGGTGGTGGGCGAGAGACCTGGACGGCGGATCTCACCACCCTGAGCTCTCTTCCTTATCTGTGAACCAGAGATAAGTTGCTGGATATATACAAGAAAAGTCCACCTAACCATCCACTCCATCCTCCAGCCCCAAATCCAGGAGAGAAAGAACAAATGGCTTTGTATTACTAGACATGTTTGCTCCGTGCCTCAACTCCCTCATCCATAAAATGGGGTTAGTGAAAGTGCCGACTTTAATTCTGACCCAAATTTGGGGCAGGGTTTTGTGGTTGTTCATTCGCATCCAGCTCTGTGACCCAAGGACTGTAGCATACCAGACTTCCCTGTCCTTCACTATCTCCCGGAGTTTGTCCAAACTCTTGTCCATTGAGTCAGTGATGCCATCCAACCATCTCATCCTCTGTCGGACCCTCCTCCTCCCGCCAATCCTTCCCAGCATCAGTCTTTTCCACTGAGTCGGCTCTTCACATCAGGTGGCCAAAGTATTGAAGCTTCAGCATCAGTCCTTTCAACGAATATTCAGGTGGCACAGTTTAACTAAGTGAATATGTATACCCAGCAAAGCACCTGGCTGGCAGTTAAGTATCAACATACACTGTCTCTTCGTAAACCAGGGCATATTATCTGGTCTCTAACCAGAAGCCCCTGGGGTTGGATGCAGAGTCTCTGGGGGCCCTTCAGAGGCTCACAGAATCTTCTGAGGATGCATCTCAGGTTAGCTCTGTAAACACAGTGGACTTTGCAGGAAGCCTCAATTAACACAGTGGCTAATTCCCCAACATATCTTCCCAGGGCTCCTAGGAAGAGCAGCGTGTTTCCAAGACCCTCGGCTTAGCAAACTGCCACTCTGGCCCCTCAGGACCGCCTGGTGCTCTGGTCCAATGCTTGGGAGAAATCCTAAACTGAGGGAAATCAAGGCCCAGCCCACTTCGGGAATGGCTCAGGGGCTGCAACCTCCAGCTCACCAACAAGGCAGTTAGAACCACGGTTGGCAAATACAGCTGCACTTCGGGATCACCTGGGATGCCTGGGTCCCCCGCGGGGCCAAGTCCAGCCCCAGAGATCTCGGGATTTCTAACCATGCCCCATCCCCGGGGGGGCACAACCCCCAGCCACAGAGGGGAAAAGAAACGCCCAGAGTGACTCCACTGAGGAGGGCAAGGTCTGCATTCGCCTCACCGCTTCCTGATACTTTCACAAACAAGACGAGGAACAAGAGAAAATGCAGTGCATTTGCTGACTTTGTCAATCCCCTTGCCTCGCTCCCCCCTGCAGCCGGGTCTCCAGGGAAGGGTTTAACAGGAAGCGCCTGGCGTCGGGGAGCCACAGAAGACCATTGTTCTCCAGCTGGTCCCCTCCCTCTTGTCCAGGAAGACCCTCTAGGGAGCCCCTTCAAAAGGGCCAGGCGCAGTGTCTCCAGACTGCAGGCCAGCCTGTCGGGAGAGCAAGCACCGGAAAAGGAAACCCACGGGGCGCGGGCTGGGGCACAGCTGTCACCGCAGAGTCTTGGGGGGTTTCCGAGGAAGGGGGGGCTCAGGCTTACCCGCGCCCCCAGGGGGGACAACCCTCCCCCACAGCCCTCATCTGGAAGGCAGACGGCTTTGATCTCAAGCTTTTAGGTACAACTTAAGCTCCTGTCTCCCTCCACCCATTTCCCCCACCCCCAGCATCTCTGTGTTGGAAAGTTTCACACCCCACCCCTTCTCTGATTTCAGATCTCTCTTCCAGGCACTAGGCTAGGACTTTTTCTGATTAGCAGATTTGGATGGGGGGCCAGGGAGGGGGGGAAGGTTCTGCTTTGGGGGGGCAGTCTGGATTTGGGGGCACAGAAGGAGGCAGAGAGCTGTGAGCAATTCCCTAGGAGACCCTGGGGGGCATGCAGGGTGAGGGCCAGCAGCTGACAACCAGATGTGGGTGGACAGGCTGAGGGGGAAATTAAATGGTGCCAGTCAGGTGGTGGGCGGAGAAGACAGGACCCCAGGGGGCCTCCGGAGAGCTGCCTAGGTATAAAAAGGAGGGTGGCCAGACTGTGAAGCCTGAGATAGCCTCTTAACTGTGAGTCAACAATGTCCTGGGGAGGGGGTGATGATCTGAAGCCAGTGGGGCCAGGAGGCTGGAAGGGAGAAAGAAAAGGGCAGAGAGGCGAGGCGGAATGGGGACCCAGGGGGAATTTCTGCTGGGAGGGACTGCAAGAAAGGGGTAGGCCGAGAGATGCTATTAGGCCTGGACGTGCAAGTGGAGGGCCTTAGTCCCTAGGCTGAACTCCCCTGAACACAAATTTGGGGAGACCTGAAGTTCCCCCAACACAGGTGGGCCGAACACCCCTCTAGGCTGTGCCTCAAAGCAAACAGATATGAAATGACCTAGTGAGTAACCCCGGACACGGATGGGGAAGGCCTGAGCCCCCCTGAACACAAGTGTGTGCATCTGAACTCCACTAGACATTACTGGTGGAGGTGTGTGTGTCCTGGCCTCCCCTGGTCACCACTGTGGGGGTCTGGGCTCCTCTAGGCAAACATGGTGGGGGAGGGTTTCAGTAGCCCCTACGCCGAGGGCGAGTAGCTCGAGCCTCAAACTCTGGCAATCCCGTCCCCCTTCAGCTTTCGGTGGCATTTACCTGATTCCGAGCCGACCCCCAGCCCCAGGAGCCCACAGCACGGCCTCCGCCTTCCCGCTCGGCTCCTAAACCCCACCCCTACATCCGCGGGGCACTGGGATAAGGGGGTGGCTAAGCTCCGACCATGTGGGCGGAATCCGGGAGGGACGAGCTTGGGGGAGGGGCGGAGCCGCCTGAGCCACCGACCGACTCCGGGAGTTCTAGGAAGTAGCTCGGTGCAGCGCGGAGGGGCGGGGCTCAGAGAGAAATGGAAAGCTGCTTAATTTGCATGTTCCGCCCACGTACGTGATCGACACCCGGATAACCCCGCCCTCTACCTTGGCTAAACCACTCACCCCCAGGGCCCAGCCTAGGACTCAAAGTTCCAAGGGTAGATCGAGCGCCCGCCCCGAGCCGCTGGCAATCTGGTCAAGGTCTGCGTCTTAACCGCCTAAGGCGGCTGGACCTCGCCCGCGCTCCAGGAACCGGCTAAACCGGTCTGGGAGCCGCTTCTGGCTCTAGTCTTGACCTGTGGACAGGCCCTTTCCCAGCTCAGCGGAGTCCAGAGCTGGGGCTTGTGTTCCTTGGGTCCCACACAGTGGAGGAAGTAGGGGTGGGTGGGGGTGATAGCGAATCTCTAAATGGGGGTTGGGGCACCACTAGAGCTATCCCCTACTTGCTCTCCCTCGGGGCAATCCTCTCTGGACGTCAGTTTCCCAGTGTGTGAAAAGTGGGCATTAAAAGGACTGGCCTTAAAGCAAAGTAGCAAATGCATCATTCATTCACAACAACCACTTAGTAAGCGCCTACTGGGTTCATCTCTGCCCTCATGGAGACCGCAAGCTAGAAGAGGAGACAAAACCAAAAGAAAATGTAACACTGAAACTGTGACAAATACTACGACCGTCATCACCAATACTACTACAAAGTAGCTCGTGATCAGAATGGAAATTAACATAGGGGTCTTAGACCAAAATGGAGGGCAGAAGGGGAAATTCGGTGATGATTTGCTCTTGGGCTAAAATGAGTTAACTAGGTGAACAAGGAGGAGAAGTTGGCCTGGTGGCTTAGTGGGTAAAGAATCTGCCTGCAATGCAGAAGACTGCCTGTAATACAGGAGACCTGGGTTCGATGGCTGCATGGGGAAGTTCTTCTGGACAAGGAAATGACAAGCCACTCCAGTATTGCCTGGAGAATCCCATGGACAGAGGAGCCCCGCGGGCAGGCTACAGTCCACAGGGTGGCAAAGAGTCAGACACAACTGAGTGACTATAAACCACCATAGGGAAGAGAAAAGAATCTTAGGCGATAACAACATATACAAAGGTCCTGTGGCTGGGAAGGTTGTGGAAATACAAGAAACAAAAAGTAGGTCAGTGTAGCCAGAGAATGACACAAGATTAGCCAGGGATGGGCGGAAATCGAGCAGCATCTTTCAGTCATAGGAGTTTTGTCCTTCTTCGCGAAGCAGAATTTTCCTAATTCTGGGACAGGGGGCAAAGTGATTCAATGTTATTTAAATAACTTAAGGAATCCCTCAGAGTCTCTCCCTTTTCAGCTAGTCTAAGGACCTGCATGCATGCTCAGTTGTGTCAGACTCTTTGCAACCCCCATGGACTATAGCCTGTGAGGCTCTTCTGTCCATGGAATTTTCCAGGCAAGAATACTGGAGTGGGTTGCCATTTCCTTCTCCAGGGGATCTTCCTGATCCAGAAATCGAACCTCTCATCTCTTACATCTCCTGCATTGACAGGCGGATTCTTACCACTGCCATCGGCCAGGCAGTAGCCTGAGGATAGTCTTCCTTTGGCAACAATGTCTTTAACCTTAATCTTCCTTTGTAACAAAGAAAGCTGTCTGGAACCTCACACTAGCTACTGTTTCAGCAGGGTGTTGTGATATTGTTTCATTTTCATTGTAACTTTTTAAACTGTTACCTTCCATGCATCATGGTGTTGTTTAGTCGTCAATTACAAATTGGCACTTTCCATGGGTGCTTGCCATCTACCTCTACAAGGATTAAGTTGTGTACTGCTACAGCTGCTGAGGTCCAACACCCCATGAAGGAGTTCAGGGTGGAGAGCAGAAATGAGGCATTCTGTGCTGGGGGTTGTGGTGGGGGCTGGCAGGACAGGTCTTCAGACAGTTAGATATTCTCAGGAGCTGATTTTCTGAGCCTAACTCTTGAATCTCCTCATATCGAGAAAAGCACTAAAATGCTTCATGGTGATGACTAGTGGAAGCTTCAGAAGATCAGGAAAAATCTACAAAAAATTGTTTGTTTGATTGCATGTACTCCCCCTTTACCAAAATCACATCCATACTGTCCTTTCCACCTACATCTTTGGAATTGTTTCTCAGAGCTATCTGAGATGCTGTCTCCTGGGCTGCAGTTCTCATTTTGCCCCCAAATAAAACTTAACTTGAAACTCTCATGTTTTGCTTTCTTTTTTTTTTAAGTCGACAGTCCTTAACTCATGTCTGACTCTAGTGAGTGATTAACAAGTGAGTTAAAAGTTAGAAAAATACATATTACTTAAATAACAATACATTTGTTAAGCAGATGTGACAAAAATCCTGACCCTGAAATTTGGGAAATTCAATTATAAGGGCCATGGGAAGCCAGTGAGTAATGGGATAAAAAGTATTAAGCCCTTAGCACCCCAGACAACCATATTCACTCATTCAGGCCTGGACTAGGCATTTGTGGAACTGACATTTGAATGGGGGCACGGATGCTAACCCCAACATAAACATCCGTAGATGAGCAGTGCTTTAAGGAAGGCTGAGCAGCGGGATACAGGAGCAGAGTAGCACAGTGGGGTGTTATTGTTATTTTGGATCAAGTAGCCAAAGAAGGCTTCCCCAAGGAGGTGACATTCCAGCAGAAACCTAAAGAAAGTGAGGATGGACTTGTGCATATCTGGGAGAAGAGCATTGTAGGAATAAGGAACAGCAAGTGCAAAGGCCCTGGGGCTGGAATACACCTGTCCTGTTCTCCAAGCAGAAAGGATGTCAGTGTACTTGAAGCAGAGGAAAGCTGGGGGAGTCATATGATCCAGTTTGCATTTTATAAGGTCAGTGCAGCTGCTGCATAAAACAGATTGTGGGGGTCAAGGGCAGGGTGGAAGCAACTGCCCGATCCCAAGTGAGAGGTGGGATCCCAGCTCAAGGAGGGTGGGAGCCATGGGGTTGGGAAAAACTTGGAGTGGGATGGGAAGTCTAGTTGACAGCACCTGAAGAAGGAGAAAAAGGAAGTCAAGAAAGATTCCACCTCAGTTGAACTGCTGGCAGTAAGCAGCAAGAATCTTCTTTAGTTCCTGCTAGGTTTGGAATACCTTAGGCCCTCAAGGGGAGACAGAGAGAGAGGGTTTGGCCAGACAAGTCTGGAGGCTGGGAGGGGAAGTCCAAGAAGGAGAGTGACATATGGGATTCAGTATAGAGGTGGGCTTCCCTGGTGGCTCAGACGGTAAACAATCCGCCTGCAATGTAGGAGACCCAGGTTCAACCCTTAGATGGGTCAGGCTCCAGTATTCTTGTCTGGACAATTACCTGGACAGAGGAGCCTGGTGGGCTACAGTCCATGGGATTGCAGAGTCAAACACGACTGAGCGACTAACACACACACACACACACACACACACACACAGACATATGCACACACACACACAGACACACACACACACAGAGTTGGCAGTTAGGGCCTGAAGACTGAATGAGGCTGAGGCTTCCCTGGTGGTTCAGTGGCTAAGAGTCCAGCTTCCAGTGCCGGGGGCCAGGGTTCTGCCCAGGTCAGGGAACCTAGATCCCACATGCCACAACTGAAAGATCCCGCATACCACAATTAAGACCCAGCACAACCAAATGAATAAATATTTTTTAACAAGAAAAAAGACTGAAGGAGCCTATCTAAGGTTGACTATAAATAGAGACCAGTGCAGGGCCTGAGGCGGGAACTGTCGGTGAGGTGGGGAGTAAACCAGGAGTGTGAATGTGGGGCTTAGGAGGAAGAAAGAATTAACCCTGTCAGACCATTAGGATTAGAACAAACTCTGGAGCTGGGAGGGGAGTTCTTATTCACATTGGCAGAGGGAGCCATTCCTCCAGCTCCCTGGGCTTAGCACAGTGTCTGTACCCACTCTCCCATACATCATACTTGTATTGCTGCACGTGCTTTTTTTTTTCAAAACAAACTTTTTATTGAAGCATAATTGATTTACCACGTTACGTTAGTTCAGGTGTACAGCAAAATAATGCAGATATACAGATAAATACTATTTTTCAGATTATTTTCCATTATAGGTTATTACAGATATTATAGTTTCCTGTGCTATACAGTGGGTCCTTGTTTCTCTATTTTATATACAGTAGTATATGTCATATGTGCTTTTATTTATTTTTAAAATTTATTTTATGTATTTATTTGGCTGTGTCAGGTCTTAGCTGTGGCATGCCGGATCCTCACTGCTTCATGTGTGATCTTTCGTTGTGGCACAGGGACTCTCTAGTTGTGGCTTTTGGGCTTAGTTGCTCTGTGGCATGTGGGATCTTAGTTCCCCAACAAGGGATGGAACCCATGTCCTCTGCATTGCAAGGCAGATTCTTAACCACTGAACCATCAAGGAAGTCCTTGTATGTGCTTTTATTTTAAATTTTTATTTATTTATGACTGCAATGGGTCTTAGTTGCGGAACGCAGGCTTTTGTCTAGTTGAAGAGCGCAAGCTCAGTTGGTCTGAGGCACGTGGGATCCTGGTTCTCCGGCCAGCAATTGAACCCACGTCTCCTGCATTGGAAGACAGACTCTCAATCACGGGACCACCAGGGAAGTCCCCTTGTATGTGCTTTGAAATGAACTGTTGCCATTCCAGCCTCTAACAATAATAAAGTACTAACAATAAACAATAATAATAATAATTATTAGCCTCTAACAATAATAAATCATAAAGTGGCATACCTTGCATGTCAGGCACTTTACTAAGCACTTTTAAGTATATTATCTCACTTAACTGTCAGAATAAACCCAAGAGATAGGGACTATTATTGTCCATAATAAAGTCAGGGAAACTGAGGCCCAGAGAGATTAAGTGACTTGCCCAAAGCTGCACAGCAAGTACAACTGGTCATCTGGCCCTGGAATCTGTCCTCATCCGGCAACTTCCACACCTGGGCTCTGTCACTCAGCATGTTGGTTCTGAGTTATCTCCACCCCACCCCTCACTCCCCAGGAGATCTCTCAGGCTGAGGCCTTTCATCCTTTAGGGAGGGAGTGGTGGACAGTCCACATTCTACCAGAGCAGTCCAGTCGGATGGGCACGTAGGTTGTTTTTTCAATTTGTGCCCACTTTGGACAACACTGTAGTGAATACTCTTCTGGAGCCTCTTTCTGCAGGTCTGAGGTTCCCTGGGGTATCCGCTGGTCATAAGACCGGTGATACTTTTAATTTTCACAGCTGTGGTCCAGTCGATCACTGCCCAGAGGGTTTGTCCCAATAACCCAAGGCCATGTAATGGCGTGGACACCAAAGTCGATTGTTGTGACAAAATTTTCAACTTTGTCTATTCTTATGGGGCATGAATACACAATCCTTACAGGGAGGCCTGGCCGGCTGCAGTCCTTGGGGTCGCAAGGAATCGGACACAACAACAATTCTTATGGTGAAAGGGGGCTTTCCAGATGGTTCAGTGGTGACGAATCCTCCTGCCAAGCAAGAGACCTAGGTTCCAGCAGATCCCTGGGTGGGGGAAGACCCCTTGGAGGAGGAAATGGCAATCCACTCCAGTATCCTTGCCTGGGAAATCCCATGGACAGAGGAGCCTGGCGGTTACACTCCATGGGGTCGAAAAGACACGACTTAGTCTAAACAACAAATGGGTGAAATGGGGTCTTAGGGAGGGGAACGTATTAAGGGGATGTATGTGTGTAGGGGGGTATTCGTCCTATCTCCCACGGCATCGTCTCCAGCCCTCAGCCCCCGCGACCGGGCGCCGGAAACCCCCAGGCGGCCCGGGCGGGGGCGGGGGTCGGCCTAGCAGCTTCCCGCGGAAGGAAGCACCAGGCGGTTCCTGAGACAGGATGCGCGGTGATGCCCCCTCCCCAGTCGCCGGGGACTTCCCGGGCCGGGCCAGGTTTGCGAGGGAGTTGCTCCCACGCGGACGCACTGAGCTACCGCCAGTAGTGTGGGGTTCCAGTCCCCCCACTACATCCCTTTGGGGAGTTGTGGGTCGATCCCCCGAGAGGGCGGCAACTGAAGTCTCATATTTCCCGGGGGGGAAGGCTGCGGAGGAGGCGAGGTTCCCTTGAGGTGAGGGGTGGGAGGTGGGGTTAGGAGGGAGGAGGCTGAGGGACACAGGGAGGCGGGGGTGCGGTGGGTGAACGAACCTGGAGGGGAGCCAGGGGCGGGCGTTCTGGGGCGGGGCCGCCCCTCCACCGCCCCTCCCCCCCCCCCCCCCCGGCCTCGGGGTCAGGTCCCCCGGGTCTCGGGAAGCCCGCAGTGGCGGGGCCGGCCGTCTGGAGGCGGGGCAGGAGCTTTCCCAGCGCCTCCCGCCGCCCTTACTCCCCGCACCTGCGGCTCCTTTGTCCTCCCCACAGCCCCCACGCCCACCCCCTGGGGCAACCCCGACTGTCACTCTCCCGAACTGGCGTTGGGGAAATTGTCAGGGTTTTCTCTCGAGGTGGCGAATCTAGGGACGGGGTGGGGCCAAAGCCAACGAGTGCTCCCGCGGGTATTTCTAAACCAACAGTCTCGAAGGGAAGTTGCTGGGGCCCATTTCGCGTATGAGGAAACTGAGGCTGGAAGCTCGGGTCCTTGCCTGAGCCACACAGTTAAACTGCTTGAGACTGGAACTGGGCGTAAAGGGCGCTCCAAAGCTCACCTGTCCAGCCCCACCCCAATCCTGGGAACCCTGCCGATTCAGTTAATCAAGTGGGGGGGAGGGTAGCTATCCTTCCATTCTCCAAAGGAGGCCCGATACCCAAGTCGGCTAGGGGCACTGTTCCCAGCAGTATCCCCCAAACATCTGAACTCGGAAAGCCTTCTCACCCAGAGTTGTAGGGAGGGGGTGTGTGTCCAAGATCCCGCCAAACGTGCGACGTTTAAGGAAAGGTCGGAGCACCAGGAGCCCAGTACGAAAGTGCTCTGGCAAAAAGGGGTCGGCCCCTTCCCGCCCACTCTGCCCACGTGGTAGCGGTCAGACCGGTTTCTGGGGCCCCAGCAAGCCGCCGCCAGCTCTTGACCCTTTAACCCTGCCCCTCCCCCACCAGGGAAGAAAACCAGACGGGCTGCACAAACTTTGTATACAATTGGTCTTTATTTTCCTATCTGGCGATTCTAGCAAAACGTCCAGAATAGAGGGAGTTACCAGAATCCACCAGTAAAGGCAAACAGAACCCCAAAACGCCCTGGCGAGAATCTCCCGCCTCCCCCATACTGGCCAGTCTCGCCAGCCACTGATCCCAGCTCAGCCTTACATTGCTCCCCCCATTTTTGTGATTCCGACCAGGAACGTCCGGGTTGATCGTTTCTGTGGGTCTGAGGGTCAAGCTTGAGACGGTGAACATCCCCACCTCTAACGCACCACATGAGAAAAAATTTTAAAATGAAATTAGATCGGCCCTCTACCACCGGAGGCGTAGGGGCTTCCGGCAATAACCCGCAGCAAGGCGCAGTGACTCAGGCCGCCCTCCTCCCATTCCCCAGGGCGGTCCACACCCCAGGTCCTCCTCCTGGCCCCCACCCACGCACGGCAGCAGGAAGCTCCCCACGTCTGCCCCATGACGCAACGATGACCGCTTGCACAAGTATGTCACTGGAGGGGGAAGGGGAGTGCCTGGAATTCTCTGAAGTTGGAAACGCAAACACCAACGATTGAAAAACCTTATTGAAAGGGCAGCATAGCCCCCAGTTAAAAAAAAAAAAAAAAAAAGTCCGACCCTGAGGAGTTTCAAGAACCAAGCCCTTCTCCCAGTTCCAGAAGGAGTCGGTGAGGTTCACCTCCCAGTCCGTTAAAACAGCACCGATGGGAGCAACAGGTCTGGGGGGGAAGGCGCCCGCGCCCCCGGCTCAGGCTCCTCGGCGTCGCCGCTGCACACAGGTAGCGACGGTTCCCCGGCGGCAGAGTCCCTCTCGGGGCCTCTGGGCAGCCCGGGAGACGGCTCCTCTCCACGGCTTCCGCGAGCGCTCCCCCGGGGGTGGGCCTCGCTTCGGGTCTGCGTACTCTGGCCGACGGGTCGGCCCGCGATCTGGGCTCCGGTATAGCCGCTCAGGAACCCTCAGAAGGCCACCACGGCCCGCACCAGCACGTTGAGCATGTTGTCCGCCGGGCGGCAAGCTGGCTTCGCCTCGCACGCCGGGGACGCCGTCGGAGAGCTGGCAGCAGGACTGCAGTTCAGGAGACCGGAGAAGCGCCTCTGCAGGACGCGCGCCAAGTTGGGGAAGGCGCCCTCCGCTTGCGCCGGAGGGGGCTGCAGGCGATCAAGGACCTCCGAAGAGGCCCCTTCCTCCTCCTTCTCTTCTTCTAAGCGGGCTTTCTTGCTCGGAACCAGAGCGGCGTCCGCACCATCGCTAAGGCTGCTGCTCCGCCGCTTGCGGCTGATTTTGGCGGGGCGCTGGACACAGCGGGGAGGGGTCTCCTCGGCTCTCGGTGCCTCCTGCGTGTCCATGGGTTCCGGAGAGGGCTGCTCACTGTTGCCGGTCGCTGCCTTGGCTGCGGCTTCCCGAGGCGGGTGCAGGCGAGGGTCAGGG
>NW_011494937.1:2073307-2076844 GCF_000754665.1 Bison bison bison
GGGCACCTCGGGTTCCTGGGCTTCCACCTTGGCTGAGAGGTAGAGCTCCCGGGCGCTGCGCATGACCAGCGACAGCTGCAGGCTCCGGTGCAGCCGCAAGCCACCGCGCTGCATGCGTGAATGGTACATCTTCCACACCGACAGGGTCATGATCCGTTGCGCCTCCTTCTGCACTTCCATAGCTGCTGGACGGCGAGGGCGGCAGAGACTCCCGGCTGGGCACGGCAGGTGGCAGGTGCACTTCGGACAACGCGCTCCTTCACGCCACCCTCAGCAGGACAAGCCACGCGGAGACACTGCCAGGACGCTCTGCCCGGGCGCCCGCCACCCAGGCCCTTTTGTACCAGGAGTGAAGTCACCGAGACGCCCCGCCCAATCAGAGAGTCGCATCCGGGCTTTCCGCGACGCCTGGGCGAGAGACTCCTTAAAGCGACAGAGTGGAATTTACTGAGAGAAGAAAAGGGACACGAACTCCTGTGAGGAGAAGCGTCCCCCAATCCAAACTGAACTCTCGGGGTGGTCTGCTTTCTCAGGGCCCCTCACTGAACCCGCGCGCAGGCCCGGTGGAGGGGGGCCGTGGGTGGTGCTCAGGGCCCACCCACCGGTTGTGTCTGGAGACCCCAGCGGGTCGTAGGCTGCACGTTTCCCTTCGCACCCGAGAAAACTTGAGTTCCAAACGGTAGATCCCCGGTGGAAACTGTATCTACCATCTACCAGGAGCCTAATTAATGTCTGTTTTGGTTTTTTTTAATCAATAATGGTGCTAACATTATGCACTTGCTAAGTGCCAGGCGCTAAAGGCTTTCCTATCATAAACATCTCATTGATCTCTCACTTCCATCCGTGGAGGGTAGTTGTATCTTATTTCTTTAGGCGGGGACATCCAGGGACAGTGACTCGTCCAATATTTGCTAAACGAATACTTGAGCCACTGCGGTGAAAGGGGACCAGTGGAGTCTCCAGCATTCCTGTCTTGCCAGCCTCCGCCCACCCTCTTCACTCCCCTTGTTTGGAGGCGGTAAGAAGGCGGGACACACTGGCTGGCTCTAGGGCAAAGTTGCCACTCCAAGGGAGGTGGATCTGCAGACAGGAGCGCAGCCCAAGCTACAGTCTCTGTGTTCCGCATCGAACATCCCCCTCAGTTTCCCTCGGCACGAAATCCACCGTGGGCGTCCATGCCCTAAGGCGGAGGACCCGGCAGCAACACAGGCCGAGTGAACACGTGGCTGTGGCCCCCCAAACGACGCAGCCGAGCTCCGCCTCTGCTCCCGGGGAGGCGGAGTTGGATTAGGACTTGGAAACTCAGCAACGCAGAGATAGAGCAGACAGAACACATCGGCCCCACCTTCTGCTACGCACTAACATTCCAAGAAATACTATTTCCAGTTGCTCAAAAACCGCGAAATTGTTCTAACAGCTCTCTTCATTCGTGGTGTGGGCCCTTTAAGGGCAAGCTCCCCCGCCCCCTCCACACCGGTGCGCGAACCTTCCCGCCACTCTATCAGCCATACTTCCACAACTAAATTTGGAAGTAGTGACGTAGGGCCAGCTCCAGCCGCTTCCGGATGCCCTAATAAGGACAAGGGCCGGGATCGCAGTACAAGACCTTAGCCGGCCTCTTCCGGATGAGCGGGGGTGGTGCCTTAGCCTCCCTGCACGCCCCGCACCCCGCCGCCCACCCGCCACCCCCACCCCCGCCGCCCGCTCTCCCTCTACCGGCAGCTAGAGCTGGCTGGAGCCCCCGGCTTCCGGAGCCGCGTCCAGCGGGGTCGGCGGAGAGTAAGAGAAAAGTTTCGCTTCCTTCCCTCCGGAGGCCAGAAAGGTGTGACAGCTTTCCGGGAAAGCCCCCTGCCGGCGGGCTCGCATTGAAGCCACCTCCCAGAGACCTACACAAAGACCTTGCCAACACAAGCAGCTACTCCCTAAGGACCTAAGGATCACTACATTCCTGTCCTCGCCACCCCTCCCAGGGAAACTCTCCCAGACCCCCATTCATGTATTTCTGCACCTCCACTAAACACTGATCTTCTGCACCTTTGGAGCATGCTCAGATCCTCCACACCCAACCCCGGCACAGGGAAACTCAGCAAGTATTCTCTCCTCTAGAAGACTTCTCCCCAAACTGTCTCCATTCAGCGATCCTTCCACATATTATGGCAACCTGCTGAGGACGCCCCCATTTCTTGTCCCTTCCCTCCACGAAACGTCACAACGACATCTCCAGCTCAGAAGCTCTCTCTGACGCACAACAGAGGCAACCCTCCAAGGACTTCTTCAGACGTCCCGCTCCAGAAATCCGGACCCTACACAGGGGACAGCTGCTTCCCTCCTATAAAAAACTGATTTTCCCGGCGACGCCACACAGAAGGGCTCTGTCACATAGGTGGCAATCCTATGAGTCCCTCTCCAGACCTTCCCGGTCCCGCCTCACACGCAGAGGACTTCCCCGCAGACCATTCTCAGAGCCACCACCACACCCATTCCGGCGACCCCAAGGGTCGCACCCAGAAAGACCTCACCACCCCGACCCCCACCCCCATCCCCTGAAGCTTCTCTAGGGCCCCTACTCAGGGCCAACCCGCTCCAGGGCGACCTCGAGGCTTCCCTCCTCCGCAGGAAAAAAGAGGAGGGGAAGTCTCCCCCAGAACCTCACATAGAATGCCCGCACTTCACCTGCCCCAAACCTGCCACTCCGACCCTGGCCTGGGACCATCTCGCATCTCCTAGGACAGGATCTGGGTGCAGGCTCAAGGAGTCCATAACGATGGCCCACAAATGAATGAGCCCCTTCCCCAGCCATAATCTCGCCTGTTTTGAAGGAGACATTATGTACATTGCTCGGAAGGGAAAACTGAGGTTGCGCAGCAACAATCCGAGGGGCTGGGTCTCGAACCGATGGATTCGGAGCTCTTGAGTCGAACCCAGTTAGATAGAACTAGGACACTGCTGGGGACCGGGAGCGAAGGGGCGGTCCGTGCAGACAGGAAATCGTCTCTGCCCACAACCAAGATGACTGAAGAGAGAGCGGATGTTTCCGCACTTCGGGCCGAGGGCCACTCTTTCTCCCCTGGCGGCCCGGCTCTCGGTGGTGGCATGGGTCACGTGACGGGGGGCGGGGTGACGGTGCGTCCCGCACCTCTTGGAGGGAATTAGCTTCTGAGGCCGAGAAGGGAGGGGATTCGGCCTCGGGCGGGTGGGGGGCGTGATATGTCTCTCGAAGATCCATTTTTTGTAGTCCGAGGGTGAGTGACAGCGATGCGGGAGGACACGGGGTATTGTGTCCCCTTGCCAACCAGTGCCCGCGTGCCAGCCGGTGCATGTCAGGCATTCTGGGCACCGCAGTCGGGATCGCCCCGTGGCCATGTGGGAGGGGTCCGCAGGGGGATATAAGGGTCTCCTGAGCTCCCAACCTGTTTGGGGGCGTAATGGTGGGCGGAAGGACCGCCTGCTCCCCGCCCCCGCCAGCCGCGCCCGCTGTGCCCCTGCCCGCAGCGAGGTGCAGAAGGCGGTGAACACGGCCCGCGGGCTGTACCAACG
>NW_011494937.1:2076996-2078944 GCF_000754665.1 Bison bison bison
GGGGGGGAAAGGGGGGGTGGCATGGGAGAGTCCATTGCAGGGGCAGGGGGCGCTGAGAGCCAACATTTGGGGGAGGCTGCACACCTAAGAGGTGTTGAGGACTTTGAGGCGTAGCAGGGCGCACGTTCTGTTGGGCTCTGGCCTTGACTCGACTCGCCGCATACGCATAGTGGAAGCCAACCCCGGCAAGTTCAAGCTTCCAGCCGGAGACCTGCAGGAGAGAAAGGTGTTTGTGCAAAGGATGCGGGAATCCGTGCAGGTGAAGAGAGTTTCCGATGGGGTGAGGAAGGTTAGGGCGTCTTTCACTCTCTGATGCTGTCCTTATCTGTAGGAAATGAAGGACCATATGGTCAGCCCGGCAGCCATAGCCTTCATGGAGAGGAATAACAGGGAGGTAAGGCATTCCAACCCAGTGCCCTCACCCCCCGTGTCTCAGTGTGGTCCTCTGAGTGCACGCCTGGCCCCTCTGTGCATTCGCCTGTCTCCTGGGGACCCGTGCGTCTGTCCCTCTGCTTGGGTCCTCATCTTCATGCACAGTTGTGTCCATGCTCTCTACCTGCCTGCTCTTTCTGGATGAGCCCAACTGATTTCTCTCTGTGTGTATAATCCCTTCTACCATCTCCTGTGGGTCTATACTCTACAGGTTTTCTGTGTGTGTGGCAGCCTGTCTCCTTTTCTTGCTCTCTGTTATTGTTTCCAGGATATGTGTTTACCTTTTTTTTTTCTCCTTTTTTTGGGCTGTGCCCAGCAGCACATGGGATCTTAGTTTGCCCAACCAGGGGTCGAACCCTTGCCCTTGTGGCCCCTGCATTGGGAGCTTGGAGCCTTAACCACTGGACCACCAGGAAAGTCCCTGTGCTTATTTTTTTTTTTTTTTTTTAATCTGTGTAGGCACTTGACCTCTCTGAACTTGGCCCCTGAGTGGATCCCTGTCGGCCTTGGGTAGATCCACTATTTCCCTTTTGTGGGTGTAGTTGCCCTGTGTGTGTACCCACTCCTGCCTTTTCTGCGCATTCTCTCTGCTGCCTCTGTGTTGATGTTCATTCTTTGCATGTTGTGTAACAGCAGCCTCACTCAATACACCTACATGGGGTCTGGAAGGGTGGGGGGCTGAAGCCTGCAGCAGCTTGGGGTCCTATGGCAGGATCCACGTGCCTTCCAGGTGTGCTGTTTTGGGGATTAATGTTCAAATCCTTTGTATTTATTTATTTGGCTGCATCAGGTCTTAGTTCCCCCACTGCATGTGGGATACTTTTTTAATTAATTAGTTTTTGACTGTGCTGTGTCTTTGTCACTGCACAGGCTTTTCTCTAGTTGCAGTGACTCCTCTCTGGTTGTGATGGGCCCAGACCTTGAGGGCTTCAGTAGTTGCAACATGTGGGCTCAGTAGTCGAGGTTCAAGGGCTCTAGAGCACAGCCCCAGTAGTTGTGGCACATAGGCTTGCTTGCTCCGTGGCATGTGGGAATCTTCCCAGACCAGAGATTGAACTCATGTCTCCTGCATTGGCAGGCGGATTCTCTACCACTGAGCCATCAAGGAAGCTCTGACATGTGGGATTTTAGTTCTCCAACCAGGGATGGAACCCATGCCCCCCACATTGGAAGGCAGATTCTTAACCACTGGACCACCAGGGAAGTCCCTGAAGTTCAGATTCTTAAATACCTGTGTTTATAGGTTTATAAACATGCCAGGATTAATTTATTAAATCCTTGTTCCATCCTCAGAAAACAGGGTTTATAGCCCTCCCCATTTTACAGATGAGGAAACTGAGGCACAGGAAAGTCAAGTGGTATGGCCTTGGGGTCACCTTGCTAGTTAATAATGGCCCTGAGGACCCAGGCCATTCTACTCCTGAGACTGCCTTCCTGAGTAGGCACCATCTAGATTTGCCACAAACCTTGTCAGTCTCTGCCGGGAGTGGGCGACCCTCCTTGAGCCTGCTGTATG